>NW_026844347.1:39777007-40265424 GCF_029955315.1 Cylas formicarius | reverse complement strand
CTTCAACGCCCATCCGGAATCTCGTTCTTGGAACTCCTCTAATTGGGTTTTAATTGGTAATACAACATTTCTGTCAAACCATCGTTGTAAATTAGTATCTTTATAGATTGCTGCGTTCGAAGTTGTAAAATATTTAATTTCCGTCTGGATTTGATCAGCCTTTTGAATTTGAAATTCTCCCCCGAAGACAGCGTTTATCTTAACGGACTGGTCCGTTTTCAGCGCGTTGTTGACACGTCGTCGAAATAGTGCGAAACAGTCTTGGAGGAAACTCTGCACGTCCTTATGTTGAAGGTTAGTTATGACGCCAGTCCTGATGCGCGATTCAAATGTTGAATTAACATCATCCCAGTGAACGCGATCTCTCGCAGTTACGGGTTTACTTCCGGAACCTCTCTTCAGCATTCCTTTAAATTGACTCCGAAACGATTTAACTTGAACCATTTGAGCTACCAGACGTTGTTTTTCTCCCACCGTTTTCGTAGTCCGCATTTCCTTTTGGATTCTTCTTATCGCTTGAGTACATTCTTTCATACCCTGAGCGACATCATCATTTTTAGGAGAAGCCAGTAAAAGAGCCAACAAAGCTCTAATGGCTCCAATAAGCGCTTCGACCACAGACATTTTTTTCACTGTGCCACACACGTACTACAACTCTAAAAGCTAGAGCACAACTGAAAATCCCAATTTGAGTGTCCTGTAAGGTAAACTTTGGACGGACGTAGCACTGAACGCTATTGTGTGGTCCGGGCCTTTGATAGAAGATTTTTTGTGAACTGTTGAGTAGTAACACGGATTCTTTAAAATAAATCGGCCCAACGACACTTGCATAAAATTTATTTACGCCAAATCGTTTATTTAAAGTATCACAAAATTTAATTTTGACAAACTAAACAAAAGTAAAAGTTTCGTTGACATCAAACGTTAATATAGCAGCATCCTATAAAGAAACCACAATAATTTTTATAGATCATTATTGCTAAACTCAAAAATGGTAAATGAATCTTGTTTTTTTACATCAGAATCCTTAATACCCAAAATAAGTCAAAACTTAAGATCAAAAGGTCAAATTAAAATTTGTAGAATATAATTTAACGTTCATAATTCCAACGAAATGTTGTATTCTAAATTTAGTGACTGGGTCAGAATGGTGATGCTTTATTTAATGTGAAATCGCATATCGGATAATTCTACGCATAAGAAAGTCCTCGATATTTTGAAAATATTTAATATTCTCAGTATTCATACCTGGGTTATTTTTTATTTAATCGTTGTGAAAGTATGAAACCATAATGAAACTGTAGGTACTTACCACTTGCTATAATAACACCAGACTTACAGTAGAAAAACGGAGATTGAAATTACTTGCGACTTGATACACACGTCCAATAACAACAGTGGCAATACGAAGACTCTGATAACGCATCCATGCCTGTCCGCGCACGGAAAATTTCTTCATGGTGGGGACGCACGTGCACGCCTTAACACATCGCGTTGGCCGTAACGAGATTGAGGTGCGACTTGCATTCTAGATGATATCGACATGGCGGCAATGAGAATTGGATCCAAGAACAGCAAAAGAAAAAACAAACATGAATATGATATTACAGGATAAGAACGAAAATGTTTACAGTTTTTTGAAATATTTCGGTTATTCATTTCCAAAAATAGTCGGTTTCTTAGTTAACAAATTAAGAGCGGAATGAATGTGGGCTTGTATGGAATGGGCAGCTACTTAGTCGAAAAAATTCTTACCCACAGAAACCATAGTGACCGCCGTCTGACGTACGAGTAAACACGCCTGTTTTCCGAAAAATAAAATGGATTTCATTTGAATATAAGCAGTTAAAAATATAATTCGCATCAATTCGTCAAGACTACTGAACCAACAAAAATACGAAAAATATATCGAAAGCTGATTTGCGTGGCAGTTTATATTCAATTTTTGTTGACGGGACTTTTCGTTGACCACATCTTGTAGATTGCAAGAGCCACGCACCCAACTGTAAATTAGCAAATAACTTACAAACAATTCCTGTTCATAAAAAGAAAACATTCATATATTTAGTAATTAATATGTCAACCCGTTCAAGAAATATAAATCGGCATACTAATAGATGTTTCTCAATATGGAGTCATTGTTAGGCATAACATAAAATGTAAACGAATGAGTTCAATGGATCCAGTGACTCCGCTCGATGGTCTCGGCATTTTTATTTTATGAAAATGATGATATGTACATATAATGTAACCAAAAGAGATCTATATTTACTAATTAAGAGTTCCACCGCACATAACCTCAAACTTTACAATCGCCCGCTTGCGTACGTAACGTACGTACGTCACGGACGACGCCCATTTAAAACACGTACATGACAACGTACTGCATCATAGGCGCCGTTGAAATAAAAATACGTACGTCATAGACGACGCTGATTTTAAAATACAAGCACCTTTTAAATCTGTGGTCGACACAGTGGGCGGGCGACTTTTCTTTTTTTTTGAGAGTACTAAGGCCACGGCAACAGGAATATCGAGGTTGCCGACCAAATAGACTGAGAAGGTAGAACAAGGAGAGGGGAGCCTATTGGATCAAAAAAAGAAAGTATATTAAGGTTCAAGTTTATTCCATTATCCGCCCGTCCCTGTCACCTCGACACCGCGCCCCACAACGCGCCATCTGGTGGGGGAGAGGGGTCGCACACACATTACCGCCGCGTTAGATACCCCCCCTCACTCCCCCTCCCAGCCAGAGGGCGCGTTGCGGTGACGCGAAGTCGAGGTGACAGGGAGGAAGCGATGATGTTACCCAGCCGTCGAGTTTCGAAGTGCAAAACACGGCGTGATTTTGTTATTCGACCGCATGTCCCAATGCTTTGTTTAAACGAGCCCAAGGAAACGGATTACTCATCGCGTTGATAATTTAATTTTTAACGCCGCTGCCGCACACCCGACGACGCGGCGATCTCACCCGCTGTCACATTTGCGGTGGGCGATGATGTCACCCAGCCAGTTCAACGCGCCTCGTCGACTGAGTCATCGCGTTCCCAACGCTTTGTTTAAAACGAGACGAAGGCGTGACTCATCGCGCTGCAATTTATATTCTTTCACATTTTACTGCTGACGCTAACAAAGGACGGACGATGCGCTCTCCCCAGACCAATGCTTCGTTGCCGGGCTACTCGTCCGCGGAGAATTTTTTTTTAATTCGGCACCGCCGGCTAACAAAGGACGGACGACGAGCTCCTCCTCCTCCACCACCGCTCAGTACGATCCAGACCACGGACGACGACGGACGGTGAGCCATTTTTAGGTTAGATCGGCGGGGCGGCCCGTGGTGGCAGGGGGCCGCCAACCACCTCCTCTCGCAGGCGAGATGGGGAGGCAATTCGCCTGCGTGGGTTTCCCGCGAGATTCCAAAAGTGAGGTTATGTCGTCTCCAACTCCTTTGTTTATGGGAGGAGGCGAATCGCCTCCCCATCTCGCCTGCGAGAGGAGGTGGTTGGCGGCCCCCTGCCACCACGGGCCGCCCCGCCGATCTAACCTAAAAATGGCTCACCGTCCGTCGTCGTCCGTGGTCTGGATCGTACTGAGCGGTGGTGGAGGAGGAGGAGCTCGTCGTCCGTCCTTTGTTAGCCGGCGGTGCCGAATTAAAAAAAAATTCTCCGCGGACGAGTAGCCCGGCAACGAAGCATTGGTCTGGGGAGAGCGCATCGTCCGTCCTTTGTTAGCGTCAGCAGTAAAATGTGAAAGAATATAAATTGCAGCGCGATGAGTCACGCCTTCGTCTCGTTTTAAACAAAGCGTTGGGACACGCGATGACTCAGTCGACGAGGCGCGTTGAACTGGCTGGGTGACATCATCGCCCACCGCAAATGTGACAGCGGGTGAGATCGCCGCGTCGTCGGTGTGCGGCAGCGGCGTTAAAAATTAAATTATCAACGCGATGAGTAATCCGTTTCCTTGGGCTCGTTTAAACAAAGCATTGGGACATGCGGTCGAATAACAAAATCACGCCGTGTTTTGCACTTCGAAACTCGACGGCTGGGTAACATCATCGCTTCCTCCCTGTCACCTCGACTTCGCGTCACCGCAACGCGCCCTCTGGCTGGGAGGGGGAGTGAGGGGGGGTATCTAACGCGGCGGTAATGTGTGTGCGACCCCTCTCCCCCACCAGATGGCGCGTTGTGGGGCGCGGTGTCGAGGTGACAGGGACGGGCGGATAATGGAATAAACTTGAACCTTAATATACTTTCTTTTTTTGATCCAATAGGCTCCCCTCTCCTTGTTCTACCTTCTCAGTCTATTTGGTCGGCAACCTCGATATTCCTGTTGCCGTGGCCTTAGTACTCTCAAAAAAAAAGAAAAGTCGCCCGCCCACTGTGTCGACCACAGATTTAAAAGGTGCTTGTATTTTAAAATCAGCGTCGTCTATGACGTACGTATTTTTATTTCAACGGCGCCTATGATGCAGTACGTTGTCATGTACGTGTTTTAAATGGGCGTCGTCCGTGACGTACGTACGTTACGTACGCAAGCGGGCGATTGTAAAGTTTGAGGTTATGTGCGGTGGAACTCTTAATTAGTAAATATAGATCTCTTTTGGTTACATTATATGTACATATCATCATTTTCATAAAATAAAAATGCCGAGACCATCGAGCGGAGTCACTGGATCCATTGAACTCATTCGTTTACATTTTATGTTATGCCTAACAATGACTCCATATTGAGAAACATCTATTAGTATGCCGATTTATATTTCTTGAACGGGTTGACATATTAATTACTAAATATATGAATGTTTTCTTTTTATGAACAGGAATTGTTTGTAAGTTATTTGCTAATTTACAGTTGGGTGCGTGGCTCTTGCAATCTACAAGATGTGGTCAACGAAAAGTCCCGTCAACAAAAATTGAATATAAACTGCCACGCAAATCAGCTTTCGATATATTTTTCGTATTTTTGTTGGTTCAGTAGTCTTGACGAATTGATGCGAATTATATTTTTAACTGCTTATATTCAAATGAAATCCATTTTATTTTTCGGAAAACAGGCGTGTTTACTCGTACGTCAGACGGCGGTCACTATGGTTTCTGTGGGTAAGAATTTTTTCGACTAAGTAGCTGCCCATTCCATACAAGCCCACATTCATTCCGCTCTTAATTTGTTAACTAAGAAACCGACTATTTTTGGAAATGAATAACCGAAATATTTCAAAAAACTGTAAACATTTTCGTTCTTATCCTGTAATATCATATTCATGTTTGTTTTTTCTTTTGCTGTTCTTGGATCCAATTCTCATTGCCGCCATGTCGATATCATCTAGAATGCAAGTCGCACCTCAATCTCGTTACGGCCAACGCGATGTGTTAAGGCGTGCACGTGCGTCCCCACCATGAAGAAATTTTCCGTGCGCGGACAGGCATGGATGCGTTATCAGAGTCTTCGTATTGCCACTGTTGTTATTGGACGTGTGTATCAAGTCGCAAGTAATTTCAATCTCCGTTTTTCTACTGTAAGTCTGGTGTTATTATAGCAAGTGGTAAGTACCTACAGTTTCATTATGGTTTCATACTTTCACAACGATTAAATAAAAAATAACCCAGGTATGAATACTGAGAATATTAAATATTTTCAAAATATCGAGGACTTTCTTATGCGTAGAATTATCCGATATGCGATTTCACATTAAATAAAGCATCACCATTCTGACCCAGTCACTAAATTTAGAATACAACATTTCGTTGGAATTATGAACGTTAAATTATATTCTACAAATTTTAATTTGACCTTTTGATCTTAAGTTTTGACTTATTTTGGGTATTAAGGATTCTGATGTAAAAAAACAAGATTCATTTACCATTTTTGAGTTTAGCAATAATGATCTATAAAAATTATTGTGGTTTCTTTATAGGATGCTGCTATATTAACGTTTGATGTCAACGAAACTTTTACTTTTGTTTAGTTTGTCAAAATTAAATTTTGTGATACTTTAAATAAACGATTTGGCGTAAATAAATTTTATGCAAGTGTCGTTGGGCCGATTTATTTTAAAGAATCCGTGTTACTACTCAACAGTTCACAAAAAATCTTCTATCAAAGGCCCGGACCACACAATAGCGTTCAGTGCTACGTCCGTCCAAAGTTTACCTTACAGGACACTCAAATTGGGATTTTCAGTTGTGCTCTAGCTTTTAGAGTTGTAGTACGTGTGTGGCACAGTGAAAAAAATGTCTGTGGTCGAAGCGCTTATTGGAGCCATTAGAGCTTTGTTGGCTCTTTTACTGGCTTCTCCTAAAAATGATGATGTCGCTCAGGGTATGAAAGAATGTACTCAAGCGATAAGAAGAATCCAAAAGGAAATGCGGACTACGAAAACGGTGGGAGAAAAACAACGTCTGGTAGCTCAAATGGTTCAAGTTAAATCGTTTCGGAGTCAATTTAAAGGAATGCTGAAGAGAGGTTCCGGAAGTAAACCCGTAACTGCGAGAGATCGCGTTCACTGGGATGATGTTAATTCAACATTTGAATCGCGCATCAGGACTGGCGTCATAACTAACCTTCAACATAAGGACGTGCAGAGTTTCCTCCAAGACTGTTTCGCACTATTTCGACGACGTGTCAACAACGCGCTGAAAACGGACCAGTCCGTTAAGATAAACGCTGTCTTCGGGGGAGAATTTCAAATTCAAAAGGCTGATCAAATCCAGACGGAAATTAAATATTTTACAACTTCGAACGCAGCAATCTATAAAGATACTAATTTACAACGATGGTTTGACAGAAATGTTGTATTACCAATTAAAACCCAATTAGAGGAGTTCCAAGAACGAGATTCCGGATGGGCGTTGAAGAAAATCCTAAATTTAATGGTCAATATCAACAAGTTTAATCCACTTCACGCCGGAAGTTACCTGAAGTTACCGGAGTCGATAGCAAGAAAACACGCTTGTATTAACGTGCAAAATTCTGATGAAATGTGCTTTGCCTGGGCCGTGGTTTCTGCTCTGTTTCCTGCTCCATCAGAATTCGCTAAAAGGATTTCGTCTTACCCCCCTCTCCAGTCTGTTTTAAATCTTAAAGGTGTCCAGTTTCCAATGACATTGCGGCAAATTCCAAGATTCGAAGGTCAAAATAATGTTTCAGTGAATGTTTATAGGCTGCTGAAAAAATCATCAAATATGTTTCAAGTTGTTCCTGCTTATCTGACCAAAGATAAAAAGGTCAAACACGTTAACCTACTACAGATACAAAGTCATTATTTTACCGAAAAAGACCCCTTCGATTTTACGTCCGTTACGTACCATTATGTATGGATCAAAAGTATGTCTCGGCTTTTATCATCCCAACTTTCGAAAGATCATTATAGAAAATATTTTTGTGAGCGTTGCTTGCATTATTTTCATTCCGAGGACAAGCTAGCGAAGCACGCCAATGATTGTGAGAAGAGAAACAAAAATTTGGAAATTCCGAGGGTTCCCGAAGAAGGCAAGAATTTTGTTCAATTCAAGGACTTTAAGTACAAAGAGAAGGTTCCTTTTATTGTTTATGCCGACACGGAATGTTTTTTGGTTCCCGAATGTGATAAATCAGCATCCGACACCGAGAAGTATCAGCGCCATGTTCCGTACTCTCTGGGCTATTATTTTAAATGTTCATATGACGACTCCCTTTCATATTATCGGTCGTACACGGGAGAGGATTGTGCGGAATGGTTCTGCAATGAGATGGAACAATTAGCTGAGAACATTGAGACGGTATTCTTGTGTGATATATCAATGGATGAACTAACAGCTGGACAAAAAATGGAATTTTACAAGTCTAAATTGTGTCACATATGCGAGAAGGTGTTTGAAAAAGACGACAAAAAAGTTCGAGACCATTGTCACCTGACTGGGAAATACAGGGGACCCGCACACGAAAATTGTAATCTCCAATTTAGGGATGGTCACACCGTTCCCGTAGTATTTCATAATCTTTCGTCGTATGACGGAAATATAATAATAAAAGCTCTAGCCAAATGTGATGGGTCGATCGACTTGCTACCTGTAAACAAGGAAAAGTATATTTCCTTTACGTGGCACCTAAATGACAACCTGGTGAAATTCCGATTCATCGACAGTTTTCGATTTATGTCGAGTGGCCTGGATAAGCTGGCGGCTAATTTAACGGAATATCCAATACTGGAGCTCGAATTTAGTGAATTGTCGGAGGAGCAAGCCAATATATTGAAACAAAAAGGCGTTTTCCCCTACGATTATATGAATGGATGGAATACGTTGAAAGAAACTGTTTTGCCTCCTATTTCGGCATTTTATAACATATTGGATGACAAACCGTTGACCAAAAAAGATTACAAACGTGCTCAGGAAGTCTGGGAGAAATTTGGATGTCGAAATTTGCAGGATTATTCTGAACTTTATATGAAGACGGACATCCTGCTCTTGGCAGACGTTTTTGAGAGGTTTCGAGAAACGTCACATAAGACCTATGGACTTGATCCTGCACATGCGTACACACTGCCGGGATACGCGTGGAGCTGTATGTTGTATAAATTGAAGCAAAAACTCGATCTACTCACTGACGTCGACATGATTTTGTTTATCGAGAAAGGAATGCGAGGAGGCCTTAGTCAGTGCTCCAAACGATATGCGGAAGCCAACAACAAATATATGCACAGCTACGATCCCTCCAAAGTTGATAAATACTTGATGTATTTCGACGTCAATAACCAATACGGGTGGGCAATGTCTCAATACCTACCGTACGGAGGTTTTAATTGGTTGGATGAACAGCAAATCGAAAATCTTGACATTTTAAATATATCCAACGAGTCGGACGTCGGCTACATCTTGGAGGTCGATTTGGAAATACCCAAGGAGTTGCACGACAAATTTGCAGATTTACCTCCATGTCCCGAACATCGCTGCCCTCCAGGATCCGAAAATCAAAAATTACTGACCACCTTATACGACAAACAGGAGTATGTCATTCACTATCGTAATCTGAAACAGGCGCTACAACTGGGAGCTAAGTTAAGAAAGGTACATCGAGCCGTCTCGTTCAGCCAGTCGCCTTGGTTAAAAGCCTATATCGACCTAAACATTGCACTACGTCAGGCTGCCAAAAACGAGTTTGAAAAGAACTTGTTTAAATTGATGATCAATGCTGTGTTTGGAAAAACAATGGAAAACATACGGAACCATTCCAAAGTTAAGCTTGTGAAAAACTGGCAAGGTCGCTACGGTGCGGAAGCTCTGATTGCCCGACCCGAATTTAAAAGTGCAACTATAATTAGTAAAAATCTCGTTCTTATTGAATTAAAAAAATCTGAAATATATTTTAACAAACCTATCTACGTTGGGATGTCAATTATGGAGATAGCCAAGACAACAATTTATGACTTTCACTACAACTACATTCAAGAAAGATTTTCCAATTCCCGAGTTTTATATACCGACACGGATTCTCTTGTTTACGAGATATTATCCATAGACCCGTACGAGATTTTAAAAAAGGATTGTTTCCGGTATTTTGATACATCGGACTATGCGGAGGATAATCCGTACGGTATACCCACAGTCAATAAAAAGGTTCTGGGTATGATGAAGGATGAGAACAATGGACGAATTATGTCTCATTTTATCGGACTTAGAGCTAAAATGTACGCCACAAAGCTATACAAGACACCGGAGGAAGAGGAGTCCGCAAAACAAGAATTGATGGCTGCAGAAACAGATCGAGAAGCATTTGAACGTGAATTTAAAAACTTGGGTGTAACGAAGAGGATCAAAGGAGTTAAAAAATCCTTCATCAAAACTAAGATAACTTTTGAAGATTTCGTCGATTGTTTGCAAAATTTCGCTGAAAAAAACATATCGCAGAATTTAATAAGAGCGAGCAAACTGGAGTTGCACACAGTATCCCAAAAGAAGATCGGGTTAAGTCCTTGCGATGATAAACGTCGCATATCAAAGTCGTCAGTAGAAACGTTACCGTGGGGTCACTATTCGATTATGGAAGAAGAAACTGTCTCCGCTTGATTATAAATGTGTTTTCGGTTTTGCTTTGAAATTTCGTTTTTTTCCTAAAAAAATCGAATGAGGTGCGCTTAAGGGCTCAGTTCGCGTCTGGCAGCCTCGTTAAATTTTTATTTTAAAAATGCATTAAATATTTTGATCTTTTTCATTATATTTTGGGCATATTTAGAATAAAAATGACCGGAAGTCCTTAATATTTTTCGCTTATTACCTCCAACTACTTTTATTATATTTTCCACTGTCAATAAACAGTTTGACTCCTGTAAATTTGGTTTTTAATTTTGCAACTAACCAGTACCTATAGTACGTGTCTACCGTTAACAGCAAACAGACGACCGATTTGCAAAATGCCTAGTTTGAAAAAGTGTTTATCAATCTAGAAGACATTTATTTAAAGATTAAATGTGCTATTGGATTCAATTTTTCAATATATTCAACTTTATCTCGAACCAATTTGCGATGTCAATGCCTCGCAACCGCAGATAAGAGACTACGGTGCGGTGATATCCTAGTGGGCGGATGGATCGCCTTTGCTTTTAAGGCGCAAAATATATTTGCGTGTGCTATCAGTAATTTTGTTGGGTGTTAATTTTTTTTGCCAAATTACGTCAAGTGAAAGTCGACACGCTTTAAAATTGCATGCGGGAGACTGCACGTCCGAGGCGGTTGTGCGTCAAGTCGTTCCCGTCTGAGCACGTGGACCTTGAGACTCCCACCTGCATGGCTCTCTGGTGACAACATACGTTCAGCGTGTTTATTCAAATATGCGTTTGTGTGCCTTTCGATTTTTAAGTCAATTTTTAATTTTTAATTTAACCATGGACGGGAGAACATGTGAATAAATATATTTAATGTGTATTGTAGACTATATTCAGTGCAATGTCAAGTGCGGTATCTATTTCCCTATGACTCTACAACTGATAAGTTTTATGATTTTAATTTACCCTAATACAGTGCGAGTCTTTTTTTTTGTTTTGTTTTTGTGGGTTTCAGTTTTCGTTAATTTTCTCAGTGATTTTTGAATAACAAAAAAAAACAATGATCACTTTTTTGGTCAGTTCCTACCTGTTTTTACAATATAATAATCCACTTTTTACGTTGCATAATAATCGAATTAAATTGAAATATATAGTGTTTTTTAAATATCCTTTAAATGACAGGGAATAGAAATGTGACTTTACTTACGTCACTTACTAAAAGTTTTGTTTAAAAAATCTGTTTTATAGGCAACGCGACATATACATATTTTGTTTCTTGTTTGTTCTAGAAAAAACACGATTTCTCCGTTTGACAATAATCCGCGTTTTTACTTGTAAAAATAATCAAATTAAATTGAAGTATATAGTGTTTTTAATGTCTTTTAAATGACAAGAAGTAGAAATGTGAATGTTGGTATGTGTGTGCAACTTTCACACACATTATGTTGGCGCATCCAGCAGGGTGGGTGGTCGACAGAGGGAGACGGTGAGGAGTGTATTTCCTATATAGATTTCTTGAAAGAACGGGAACAAGAACGTCATCAGCAGGAACATCGTTTATGGACGACAAAGTGGACGCAAAAGAAGAAGAAGAAGACCCTTCTGGATAAATATTTGTTATTGTATATAGTTTTCTTTAATTAAACTTGAACACACCGGGTGTACCTGATTATTAAGGCACTATGTATAACTCACTCGACTTGTTTACCGTCGATCCTATACTCCCGATCACCGCGTCATCCCGTCCTAGCGTCTCCGTCACCTGCCGGGGTGACGCAGCCGCTGATAGGAATACTGTCAAGAGCGCGCACGCACGACATCTAGCAGCAACGAGACGGAACCGGCGGTACATAATTAGCTCGGCATTAAAGTGACCGTTCAACGACGGACGAATTTCGGGTTCGATCTTCGGCAGGAATAAGATGAGTCATCATTCTCGAGATCAAACACATAATTACACATTGGTTTTAATATGCTCGTTAGCTCGGCGTTAAAGTCTGCGGTCGACAAGCGACGGATCCCGGGTTCGATCCTCGGTAGACGCGAAAAAAAGGTGAGTCACCTGACTAACACATCTGTTGAGTGGTTGTGAGAGGGTTGTGAAATGGGGGTGTGAGGGTTGGGGGGGTGGTGGGGGGTGACGGTTGTGGGAGGGTTTGAGAGGGGTTGCGGGAGGGGGTTGGGGTTGAGGGAGACGGTTAGTTGGTGCTAAGAGGGTATGGATCGAATGACCTTGACCGGGACCAATTTCAACTACAATGAACCTTAAATTTTCTTATGGGAATTTACGTGTAAAAACGGCCGAAATTGCTGTTGAACGCAGGTATTATATCTACTGACAACTAATATTATAGCACGCAGTCCACCAAAAACAACCCACCTTGTTCGATGTAAAGGTTACTACAGTCCCGGAATTTTTGCAATACAGTAAATGGTTCTTGAGAAAATAATTTTTGAAACTGAGTCAAAAGGACAATTCTCAGGGTCTTTTAGATTTCTGTCCATAACTAAAACACCGTGCGTATAATTGAAAAAATTAAAAAAAAAATACTGAGATTTTACTTCCCTACTAAATTTGCAATAGCTGCAAATTGGAGTTGCCTAAATACATTTCTCATATAGTTATACCAAATTTTCGGGTTTTTACGAATTGGGGAGGATATTTGTTATAGCACTGGATCTCGCAGATGTTTTCGTCCGAAAACTTTTCCGATCGCTTGGATGGTTCTCGAGAAACGATATTTTTCTTAGACCCTTACACACGCATTTTTGATTTTAAAAAAATACTATTTAGTATTTTTTTTAGTAAAATTACATTATCGGGAAAGTCTCACCCCGTGTTGTACCGATATCCTTTCACGTTCCGAGACAAGCTAACGCGGCGCAGTCGGTAGGATCCGCAATATACCATCGGGATGCCTCGATTTGTGTTTTCTTCTAGGAAAACTTAAAGAAAAACACTATAGCCGAGCCGGAACATTAATTTACACAACTTTCAGGTTATCGATATTTAATGAAACAAATACTGCAGCCGCGTCGATCAGCTGACCGGAACGTACATCAATTTTTCCGAGCTTAAAGCTTACTCCGTCGCATAAGCTTTAAGCAAGCGGAAAGCGGATCAAAATGCACTCACGCGTGCTTCCTTGGCGGAGGGCGTTTCCTTTTTTACCGGCAAGGAGGAAAACGCTCATGGGAACATTATCCGCAGCGAATTAGACGAAAAAAAGGCACCAAACTACGGTTATCTGATCATTAGAACGATGCGGATCGAGCTACGACAGGCGACTGTTTTCCGCGAGGTTTCCCCCCGCTTTTCTCTTTGCGAGGAAAGTCCGGGCCGTCTCTAATTCCATCCGAACCAATTTCCCTGGATATACAAGGTGATTCGAAAAGATGAGCATACGGTTCCGCTTAATCGATGTTTTCTTAATAAATCACTCGTATTTTCAGTTGAGATACATCTCGTGGCATTGTCCGATTGGCCACAATAGTTTTCGGAAATTATAATTTATAAGGAAGATTATCTTTTAACTTATAGGATGTTGGGAGATGATGCGTGCGTATTGTGCAGGCTCGTATCAAGAAAACTAATTTTGTTTTGGTCCTCGTCCTGATTATTAAGATCCCTTAATGTTAGATTTAAGGAATATTTAGCTCATTTAAAATTTGGTAGATTAGAAAAATCAAGTGTAACCGAACATATGTTCAACAATAATCATGAGGTAGATATAAGTAATTTAAAATTAGTTAAACAGGTAAATAATAGTAGAAAATTATTGATTGGCTGCGTGAACAGTGCGTAATCCCCTCTCCCGATGTGTATATATATATAGAGAGCATTTGTTATTAAGTTTAGTTTTAATCTTCTCCTGAAGATGCCAACTTGGTTAGCGAAACGTGCGTCGAGTACGTAGAATTGAGTTTCGGTTTGTGGTAAAACGCGTTATTGTGCGTTAGTACAGTGCCGAAGGTTTCAGTCAAGAGTTTGATCCTCTTAGCTTAGTTTATGACTTGCAATGCACGGAGTTCCACAGGGTTCCATTATGGGTCCATTATTGTTTTCAGTTTATATTAATGATCTCTTTGGTCGGACTCTTAAAGGGGAAACAGTCGATAGTGCTTTCAACAAATGTAAATATGTTGAATCTGCGAAGTTTTTAGGTATGGACAATATTGCTTATTCACTTACGCCTCTCTCCAGTGTCGACTTTATTATTTAGTTTCGAGCTACTATGCTCACTCTCATCAAATTTTGTCAAACGCCGTGGGGAAACTCAATAGATTCGGAATACATGTATCACACGGTATTAGAAATTCATAACTCAAAAAATATGTTTTCATATATATATCTCTCTATCTTCTTTTCCTGCAGCGTGAAACTCCTAAAACTGCCCGTTATACGTTCGAGAGGGGCCCGAAACGTTATCGATCGTGTCATAATGTACTCACGTTTCGTAAGCAGGAGGCTGATGACGTGGCAGTGCGCCTGCTGGCGTCGCCGCAAGGCGTCGCGACGTTTCAGTCGACGCGAGAGTACGAATCCCGTCTGTCGCAGGATTTCCAGCTGGGTCGCGACTAGCGCTCTCAGTGCGGCCGCGTCTGGGGAGTCGGTAAATATACAGGTCGTCACAAAGAAGTAGGTCAGTTTGTTCAAAAATCGATAAAATCAAATTTTTCGAAAACATAGGCGCTCGACAACGACACGAAATATCCTTCAAGGTATAATCTTCAACTTAATAATAATAATAATAATAATAATAATAATAATAATAGCTTTATTGCTCAACAGAAAACAATCCATTTAAGTAACAAAAAAAAGACACATAGATGCAGCTCCAGTATCACGATAAACCTTTGTCTTCTTTTAAATATATATCTTAGTAGGCTGCGAAAAAAAGTTGAAGTCTTGCGTCAAATAGTTTTTTATTGACAGAATTTGAACAAGACGTGTTCGATAAAATGTAGCAAATAACGCAAATTGAGTATAGAGCAGTCATAAAGTTTTTTTGACAAAAGACATAAAATTATTAAAGAAAGGCTGGATGGTGTGTACGGCCAAAGTTCTCCTTCGTAGTCTGTAGTGAAAGAATGGGCAAAACGTTTTCGAATGGGACAGGAGTCCCTTGAAGATGATCCAAGAACTGGTCGACCAGTGGAGGTCATAACGGAAGGTATTCTTGCGATTGTGGAAGAGGTGGTATTGAGTGATCGACGTTTAAAGGTCCAGGAAATCTCAGATCTTCCCCCCTATAGTCCAGATATGGCCCCCAGCGACTGTTATTTGGATTTGGATATTTGAAAAAGGACTTACGTGGACGGCGGTTCAACGACGAAGTTGAGTTAAAGGAGGCCGGCAGACAAACCAAAAGAATATATTTTTAAAGGGATTGAGTTGTTAATAAAGAGATGTGATAAGTGTATTAAAGTTATATATATTCAGGCTGGGAAATTTTGGCGCTGCCCTCGTACTTGTTTGTAACTCTAGAACTTTGAAGTTAAGTCTCAAATAAAAAAAAATGAGTTTGGAGGAAAATTAATGCTTACGATAAACGGTAATTAGATTTTGCTCACCTTTCTCTAGCAAAATATTTTCTCGGATACTGTCGTGGTCATTCGCGAGGGTCGAGCACTCGGCCCAGTGCCGTTCGTGCGACTTCCTCCCGTAAATGTCCCTCAGGAGTCCATCCATCACACACGAACCGAAAAATCAGACAAGGATTCGGTTTTGTTCGCGACGCGTTGAATATTTCATGTTTCAAAATGATAGGAAACGATTCATTAAGAACGCGATATGCCAGTTGCGTTACAATTCCTCGAGGGTATCAGTTTCGGGCTTTATCAGTCCCCGTTTCGGAAGTGGTCGTCGGATTTTGCAGTTGACCTTGAAAGTCATTTTTATTTTAGCTACCGAACGGTTTTTTTTTTTAAATGGATAACCCTTACCGCCTAGGAATCTCTAGGAGCGTCCACCAAAATTGGTTTTGATCAAAATAATTGCTCATTGGAAATAATAAAAGAACGTGTTTAGATACACAAGATATACTCCTTAGTTTCGATGTAGAACCTTTCTTTACTACAGTACCTATTCCTGAAACTCTCACCATCATTTCAGATATATTAAAATCCGTGAATCTGGAATCAAACCTTCTCACCGTAATCGAAAAATGCTTGTCTGGAACGTATTTCTCCTGTAACTGTCAGATTTATGAATAACAAACAGCTATGGGTTCTCCGTTATTACCAATCATCGCGAATATAGTTATGGAAGCCTTTGAGAAGAAAACTCTCGACAGCTTTCATCTAAAACCAAAATTATAGAAACGCTATGTCGATGATACTTTTGTTATTTGGCCTCATGGTCAGGAACCCCCGTAGATTTTCTTGGACATTTGAACTCTATACACCCCTTGACATTTGCGAAACAAGAAGAACTACTGATGAATTCACCATATTGAAATCAGGGACGCACTTGCGAAAATTGCAGAACAAAAAAAAAAAAGAAAAATACGTAAATGAAATGATAAAAGTTTATGGAACTCTGGAGATGGAAGTCGGTTTTAAGGACGTCCGATAAAAACAATGAATCATTCCAAATCCATGATTAAGTCCTAATTTATAAAAAATATTTCAGAATTTATAACTTAATTAGGAATTTCTGAAAAATAAAAAACCCAAAAATGAGGAATTTTGGAACATGAGCCGTTAAGCATATATTTTTTCTGTTTTTCATCTTTGAGTTTCACATTCCGTGTCCACAAACGCTTGGGAAAATCACCCCACCCCACTTCTTTTCTTCGAAAATTACAAAATATAAACAAAAGGAAATAATAAAAGTTTATGGAGCTCTCGGGATAAAAACAACGAATCATTCCAACCGTTTATTTGAAATCCATGTAACACTTACACAATATGGCGAATGAACGTGTTATACTGAAAGCTTTGCTACTTTACACAACTCTGAAATGGGCGACTGGTCGCTATATTCGTTTGAACCGCGCCCATCCGTCGTTTGAACCATGAAAAAACTAAGTTTTACTAGCCTGCTAATATATTCATTTTTATGTCATGAAGGTTTGTTCGATTACATCGCACAGACCGTTAAACCGTGGGTAGCCAAACGCAGAAGATGAATTTTTAAGAAGCGTCGAATCCTAGTAACATGTAAACACTGGTAAAATATTTAAAATGTTTTATTGTGAATGTCCCGAAAGGCCACCAAAAATAAAGTAAAGCTTCTAGTTTGATAAGTCAAATTTTTAATGAATATCTCAGAATTCCTCTGAAGTCATTTCTCAAAAGGAAATCATAATTTATAAAAATAATTGAAATTTTAATCGAAATTTTGGTAAAATAAGTCACAATTTTTTGATTTGGTCAGAATTTCGGAAAATATAACTTAGAATTTGTGAAAAATAAGTCAGAGTTTATAGTTTAAGTCGTAATTTCTAAAAAATAAATAATAACATGTGATTTAATTATGATTAATAATTTATGAAAAATGAGTCAGAATTTATGAAAAATAAGTCTGAATTTCTAAAAAAATTGTCAGATTTTATAGATTAAATCGGAATTTCTGAAAAATCAGTCAAAATTTCTTATTTGTTAAATTGTACAGAACAAGTCCAAATTTACGGAAAATAATTTGGATTTGATGGACATTAAGTCAGAATGTATGACAAATAAATCAGAATTTATAGCTTCAGTCGGAATCTTTGAAAAATAAGTCAGAACTTCTGATGTGTCGGAATTTCGGAAAAGTAAGTGGAGAATTTGTGAAAAATAACTTAGAATTTCTGGAAAGTTTAGTAAAATAAAAATTTTAATAAAATAAATCATAATCTCTAATTTAAATCATAATTTGTGAAAAATAAATAGGAATTTTGAACGCATAGTCAGATTTTATAGATTAAGTTGTAATTCAGAATTTATAATGTTTTTTATACCCAAATTTCTGATTAGTTAGAATTTCGGAAAAATAAGTAACAATTTGTGAAAAATAATTTCGAATTTATAGAAAATAAGTAATATTTTTTGAAAAACAAGTCAAAATTTTTGGAAATAGGTCAGATTGTTTGAGTTATATCAGAATTTCTGGAAAAAAATTCAATTTTTTTTAATTTAAGTCTCTCGTATGGGACTGCGATCGACACTAAGACGTACAGGGCGATCCATAACGAAGGATCACTCCAAGAGCGTCCAATCATATCCAAATGCACTTTTTGCATAAAGTCGGAATCGATTAGATTTAGAGGACCGGTTGCAAGACTTTTTTCTCATAGACCACTTTCAAAATTTTGCTGGTTCAGTTCTTTACTATTTAAAGAGATACATTTTCGTGGATCCTAAGGGGAACACTTTGGAAACTCGAGAACTGTCCCAAATAAGCAAAATACATTTAAACATCCATAATTTACTCAAACTCAGGCGCCAAAAATGGTTTCACCATTACGTGATATAGTTTCCAAGAAAAAAAAAACGAGTAATGAGAGTATACAAAAGTTATCGAAATGGCGTAAGTTTTCGCGTCTTCCTCAAAAATTTAAAGTAAATCTAGCGAGTTTTTATAGCTTTTTTTTGGATTCCGCCACGCCCACGGTGTAACGTTTTCCCCACCTTTACACGAGTCCTAGCGTATAATACATGTTACATACAGAGGTGCAAAATTACCTTACAACATTGCGGGAGGTTAAAAACGCAAAAGTCCTGCGGGTTCGTCCCCGACACGACTTTCGAAGACGATAAAGTTCACCGGACCACCTCGTATACGGTCCAATGTACCGGGCGTCCCAATTGCGCAAATGTATTTTTGGAATCGCCCTCGTATCCACGTTACCCGTAAAACGACATCCTCATAGCAGCATAAGAACGCAGTGTCGTAGATAATTTTTTGTTACTTTCGAGTTACTAAGTTAACTTACGTTTTTTTGTTTATATTTTTGTAGACTTAATGATACGCATTCTTAAAAATAAGCAAAAAACACCGTATAAATTTCGATATTTTTGGAATCCTTGGTTAAAATAATGGCCACTTTCTTAAGCAATTCCTATTTTGAATAAAAATATAGGGTGTTTCATTTTAAAATCTTGAGATTTTGTTAATTGAATTTGCCAAAACGGCACCACCTATTTGGCACACCCTGTATAAGTTGAGGCGCAATCTGTCAAATTCATTGAGTAGTGCATCATTTCCTTAACCTGTGGTTAAAGTTTCGTCGCAATACCTAGAGCAGTAGCGTCACAACACAATTTTATATGGAGCAATCAAAATACAAAAAAAAACACAATTTCTGGCCAAACTACGCAAAATTCGAATAGGAATTTCTTAAGGAAGTGTCTTTTATTTTATCCAAAGATTCAAAAAATGTAGAAATATACATGGTGTCCGATTTAAAATAACAAAGTTGATGTCGGGAGGGGGGATACTTTTGGTACACCCTGTACCAACAAAATTTTAAGTCTTCATGAGAGTCCAAGGAACTTTTTTTGCATATCCTATAAAGTGGGACGCCCGGCATATTCTCCGCGAGCTAGACTCCAGGTGGCCTAACATCAGCTTGACCGTTGTGCGAAGAGTCTACTTATGACGTCACGTCAATAGTGGGCGACTCCGTTTAAAGTTCGGGATCAATTCGATGTTAGTTTGAGGTCGCGATGTGAATTTGCGTATTGCGACCACACCCCTCGGGCGCCATTTTCGGCACGTAAAATAGTACATTTAGCAACAACCACGAGACGTAACAACGGGTACCGCCGGGGGTACCCAAAACCCTAGGCAGTGAATAATGTTGGTATTCGGATACAAGTATTGCTCGGCAAATCTACAAGTATGCTATAGACAGTTGAGAAAATAATGTTATGCACGGTGATTCCCAGAACTCGATAGCATTTATTTATTTATTACACCGTTTTCAAAGGAATTTCCGTAAACAGAGAGTTGTCTTAAACTGAAGCAGGGTGTACGCACACACAGGTCGCTGTATCATATTATTTTAACGTAGGTTATGGTCTAAAAATGTGATCAGACGAACGAAGTGAAATTGTGAAAATCATAATAATGATCATGATCGTAACCAGAATCATATATAAGTGCTGCAGATTGAATGACTTCTGTTTTACAATCCAAATAAGAACTAAAACTTAGATTTTCACGAAATTATGTATTTTGACAGATGTTATATTTGCAAACTACCCGCAACTATATATACTGAGAAATGACAACAAAACCCTGATTAATGTTGGTGTGAGAATATAATTTTCATAATGGAGAGGTATTTAAATGTAATTGATCGTCCAGCAATACATTTGAATGTCTCTTTTTGTTATTCTCCATGGCTTCCAGTAAATTTAATTTTCTACTTTTTGTGGCTGTATGTAAAATATCGAAAATGTCGTCAAAAATTGTGTAGCATAATTAGAATCCAGACTATTGTTTTTAAACGCCCTTTTATGTTCGCTAATGTGTTTCTTGAAGGATTCAGCTGTTTGTCCAATATAAATTTTAAGACAAGATCCGCATTTCAACCTGTATATTTTTGAGATTTCGGACATTTCGTTTTATTGTTTTTTAAATTAGTGTTGTTATTTATGAAAAGTATTGAAAAATGTTTTGAAACTTTTTCACTGGGTCCAAGCGTTATGTGGGAAGGTTTATGGTAAATGGTAAAGTCTAATTTGTTTTGCGTTTTCGTAATAGTAAAGTCTAAAAAATTCATAGAGTTATCCTGTTCAATCTCGATAGTGAATTTTATACGACTATGTAATTGTCTGTTCGTTCCAACAAAGCAACCAAAGACATCATCCACGTATCTATACCACCATAGGAAACTTCTACTTAAAGGATGTTCTAGTATGATATTTTCCAAATTATCCATAAAAATTTTACATACAGCCACAAAAAGTAGAATATTAAATTTAGTGGAAGCCATGGAGATTAACAAAACGAGACATTCAAATGTATTGCTTAACGATCAATTAGATTATTAAACTTAAATGGTCACAACATTAATTAAGGTTTTATTGTCATTTGTCGTTATATATAGTTGCAGGTAGTTTGTAAATATTACATTTGATGAAAACACGGTGTTGTCGAAACAATTATGTGAATATTTACGATTTCATGAAAATCTGAACTTTTAGTTCTTATTTATTTTGTTAAATGGATTTTCATCAAGTAAAAGCCACCTCAGTTCAATGTTCGACTTCTTTTGTATCTTAAATGGTAAATTTGAACAGATCAAAAAAAGGAAACATGTAAACATAAAACATGAAGCGAATAATATGGAATCAAAAGGAGACAAAGACAAAAAGGAAAAAAGTAATGAGAATCTAGCTACTAAGGATTTTATAACTAGCTGTATTTGATTTAAATAAGATTAATTCTGTATTAAATAATTCATTTGCAGTACTTGTCTTGCCCCTCTAATGCTTTGGTATTTTTTTGAAGTGTTTAAAAAAAAAAATTTTTCTCCTTTTTTTTTAACGCCTTTTTTTAAACTTGTTGTTTACTACAGAAACAGCCTAATATTTAGCTGCTGTTTCGCAAACGATGAACTGTGGAAAAATAAAAAGCAATCATTATAACCCAAAAAAAAAATCGACACCTTTCTTTCTGTATCAATTGATTAAGCATTAAGCTCAAACATTGACTCCATGTATCCCCACCCAGTTTTACAATGATGATTTAGGGCCAAATCAATTTTTAAATTTCTCCGAGTCATTTTCGGCAAAGAAAACTGCCTATTGTTTCAGGTACAACAAAACTTGCTCCTCATTGATAGTTAACCAAACCTTTTGTGATTGAAATTGGTCACAACATTTAGAACCGCTTTATCTACGCTCTGTTCATTGTTTTACCGCGTATCCTTTATTATCTATTCCCCAGATACTTCTAATAGGCTATCGAGTTTGGGAAACACCCCATTACCTTAAAAAGATAACTTCACTGTCTTGTGACGTCACGACTGCTTTTTTCCAATAGCCAATCGCGTTCCAGTCAAAAGCGAAATTATTGCGAGTTATTTGTCTCCGTTTTGTTTTTTTCTAAATAAAAAATAAACCGAAACTGACCCACCCCACTGTATAGTGCGACCAAAAATATAGTGCATTTATTGCTTTGACGTTTGAAGTATTCTCCGGTAAGTAACCGCAGGATCTTCGCAGGACCGTATTAAAACCCATCTCGACAGACGAGGCCTGAGATGGACCGTAACGAATATTTGTAGAAACTTGAAATTTTTATTTGAAACGTAAATGGACCGTTTTAAATTTGATTAAGCGTTGTTCATAACAGTTTAGTGATCCTTCCAGTAAGTACGTATTTATGTAGCTAACTCTCGAGTTTTGTCATTGCGAAGCTGTTTTCACTGGATAGTTCAAAGGGTAAGGGTAAGTACCGGTAAGTTTTTGTGTCCTGTTAAAGCGGCAGACGTTCCCCTGTTAAAAAAAGACATGGAAAACAACGCAGAATTCGAAGACGAAGTGAAGATGGTAGTCGAACCTAATCACAGGACGAAGAAGACGAACTACCTCAGCAAATACAAGTGGGATAGCCAAGAAAAAATTGAGAGAAGAAATTTCAAGACCAAAATAGTGTATTTAGACGACACCCACGACACAAGTGTGTACTAGACGTGCCGCCTTCACGCTGGGTCCAAAAATGGTTGGGTGGAAGGTGCCTTATTTTCGTCTGCCAAAAGCGCCAAAGATTTTGTATATTTGTATATAATGAAATTGAACGTAATAAATTGTTACTTTCTACTATTTTTTTTATGTACATGTTTCAAACAAAGATAAATTCCTAGGACGGTCCTGGAATGGTTACGAGTAAGGGCCTGCACGGCAGAGTATTCTATAAGGGGCTGCGATTTTGGCGTAATAACCAGTAGGCAAAGTTAATCGCGGGGTAAAAGCACTATATTTTTGGTCGAAGTATATATATCGGAAACGATAACGTTATTGACGAAAATGAGCGGCGTTGCCGGGTTTACATGTCGCCGAATATGCCCGCGAAGGTTTTCCTGAGGTTCTTCATGGTGTCTTCGGCATCCTCAGTCACCGACTGCTGTTGGCTGCCCTGTCTTTGGAATGGCCGCGGGGGCGGTTCCGGCAGCCGACCTGTACTGGGGGCGCTGCTAACCGTGCTAGTTTGCGAAGCTGAAAAAACGATTCGTTCTTTGACCGGCTTGCATTCTTAACTAAACTCTCCCTACCTAATATCTACGGGGTGATCTAAATTAAGTGTTTATCATTTATAAGTAGAGATACAAAGCCGGTTAATAGTAGTAGTAGTAGTAGTTAATAATAGATGCCCAAGAAAAGCTTTTGAAATGAGGGAGCTACCACATGGCTCGATGGTTAATTCTACCATCCAGAGTAACAAACTTGAAGAATTAAAGACTTTACCGACACCTATTCCCTAATAGGTACTTGCGAAGATATCCTTATAGAATAACGTTGTAGATGTTTGGGACATTTCCCTACCTTGGCTGTCCCTTCTGCCGACGCTGGACAGAGACGGGTGCTCCGCTGAGGACGGGGGCGGAGTCTCAGAATGAGTCAGACTGCTTAAGCTGCCCAGGATACTTCTGGGTCCCACGGGAGGCGGCGCCGGCTCTTCTCCCGGAGGAGTAGAAGGTCTGCAGAGGGCGTGCATGCGCGATACGACCAGGTCGGAAATGTGACGCCTGTCCTCTTCTTGGGAGTCCCCCAGGAGAGTGAGGGCACTGTCGTTTACCTATAACGTTACATATAGCTACTCTTAAATCCAAACATCATAAAGATGCTTTAAACACAGCCTTAAAGATAATTTCAGCTTTCCGGATCTTCAGAACGCCCGTCATCATAAGTGAAAACATTTTTAAAGTCTTCCAGTTCTTCCAGTTCAATCGAAAGTTGCACTCAACCTGCCCAAGACCCATTGCTAATCGTTTTTGATGCAATGCAGTGCAATTTGTTTGATAATATTAAGTTCTTTGTAGTAATTTTCTGTTGAGAGTGGCGTATTAAGAAGTCTGTGGATAAAAGAGTGAAATGCAGCCATTTTGTGTGTATAAAAGTGATTTGAGCTGTTATGTATGACTGTGTCCCTGTGCGAAGGCTTATGGTGAATGGAAAAATCTAATTTGTTTTGCGTTTTCGTAATAGTTAAGTCTAAAAAATTAATAGAGTGATCCTGTTCAATCTCGATAGTGAATTTTATACGATTATGTAATGAGTTAATGTAATCTAAAAAAGAATTCAATTGTCTGTCTGTTCCAACAAAACAAGCAAAGACGTCATCAAAGTATCTATACCACGATAGAAAACTTTTACTTAAAGGAGGTTAAATGGATTTTCATCAAGTAAAACCACTTCAGTTCAATATTCGAATATTACGAGCAGCTTTTTGGTTTCTTTCTTCTGCCGTTACTGTCATGGCGAAAGTTAATTGTTTTGTTTTTCTCTTTTTCTTTGAGATTTTGGCCCTAACCTATTTCGGCGAAACTAAATATGGTTTTTTATAGTTTCATAAATAGAAGTATTCGCTAGCTATACCTCGATGATGAACTCTTTGCCGTCTTTGCCGACGACGATCTCGATGGCGCAGATGTCCAGACCACCGAACAAATCACAGACCTCGTCGATCCACGTCTTATACCGCTCCGGCATCGAGATTTGTTCCAACATGGCGGATCCGGTGTTCGTCTTCCAACAACCTGCGTATATCGCGCCGATTTATCTCATTATACAAAAGGCAAGCATGCAAGATATCCCAGCAGACTTCTTCAGACTTTCAATTTACTCTTCTATGTTTAACGTTTATTTTTTAACTAAAACTTTTTGATTTTTTTTCATGATTTTTTCTTTGTAAAAAAAAGAAACAGCCCCATTTGGAAAAACCCGGAACAGTCGCAGAAAAAAGAAAAACAAGAAAACAAAAGCAGTACATTCGTTTTTAGTTATTAAGCCTTTTCTTCATACAGTCACAAGAAGAAATCAACTCTTTGTGTGACTTTTTGAAGATAATAATACTTTCGATACCGTTATTCAACTGTCTTAACTTGCTTTTAAACCAATTTTACAGAGGAATCATAAAACATGGCGTCTTCACACAAATTATCACACATTGTTCTAAGAAGTGGTTGAAACAAAATATCTCTAGGATCCCGACCTATCTATTTTTTTAACTAGTGATGCTTTATCGATTAACTTATTTAAGACGTATTTTTGATGACATCAAAATACGAAGAAACTAGCAATGTGATAACTTGGTTGATTTGCTTAATGCCTAGTAAGACATATATTCAAGTGCCTAATATAAATTACGTGACTGGATATCACCTTTTGTTATTGCTATAATAAAATTTTAATTAATTAATTTTTAACCGTCCACGAGCTCAATCTTTTCTGCTATAAAAGAAGACTTTGCATTGTGTTTTCACTTTTCATTTTTAAAAAATGCCGCACAATTTTGAAAAAAAATTAAAAATCCAATTTGTCGTCGATTTTGTTAATAAATTTATTAATTAATTGGTGGCAAAGATAAAATCTATGGAAAGCTAATATTTACAAAATCTTGCGTGAGATTTAATTGGTTGAACTTAATTAATTTAATTAATACCTTTAGTCGCACCTCAATTTTTGACGGTCCTCGCGTTAAATTTTTTCTGCTATAAAAGAAGATTTTGCATTGCATTTTCATTTTTCATTTTTCAAAAATAAAAACGATTAAACGATAAAATCTTTGGAAACCTAATATTTGTAAAATCTTGCGTGAGATTTAATTAACTTAAATTAATTAATTTAATTAAGATAATTAATACCTTTAGGATGTTAGCACACTCGCATGTCCATTTTTAACGGTAAACGATTTAAATCTTTTCTGCTATAAATGAAGATTTTGCATTGCGTTTTTATTTTTCATTTTTCAAAAATGCCGCACAATTTTGAAAAAATTTAAAAAATCAAATTTCTCGTCTATTTTATCAATAAATTTATTAATTAATCGGTCACAACGATAAAATGTTTGGAGAGCTAATATTTGCAAAATCTTGCGTGAGATTTAATTGCTTGAAATTAAGTGAAAAAAAAAAAAACATATGGCGTGTAAATTATCCTTTCTCTCCAACAATCGTTCCAGAAATAAGCGCAGTCTTTAAATATTATCGGGCAACGCTACAAATCGCTGGACAGCTATTTCGGGACCCCTAATCTTCACTAATTTGAAACTCGATTTTTAATTACCGCTACGCGTATCCGAGTTAATTAATAAAAATGCGTTCGTCGCGCGAACGCGTTTCTCATTAATTTTCTCATTAAAGACGCCGCCGGGGTATGCGAACCATATACAGGTTGTTTCAAGAGAAGAATACCGACATATTCTGTGCAACAAAATATTTGGATGTTATGTAGTAAAGTCAATATTTATTTTTCGATACGACTGGCATTTTCTTCATAAAAAAGGTAGTACTGCTCAGTATCTATAGTTTTAGGCGTGTTTAAGATGTTTGTAGTGTTACCTAGCAACGCCATCTTTCTCTATACCTGTATTTAGAGTGTCAATAGTTAAATGCGCGATTTTGTTTGGCTGTTTCAAAAATAAAACTTCACATGAACGTATGTCCGAAACGTCTTAACTTTCGAAAATAAAATATATTTTTTAAATATCTGTAATACCAGTGTAGTATCCAGAGGCATTTTAGTGGGCCACATTTTTTTTTAGTGCACAAGTGCCTATTCCCTTAAAATCCAAATTATTCTCACAATCTCCGACCATTTCTAAAAAAAGCATGCAGAGAATTGCGATGATTGGTGATGGTAGAGAACCCGTAGCTGTTCCCGAAGTTTGATAAAAAATTTGACTTCATTTTTGTTGAGAGTTGCAGGAATAGGAACTTCAGTAAAGATGGATCCAAACTAACCAGAGTATCTTGTGGATCTAATTTAATGATTTTTAATTGTTCAATGAAGTGAATGGAATTAAATACGAAACTATCAAATTTCATTAACGATATTAAAAACAAAATAATTTTGAAAAGTTCACCACAAAAAATAGACCCAAAAGTCGCTCGTTCGACTCGAAAGCACCCTGTTGTATTATTTTAATTTCGAACCCTTTAGTAATATCGCAGAATGTTTTATTCGCGAAGTTCCCTTCTTCTTGTCCCTTTGACTATAGCTTCAATCAGTTTTAATCTTCACTGGTTACGTTAAAATATATTTCTGGCTATTTTTGACCTAACCGTACCTGAAATGGACTTTCTCATGAACGCCTTGTAGTTGGTGCCGATCTTTTGGACGTGGATGTCGTACTTGGAATCGACGTAAGGTTCGACGGTGCAGTAAGCTCCTGCGACAGCGACCACGCTCGCCATGTCCTGGAAGTCGCCGATATTGTTTACTTTGACTTTGCCGAGTCCTCCGTGTGCGTGGCCTATCTTCAGCACAACCGGAAAACGCGCAGCGGTTATCTGGAAATTAAGGGGAACACTTGGATAACTTTGTTTTTTTTTTTGCTTTCGAAGAAACTTCTGCATACTGTAATAATGTAATCCTCTAGTAAACTGCAGCAAACTCTGTATTGCAATAGTAATTTCAGTTAAGCTTTGAAGAAGCCAACAGGATGATCGGCGCGAAACGTCAGAAACAACCGAACCAAGCGGAATACAGAAGATTTGTAAATAGTAAAACCTTTGGTGTTATGAAACCCGTTGTTTTCATAAAAAAAAGCGTAACGCATAATTTAATATGTATTTTTAAGAAAAACAATTAACACTTATTAATACATACATATTTATGAATCATTCTATTATAATTATTCTTATTATTATTATTATTAATTTTTTTATTAATGGGATTTGATACTATTCTGTTTACAGAAGTCTAGAGTATGTTACTCAATTCACATAATACTTTAAGTTTTATTAGATAAATAATATCTCTATAATGAAATTAAGGGCACATAATGATGTTGCTAAAATCAATATTCCACAAAAGAACACTATCTGAGCAATTGAAGTAAACATTTTTATAAATAAACAATCTCCGTTACGCTACAGAAGCGCCGAAAGGCCAGCAAAATAAAATACAGGTTTTAGTTATAGGAGGTAAATTTTTGAAGAATAAATCAGATTTTGAAAGAATTGAAAAATGTTATGTTAAGACAGAATTTCTAAGTGAAGCATTTCTGAAAAGCAACTTAAAAGTTCTGGAAGATAATTCAGAATTTTTGGAAAACTACTCAAAATTTCTGAGCTAAGTCTGATTTTCCTAGTAAAGTTACAATTTTTGTAAAACAAGTCAGACTTCTAAGATAAGCCCCAATTTCTAGAAAATAATTCCGAATTTCTAGAAAATAAGTCATTATTTCCGAGTTAAAAAGCAGAATTTCTGAATGCTAAGTAATAGTTTCTGAGTTGCATGGGAATTTCTGAAAAAAAAAGTAAAAATTTCCGAAAAACAAGTAATAATTTTCGGGAAATAAGTCATAATTTCCGAAAAACAAGTCTGATTTTCTGGAACCAATTCAGAACTTCTAACGTAAGGCTTTCCGACCTGTTTTACAGAAATTCCGAGTTGCTATTTAGAATTTTGGCTTATTTTTTAAAATTTTATTTGTAGAAATTATGACTTGTTTTAGGTCAGAAATTGTTACTGTTTTTCTAGAACTGACTCATTTCTAAAAATTCAAATTCCGACTTTCTTTTCAAAAATTCTGGTTTGTTTTCAAAATATTCAGAAATTCCGTCTTGATTTTCAGAACTTCTAACTTGTTTGTTAAGGATTTAGATTTAGAATTTCTTACTATTTTTCTAGAACTTCTGACTTATTTTCAAAAATTCTGACTTATTTCATAGAAATTCCGAATGCATATTTAGAAATTCTGACTTGTTTGTTAAGGATTTCGTCTTAAGTCAAAATTTTTTACTATATTTCGAGGACTTGTGACTTATTTTCAAAAATTCTGTCTTACTTTACAGAAATTCCGACTGGATATTTAGAAATTTTGGTCTGTTTTCTAAATATTCAGAAATTGCGACTTGTTTTTTAGAAACCTTTGCAACTCTAAGGATTTTGACTTAAGTCAGGAATTGTTACTGATTTTTTAGAAATTCTGACATATATCCTAGCTTGTATTCTAAAAACTCACAAATTCCGATTTGATTTCTAGAACTTCTGACTTATTTTCCAAAATTCTGACTTGTTTTATAGAAATTGCAACTGGATATTTAAAAATTCTGGCTTGTTTTCTAAATATTCAGAAATTCCGACTTGTTTTTTTAAAATCTTCACAACTTTGTTAAGGATTTTGACTTAAGTCAGAAATTGTTACTGATTTTTTAGATATTCTGACACATATCCTGTTTTTTTTTTTGAAAATTCTGGCTTAACTTAGAAATTGTTACGGTTTTTCCAGAACTTCCGGCTTACCACAAAAGTTCTGAATTACTTTACAAGTTCCGACTTGTTTGTCGCAAGTTCTGACTTATTTTACAAAAATTTTGGATTGGTATTTTGGAAATTATGGCTTATTTTCTAAGTATTCAGAAATTTCGTCTTGTTTTTTTAAAAATCTTGACAACTTTGTTAAGGATATTGACTTAAGTCAGAAATTGTTACTGATTTTTTAGAACTTCTGAGACTTATCCTGGCTTGTTTTCTAAATATTATGACTTAGGTTAGAAATTGGTACCGTTTTTCCAGAACTTCCGACTTATCTCTCCGATTCCGATTTCTTTATCGCAAGTTCTGACTTATTTTACAAAAATTCCGGCTTCTTATTTTGTAAATTCTGAGTTGTTTTCTAAATATTCAGAAATTCTGTTTCCCCACCGAAAACTATCAATGACAATTCCCATCGTTCGATATTTGCCGATGTAATCAAGCAGATATCTTGATTTCTCATCGGCCGGCGTCGCGACGGCGAATTCGGCGGAATTATAAAACGATTATGCGTTGCATTTCGGGGAGGTGGAAATATTTATAACCGGCGCGCGTGTGTGCGTGTGTGTGTGTGTGTGCACCGACATAGAAAAACATATAAAGCGATCGGTTTGTCAAACGAGCTTCGTGATTTCGGTCGAAGGGATCGGCGGGTGTCGATCGCCAGCGAAAAATTTCCGAGAATCGTTCAAGAAATAAAATTACAGCCCGGCGTTATCGGGAACTCCGTTTTATGGCGCGTTTTTCGACAGACTTAACCGGTGTTGTCTCGCTAGCATTGACCCAATAAACGAGCAGTCGCGAGTGATTGAGAAAGCGGGACTTATTTTTCGCAAAGGTAAAGTCTGTTCATAGATATAAGAAAGTGACTAACTGATACGAATCAAGGAAAGACCCGGGCAAACTGTAAGAATGAAATATGGCCGAACAGGTCCGTACTTTGCTTAGAATTTAATTGTTTGGGGTTTTGTTAGGAAAGATACTAAACAATATTTATTTATGTAAGTATTTTTGTTTAAATCTAAAATAAAATTACAAATTATTTTTATTACCTACTTAAATTACTTAAAATTATTCAACACCTTTCGCATTTACCAAATTGTAATAAGATACTTAACTGAGGGCCATACCGTTAACGTATGAACTTGGACGAATTTGCGAGAACAGGTACTTCTCCAAGACATTATTGAAGCTAAGTTTGTTAAAGGTAAAGTCTGTTCATAGATATAAAACAGTGACTAACTGATACGAATTAAGGAAACACCCGGGCACGCTGTAAGAATGAAATATGACCGAACAGGTCCGTACTTTGCTTAGAATTTAATTGTTTGGGGTTTGGTTAGGAAAGATACCAAACCATATTTATTTATTTATGTATGTATTTTTCTTTAAATCTAAAATAAAATTACATATTGTTTTTATTACCTACTTAAATTACTTAAAATTGTTCACATAATATATCAGTATCACTATCGCTATCATCGCCTGTTCTAATTATTATTTATTCTATGTTATTTGCAATATGGATATACGATTGTTCTGCTTTTTCTATAGAATTTGTCCAACTTTGTGGACGGATGTTAAAAACTTCGGTTTCTATTAGTTTGAGGACATTGGAGTTAACACGGGCAAAAACATTGTTATGACGAATGGCAGATTTCAGTCGGTGCCAATCATACTCGATGGGATTAAATATACAGTGGTAAGGTGGAAGCCTTAAAACTGTATGCCCTAGATTTTTTGCGTAATTATCACAGACGTATTCCTTTTGTAGGTTCAAGCTTTGTAGAACCTCATTTAATTGCTTTTTGATCTTCGTGAAAATAAATGTCGTTATTATACATGTAGTTTTGGATTGTTGCTTTTGTGTCACACGAGGAAGGGGTTTCAAATAAATCAGACAAACAAAAATAGAAATTTTTATATAATTCCAATAAAGACCGTCTAGAAAAAGCGGAATAAGTAATTTAAACTTCTTCTTATTTAAGTATTGCACGGGTAGTTAAATAAAGTACTTAAAACATATATTTAAAAAATATGCGTTATTTTTCTTCTTTTGACTTTACCTGCTAAAATTGTTTTTTTTTTCAAAAAAAAAATCGGACACACCGTACGGTGTACGAAAAAAAGTTTCTCCATTATATTTCTTTTCAAGTATAAACCAAACATTTTCAAGTGAATTTCCCATTCGTATTGTTGATTGTTTACTTAAGTTTCGACGTTTTGAACAACGTTGCACCTTTTCGGGCAATGATGGAAACGCGTGAGTCAGGAAGCGTAGACGGACGCGATGCATACAAGCGAAGTCGCGTAAAAATGGCTACAGGTAATTACAGATCTCCGGATTCGACGCTTTATTTGGCGAATTGTAAACGTCTCGGATTTTTAATGATCCTTCTTCAAACCATACCATTTTTGTTTCCGATTTTTTAAAGGTAACGGTTTCGCCGATGAACATTTTGATATATTTTTTTAGAAAACTGGTAAAGCTAATAATAAAATTCTAACAACAATGTTGTTAGATTTCGCGATGATAAATTCTGGTAATCTTTCACCGATACACTTCTAAATTCATTGCAACAGGGCATCCCATTAAAAATAACAAAATTATGGCACATTTTTGAATTCGCCATGTTCAGTTACGTTAAAAGTTCAGAAATTCTGACTTAATTCGGAAATAATGATTAACAATCGAGAAATTTTGGGAAACTGACTTGTAGTTCAGAAGGTTTTACTAATTTCAAAAAAATTCTGCGATGTTTTACAGACATTTTGACTAAAACTGGAAATTCTGATCAACTTTCCAAAAATTTAGTCTGGTTTTTCAGAAAACATGACAAAGTGAAAGGTTTGGATATATTTTTCAGAATTTCTTACTAATTTCAGAGAAATTCTGATCAAATTTCCAGAAATTTTGACGTTTTATTCCAAAATTCTGAGTTAAGTGACAAATTCTGACTTTTTGTGGAACTTCTCACTAATTTTATAGAGGTTCTGAGTTGTTTTCCAGAAATTCTGAGTTTACTTAGAAATTCTGACTTGTTTTTCAGAAAATCTGGCAATTGAAAAATTTGCATATATTTTTCAGAATTTTTTACTAATTTTAGAGAAATTTTGATCAGATTTCCAGAAATTTTGACTGGTAAATTCTGAGTAAGTGACAAATTCTGACTCATTTTTCGGAACATCTCACTAATTTTAGAGAACTTCTGAGTTATTTACAGAAATTCTGACTTTACTTAGAAACTCTGACTTGTGTTTCAGAAAATCTGACAATTGGGAACTTGGATATATTTTTCAGAATTTCTTGCTAATTTTATTGAAGTTCTGAGTTTTTTTTCCAGTTGTGCTACGAAAAATTCTGAGCTAAGAGAGAAATTATAACTTATTCTGTAGATATTCGGACTAATTTTCCTGAAATAAGGACATGTTTTCCAGAAATTCTGACTAATTATGCAGAAGTTCTTAATTATTTTTTAAAAATTTTGAGTTGTTTTAAGGAAATTATTGTAGAATGATGTTCGATACTCATTATGACCGGCGTATTTAGGGTTGCATATTTAATGTTAAAAGTCAATGCGCCCCTCTTGTGTTGTCGGCCGATGTTTTGTGATCGTGGCCGCCATTTTGTAAAATTTTTTCCCGAATTTTGTTGTTACTACGACTCCAAAACTACATTCCAAATTATATAATATAACAAAATACATCAATTAAAGTTGTTTTGGTCACATATCGCCTATCTACCCTAAGGTGCAAGGTTGAATAATGTTTTGCAACTGGTATACAAATATCCTCCATCTTTTCTTATCTAGTGCCAGTCCTCTTTCTTGTTATTTTGGTTTTAGTTGATATTTCCCTCTTTCTTATAAAGCTTGATTTTAAAGAGCGAAATAGTCTTGAGGTATTTAGTTCTGTTTGGTGGTACCCGTTGCTACTTAATTGAACCCTCATTACCTCTACTAAGTAACCGGGTGTGCCGGTTCCTGTTTTTTTTATTACATCGTCCATAACTAAATTAAATAGCTAGTTAACGCTCTCGTTTACTGTAAAGTATACTAATGCTGTTGTCGGTTCTGACGCAATTCTTGCTGTTCTTACATGTGGACATTATGGCTGAAATTAGTCTTCCTTCAACGCCTCGCTCCATCAAACTCTGCCTCACCGCATATTTTGCAAGTTTCTCAAAAGCCGTCTCTAGGTCTAGGAATGCTAGCTACATCTCCTTATTGCTGTTTGGTACCTTTTCCATAATTTCTGGATACTGAAGATGCTTCTTCCTTTCCTGAATCCGTTTTGTGATTGGTCTAGTTGTGGTTTATTTTTATTACCTATTGTAAACACTAGTAGATGATTTTTAGATTGTTAGATAGAAAAAAAAAACCGTCAGTTATACTCCGTAAAATTGGAAGAAATAGATATACAACAATCCTGATTTCGTCGCAGTGGTAGTTGATTGTTAAAGACCGATAGTCCACGAATTTCGCGGATCTATAACATTCCAATTTTATCATTTTCGAGCGCTAATTTCCCGTTCGCGTGCCGCCCCTTTCATCGCGTTACAAAACGCGACGCGACCTTTTCAAAATTCCATTCATTAAATCACGATGATGTCATTTGTGGCGGGCAGACGTAAAAATCCGCGTAATATATCGCCGGGCCGGCTATAAATAAGTCGGCGCGTTTTTTTCCGCTAAATTTCGCCGTGATTTCATTCGGCGCGTTCGTTTATATCGTGCGCGACCTCGCGCAGGAATCTCACGCGAAATGCAACGCTCGCTTCAAATGTAAACAAACAAACGCGCGTTTGCCATTTTCACTACTGTCCTCGTTTCTGCGTCCAAACTGTATAAACTGTATCTTAATACGGACGTGGGGGCGCTAGCATCGGCAGAACTAAATCAACATCTGTTTTTTTTTTCTTGTAAGTTTATTTTAGTGGAAATGCATTTTGAAAGTAGGCAAAAACCGGAATTGTTTTTTGTTGTCAAGAAGGCGTCGAAAAAAATTATAAGCGAAATTTTATGCGACAACAATTTTTTTTCGCTGGCTAAGAAGGTAAGATATCGTGACCCAGAGAATCGACGAACGGATAGAGACATTAGAAGCTAAAGTTGATATTATTGGAATGGCAGTTAAAAAATGTTCTGATAGAAAAAGACGAACTTTATCTTAAAATGGATCAACTGGTACAAAATGCGAAACTTGTCAACTTCGTTTATATGGGCTTCTTGAGGCTAATGCTGCCTTAAAGACTAAGGTCTCTACACTCATGGAAGATAAGCGTTGCTATCCTATTGGTAAAAGACAGTCAAAGGAATCATGTATTTTAGCACAAAAAGAACCTCAAAAATACCAACTTACTGATCGTTGAGGAGCTTACTCTACGCAGATACAGTTTGCTAATATTTTCGAGTGATAAGACGCGTACAAAGGAGGGGAGAATATTTGCGAATATAAATAGGTAAATTTTTAATTTTTTGAAAAAATTTAGAAATGATGACCTTCTTAAAGCCCAAAATATTAATGAAATACAGGATGTTTCATATGAAAAATATATGTTTGGTTTCCCATATATTAATGAATCACCCCGTATATTTGAAAGTGATTTTACTTTTTTTTTTGGTCTTATCGACAACTTTTGCATTTATTTTTATTTTTACTATTTATGTTGAAAATGATGTAATTGGTAGGTTAATTTTGTATTTTGGTATATTTTCCCATTAATTTTTAGAAACAATTTAAATTAGGTACAGTTCCGGCCAGCTTTCTGAACAGCAATTAAAAATCCAATAAAAAAAACATCTGAAAACGCTGCGTAGGTGTTTTTTTTTTGGCACCGTCACTCCAAATATTTTATGATCGATTCGCGGAAAAGTTATTTGCCCACTAGACATTCTCATCGAAAATAAATCTCGATTGGTTATGCGTCATATTATTTTGAGGCTCAAAACAGTCAGATGTTTCACACAAACCGACGTAATGTTTAGAATGCCCGCTTGAGAAGGAACAAACATGTTAAAAATTTATTAATATTACAAGTTTGACGTCCGGGCCCAGTAAGTTTTATTTGGGACCTTAATTTCAAAATTACAGCATTATACGAAGGTCTCTTTCATTAACAATTAAATATAGTTGGACAAATAGCAAGTCAATATTAATATTTTAAGCCGCTGCTTGCTCAAGTTGAAAGAGATTTTGAAAAATGCGGTTACTAATGCAAGACATCTTTTTTCTTCCTGTATATACCCAAATATAAATGTCAATAAAAACATTGCAATATTCGAAGCCTAAGATTAAAGTTTAAGGAAGTAACGAGAAAAAAAAAGTTGATTAATATCCAAGTGTACACGTTAAAAATAATTTCTATAAATCTGACACCAAAAAAAAATCTTTATTTTCGCTATGAGTTCCTTTAAAATAGTTCTAAAATTTAAAAAAATTAACAAGTTACTGTAGAAGCATTTATGTGGAAAGGTATGACATATGACAACCAGAAAAAATATAGTAATAATAGACATTTTTCCATAATACACACTCAATTTATAAAGTTTACGTTATAACAAATTTCCAGAGTTTACTACCTTCTTACGAAATAACTCGGAAGCAATTATGTTTTTATTATTTATTTTAGATTTATAACGTCGTAAAACGTTTATTTATCGTAAGGTGGTAAATAATCGTGTATTCATTTATTTATTTATTTCATACATTGACTATTCCTACTAAAGCCTCAAGTAGTTCTGGTAATACCTCAACAAATTTCACTAATTCCCAAAATTAGTATACCAATGTATAAACCTACGGTTTACCCCAGTTTTGGTTGGTTTTGGTTAGTGTTGCAGGGGATGGGGATGACGAGGCTCGCCGTCGCGACGCTGCTCGTCCTTTTTTTCGCCCAACGCACAGGCGCCTGTAGCTGCATGATGCAGCATCCGCAGCAGCAGTACTGCAATTCCGATTTTGGTAAGTTATCCGCTTCCATCGCCCAAAATGTCCATTAATATCGAGTCCAGGGTGTTTTTCTACCCCTAGCAACTACAAAAACTTCCGGTTCATTGTAGAATAGACGGCGTTCTTTCCAACTACTGTACTGTCGGTAAATTTATGTGAAATTAACGCCACGTGTTTCACGCAAACATCGTCTGACAGCGTTGGATCGGTTCTTCAAAAATTTCAATTTTTTACTTTCTTCGAAAGGTTATTCGAGGTGAACAGTCGAAATGTTCTAGTCATATTGGTCACATTTTCCACAAAATTGAGATTTCAACTCTAAAATTTGGAAATTTACGATACAGTATTGATGTCTACTTTTTGATCCTCCTCGTACATTTTCTATTAAGTGCAAAATTCTGAAATGGTTTAAAAAAAAATTCTAATAGAACGCAACGAAGACGGCACTTAAAGAAGAAGAGAATAGATATATTCAAAAATAAAAATACAATATATAATTGTCATAAGCGTATGAAGAAAATTGAATAGGCATGTGAGAGCAGAAAGCAACATTAAGGATAGTCTATTTTACAAAAGAGGATTAATGAGAAAAATTTAGAACTCTTGTATAAAAGCAACGCAATAGTTTAGGATTTTACAAAAGAGGAGCATAAGAATAATGACAAACATTAAGAACTCTTGTAGAGGAAGGAATGTCTAATAGATAAAATTCAAAAATAAAAACACAATACGTGATTGTAATAAATGTATGTAGAAAATTGAAAACAGGAAGCAAAGTTAACGATAGTCTTTTTACAAAAGAGGACCATAGGATTAATGACAAATATTAAGAACTCTTGCGGAGGGAGGAATGAATGTCTGATAGATATATTCAGAAACAAAAATACGATACATAATTGTAATCCAGAAGATCGTGCTGCCTAATTCACAACCTTTCGATAACTGAGAAACGACTTTATTATAACTGCATTAAAATATATCAACAGAAACTTTAAGAAAATTAATCCGACCAGAACAATATTATAAATGTCGATGATGTTTCTTTCGTGTTTTTATTTTTGTAAAAGCGAATCTACACAAAGTAATTTTATTATTGTTATTATTATCACCTTAGGCGATTTTATAGAAAAAAAAAGCATAGAGACCGTCATTATTGATAAAACATTTTTTTTTTTGCATAAACGGTGATTCTCACTTTTTGTTGGCTTAATATATTTTTACGTCTAGTTCCGATTATAAGGCGCAATAACGGTCGAGCAATATTTATTTTAGCTAATCTTATACATGCTAAAGCGCTAGCTTTATAACGTCAATTACCACCGACTTGAGTCGTATTTTAATCGCGAATTACTGCGACAGCAAAATAATAGCCGTCCGGATATAGAGAAAACGCTGACAGTTCCATATACATGTGTACCTACGTGATTGATTTATGTTTTTATTTCGATACTAATCAGCGGTTTTGATTTAATTTTCATTATGTACACTGATTTTGCGCGTTTCAGTAGAATTTATACTCTACGAGGTGTGTTCAGAAAGTTACCAGACTTTTGTAATTAGGCGGGCTACTTACCTTCTTCGATATATTTTTTTGTTATGTTGGTACACATGCCTCTAACATATGTTCACAAGACACACATAACTGGTGACGAAACATGGGTATATAGACATCCATGAAAGGAAGTGTATTATATCTGGAATTACTTTGAAGGGGACCACATCGATTTTGATGAATAAGTAAATACTTTTTCACCATACTTTTTGATCACACCTCGTATAGGTAACAGAAAATCATTATAATGCAAAGTTTACAGGGACGGAAATGGCAAAATTTACGCAAAAATGAGACGGATATATAAAATAATGAACAGCGATTTAAGATTTAAGATAAGTTTTCTATTCGTCTCAGCGACCATCAGTTTGGTTTAACAGTACATTTAAACAAAATAATTCCTGTTGGAAGTCTAAAGTTATGCTTAAACCAACCACCAAACTCTGTTGATGATTTATCTAAACGGAATGAGGTTTTAACGGAAAATTTTGCAGACGTAAAGCTTAAGAGATGAATTGATAATGATAAGGTTCATTAATCAAGTGTGCCATCTGCACAGTAATGATTCAAGATTTACAAAATTCGGTAACCTGTACCAAAACTTTCAAGTCGAATTAATTATAAGAGTATTATAATATGTCTTTTTTGTGTCATATGCGTTTTCTTTAAAAAAAAACGGTTTACAAGATTCATTTTCGTTATTAGTGTTTCGTATTTCTTTGTATAATAAATACCGTAAACTGTAGATATAATCTTATAATTATAATAATTAGAATTTTTTGTAAAAAAAAATTTTTTTAAATATTTTTATGTAAATGGTAAATATTGTTATATAATTATCATGGGCGATCATTACATAACAGCTATTGAATAGATTTGTTTTATAAACTTTTTATATATATTTTTTTAAATAAAACAGTTATATTAAAAGTGGTTACATAGTAAAGTAAATGACAATTTTCAGTGCGCTTGGAAGGTTAGAGTTTATATCAAATGTACTAGGTTGTTCATTATATTTTGACACCCATCTGAAGGGTTAAAAAAAGTGTAAATACAAAAAAATAAGATTTTTGCTCTATTATCTTAAGCAAATGGCAGAAAAAACAAGCGACGATCGCAAGCAGTCAAAATGACAGCAACGTCATTTTTTTAAATTACTTTGTTATTAGCGTAATTCGTGGATATTTTTCCTGATTTTAAAAACATATGACATTTCTTTAACCGTTTTTGAGATAAATCAGTTTAAAAATAATTATCATTGGAGGTGATAAAATCATGGTCCAGAAATCGAATGATAATTATTTTGAAACTTAAATATCTTAGAAACGGCTAAACGAAATGTCAATAAAATCAAGAAAAAAGATCTACGACTCAAGATAACAATATATAGGACATTCAGTTAAAGATGTTGCTGTCATTTTGACAGCTTGCGATCGTCGTTTGTTTTTTCTGACATTGGCATAAGATAACGGGGCAAAAATCTTCAAACTTTTGTATTGACTCTTTCTTTCTATCTTTCAAAATAACCCTGTAGGTGGGTGTCAAAACATAATGAAACACCCCGTATAACATTTGGTCCTTCCTCCATAGTACGGTACCAAAATGTCGACTGCAAGAAGTTCCAAGAGGGTTGCAAAAAGGAAATTACGGAGGGGTTGGGACTTTGAGGTATTTGATTTCAATAAATATTTAAATTTTCTAAGAATAACGTTATATTAAAAAAAAATTGAGAAAATAAACAGTCCCTTATTTGCAATCGAGAGAGTCAAAAATTTATGTGGTATATATAAGACTTTTATACCGAATTTAATGAAGTCCTAAAGCTTTTTTTCGTGGAAGGTACATGGAAAGGGACACCTGCGGGCGTGGTTGAACCACATTTGCATTAAAATACTTTAATGATGCCGTTTCAGTAATCCTGGGGCGCGTCAGGCGCGAACAAACTTACAACTCGACCTACATGAGGATCTATAAGGTCAACGTGAGGAGAAAATTCAAGATATCGGAGAAAGGCGAGGTTGCCCTCAAAGCGGGACGCGTCGTGACGCCCCTGGACGGCGCCATGTGCGGCGCGGGCCTCCCACTGGGCAAACTCTACGTCATTTCGGGACGCATCGTCAACTTGAAGGTACCCTCCATTGAAGCCATTAAATAGATAAATAAATAGATGAAAATAACAAAAATGGAGCTAAATAAGATGGTTGGCTACGACCCGAGTTTTTAATGATATTTATATGAATATTCTTTACAAACTTGTATTGCCTTGCTCGTTTCTTTAAAGCCCGTTTATTTATTCCACAGCGAGAAACGATATTTTCGTAGGGCTTTCGAAAATAAAATATATTTTTTTAATATCTGCGGTACCAGTGTACGCCAGTGGTTTCTTTTAAAATAAAAATTATTCTCACAATCTCCAATCATTATTAATTATTGACATTTAATTAGAAAACACCCTGTATTGTGAAATATTGCTTTAACAGTTTGACACGCACAATACATGTCCTAGCAAATTTGGGAAATATTATATATTGTTTATTATATTTGACATTCCATTTTATTTCTATTTATTATAAATACACATAACATAAGATAAATTATTATTTTTTATTATTATTATTATTTATTATAAATAAATTGGAATTAATAAATCATAACAGTTAAATTCTGTTTTTATTTTATTTTAGGACGATTTAATTTAGTTTTTTTTTAATTATTGACCTTTTGCAGCAAGAGCTACTTGTCGCCTAGCGGCCAGTACTTTTCGAAGCCACCCTGTATATCCAAAATATTGAAATCCCTGTGAAAATTTATTTTCTCGCCGTAAAATTGCCAAAAAAACGCCAAAGAAAAAAGGAACCGTTGAAATTTTGGTGGCTAGATTAGGATATTAAAACTTGCAGCCACTGTTCACCCTGTGCGATCTAGTCGGCGAGTGGCGCCACTTCACCAAACGCCAACAGAAGGGCCTGAGGTTGCTCTACGAGCGTGGTTGCTCTTGTCGCATCTCGAACTGCCTTTACCGTTCATGTCGTCGTCACAAAGACTCCTGCTCGTGGCAAAACGAGTGCGAAATACAACAGGTATTTTTCGTGTTACGGTAGGGTCGCTGGACCAAAGAAGCAACAAAAAACCAACAGCATTTAACTATAACAATTTCGGTAATTGGAAGAAAAAACTTTGAATCCATGCATCCATCCATCCAACTACCAACAAGCTACCAACTAGTCTGCACCGGTATAGATACTCCGTTCTTTCAACTTCCATCAGCACCGTTCAAAGAGCTTAGAGCTAATAGGTGATGACTGCCTCATACTCACATGAGCAGTCTCCTGGGTGAGTACAGTACAGTGTTAAACCTTCCGGACTTTCCTTGAAGGTGTGATTTATTATTTTTTTGAAGCAAAATATGGAGGAAAGCGATTAAAAAATGTTAGAGTTTGGGAAGTGCAGTTTCCTCACAAGAGAAAACAAAGTTGGGAGATGGGAAAGAAGAAATAATAAGGAACTCCGAAAGCAAAACTAAGCAACAGTGCAAACACAACGACATATAGAGCTAGTCCTAAGGTGAGATGGATGGGCCCCGACATAAATGAACTATACATCGACAACTTTAGAAAATAGAAAATAGAAAAGAATGGAGGAACAAAGTCGACCAAGCCGCCGGCCTTCCAAGCCTGCAGGACTGTTGATCATCATACTTGAAAGGTTTGGTATGCGCTGAGGAAGGAAAAATAATAGAGAAATTTGGTTTAACGTTCAACCACATTCCAATGTATCGACGTAGATGGTGGACAATTCCAACATTAGATTTGAAGCCGCAGTTTTTGTTTCAAGATTTACCTAATTGTCTACAGTTTGCTCAATTTTTGTAAAAATATGCACACCGAACTTCCTTAATAAGATTCCTTTTACCGACGAAGCAATATGTGTTGGCTACCTCATGTTGTGCTGCCAGTGGGTCAATATTCGCAGACTTAAATCTTCTGGACTTTTCTTGACGCTCTACAAGTGCAAAACTGAAGAGGAGAGACAGGAGAAAAGAAAGCTGGCGATAGATGGGAAAGAATCTATTTAACCCACCTAATATTGTAGACTCAGCAATAGGAGAGGTAATAGTAAAATGAGATGGATGGACGAGGTGACGGAAGACAAAAATGAAATCGAGATCAACCCCTGCAAGAGAAAAACAGACTAGAGAAAAGAATGGATAAACAAGGTCAACCAAGCCTGTACTGTACTGTTATTCATCATACTGAGGAAGGGGAAATAATAGAGAAGTTTAGTTTAACATTCAAAGACATTTAAGAAGGCGTATTGAGCTAGATGATAGCGAGCAGTTCCAACAATCGATTTGAAGTTTTTTTCGATACCATTACCAAACCTGACATGTTTAGACGTTGGTTTTTTTATTGCTTTTCGTATAGGAAACTCCGACTTTTTCCGATTTTCATTTTTGAATTGAGTTCGGAAAGTTTTCATTTTTTTAAATTTTTGTTTTCAAAGCAGTCGGATTAATTCTCTACTTGGTCTAACTATCACTAGAGGGCACTTTACCGAGAGTATTTTTTTTATTTTTCTTAAGTCTTATTTAAATTAGAAAGTACGAAAGAGATGTAACTTTGAAAAAAATTGGAAAAATCGTTTTTTTAAAGGTCGGTACATTTTTAAAAATCTGGAAAAAAAGTTGAACTTTATCCAACGAAATTAGTCCACATTCTCAAAAACAACCTAAAGTTTTAATATCTTTTATTAAAGACAGGTAAAAGAAACGGTTAAATACTTGCCTAAATTGAATTATTTTATAATTTATTTATAATATTTGAAATTGTTCCTCTTAGTCTTATCCATAACTCTTGTGTCTAACATTTTTTTCTAAAACAAATAAAAAACAGTTTCCAATTTGAAATGATATTATGGCCTGCATTTCCACTTGTTTTCCCATAACAGAAATGCATATCACCTTAGTGTAAAGTATTCCGGGGAATAAAAAAAGTCGATTTGTGGCTAAACGATAACACTTATCGACTTAAAACAAGAGTAATAATTTTTTAGGATTTGTGATTCTGCTTAAGGCAACCTGTTCTATTTTGCAATATCAGTCTACATAAATAAAATACAGGTAAAGTGCCTGCAGCCTAGTATCAACTGATTCTCGCTGTCTCTGTCTCTTTGAGATCTACTTTAAACTCTCCCCACTCCGCAGGGCGTGTGCCTGCGTAGCAGCGGCGACAGCTGCGCGTGGGGCAAAACCAAGAAACTAGCGGCCTGCAGGAGAGAGAAACGCAGGCCGAGCGCGTTCGTGCCCTAAGCAGCCCTTAACCCTTGAGCAGACCGTCGCCGTAACGTCGTAACTACCACCAATCTTACCAACCATTTCTGTGTGATCCGGATAGAAGGTCTGCTCGATCAGGGGGAACGAGTCTTTGCCGAATCTCCTCTGGAGCTGCACCAGATGGGCGAACACCCAAGGTTTATCCTACAACATCGCCATTTTCGATCCGGATCGAGAAAATTCAGTTCTAGTCTCACCTGGAAGTTGTAAACCGCGTCCAAATTGTTGATGCTGGGCACGCCGCCATATTTCAACGCCAGCAGAAGCTTCTTGTGGTCTTCGCCAGCGTCTCGCAGGTTCTGTCTCACCTGCAACAGACGCGGATATTTATTTTGGGTTTATTTATTAGGTCCTTCCTAGTTAGCATCGATTTCGACGGACCGGACGAGATGAAGTATTTTCTATGTTATTTTGGACACTTTATTTTTAATTAGTTAACATAGGAAGTACAAAAAAAGTAACTTCAAAAAAATTTGTAAAAACCGTTTTTTTTAATCTGAAATTGTTCATTTTATTCTTATCCATCAGTCTGATATTTTATTCTTTTGGTTAGTTTAGTTTAGGTTTCGATAATAAAATAAAGGTATTCTTCTTCTAAAGACTTTAAATAAGGAAGTACGAAAAATATGTAACTTCGAAAATATTTGGAAAAACCGTTATTGTCTAAACTCGGTACATTTAAAAAAAAAAAACACAGGAAAAAAAAGGTTAATAAGGCTTATAGTTTTAATACCTTTTATTAAAGAAACAGTTTTGGCAGGTAAAAGGAAACGGTTTACTGGTGTAAATTGAGTTATTGGTATTCAGGGCGTCCAGATAGATTTGTTTCCCATATATTTATAATAGTTGATATTGTTCCTTTCAGTTTTATCCATAAAACAAATAAAAAACAAGATGCATTACTTTGACAAACTATTCGGACGGCCTGTATATATTTTTCCATTTATTGTTATTACTTTTCTACGAAATTACATCCTGTACATATTAGAATATAATATTTTCAAGGTATAAATAAGTTTAAACAACTTTGGTCCTCAATGTTTGATATTTTCCACAGGATCTGAAATGAGAGGCCAACTCGTTATATTATATGTATACTGTTGTGTATACAATTGGTCAAGAAAAATAATCCCTCCTTTGAGTTTGGAATATTATAGGCACCTGCAATTGTTTTTAACCGATAGTATATTGTTGTTGCCAGGTGATCCTGGATTATCGTTAATAAATAACACCTATTTAAGATATCTTTTTTTCAATAACTCCCCTTAGGTCACAACATTACCCAAAGAGCAGGTTATTGTGTTATTATTAGCGGTTTTCAAGAAATTTAGCTTTTATAATGTTAAAAGTTGGTTTTTAAAACACCTAATGAATATTCTGCCGGTACTATGGAACTTAGCAATAAAGTAACGAACTTTTGCAGAGAAGCGAAGAAAAATCAATGACTAAGATGACACCGTTATAATAACGAACGGTCATCACGAATATAAGAAAAAAGATGTTCTTCATTTTTTTTTAATTTTTTTTACATAGTCTCCATCAATCATATATTATTCAATCTCCTTAAAATATATACATACTTAGTACATGTATAACTGAAACTGAAACCTGAAAATAAGAAGAGCAACTCTATGTATTTGAAAGTTGCAGAATAAAAAGTAAATAAATAAGTAATCCTCCCTTACCAGTAAAAAGTCCGGTTTGAAAGATCTCCCCACCCTAGTGCCGCCCCTGTAAACCGCCATGGATACCATGGCCCCTGCGTCTGCGCTCGCGGTGACCGTGATCTCCCTGAACTCCGCCTGTTCTACTTTAACTTCATACTCCCCCACCTTCTTGCCCCTAAAGTACTTGCTCCAGTCGGTGTTCTGGTCGTCTATCACCAACAGGGTCAAGTGTCTTCCGGATACCGAGGAAGTCACCCTTGTGGCGCTGCAGAAAAGAAGCTTATCACAAATTATTCGTTATTAGATCCTACGGTTCAAACGAGCAAAGGAAACTAACCAAACAAAACTAACCAAAAAATCGAGAGCTATTGGAGTATATTTTTGAGGTATTTTGTTCGGATCTAAGCCAAAGATGGGCGTCACTTTCAAGTTTTCCATTCAGATATTTTATTTGGTAGAAGTAGGAAAGATTTTGTTTAATTCCTTTTTTGTAACGAACACAAACCTAGGTTAATTATGGCTTTTTTGGATTTCAAACATTCATGCCGATAAAAAGATAATTGTGGATCAGCACGTCAGCATGAAAGGTAAAATTGTCAATGGTTTCTATTGCAATTCTACGAATTAAAAACCTTCATTATGGCAACAGTTCTGGGTTTATTTAAAATAACATTAAAGTGTATAAATTTTCATAAAATAAAAATGCCTAATTCCATTTTTCGTCCATTGATAAAGCGTCTAAAATATATGACAATAAAATAAAATATATGACAATAGTTACAACAATTGAAGACTGTTAAATTAATTTTATGGGCCTTTGCGCACCCACTTGAACGTTAAATTCAGAGCTGTTATTAAGAAGTTTTAGAAGAAATATATTGAGTGTTAATTGATCCCTATAGACTTAATGTTTAAGTTATTTATTACACATTAGCTCGCAATCGGGATCTTATAGGCACAAATAGGGTCGAGTGTCCTCCTGACAACGACATCATAATGGTTATTTGTCTGCCCTCCCCATATCATAGGTATTCCATAAGGTAGGGATCGTCTGGTTAGGTTATTCCAGTGCCTTAAACCTTCTTCACATATCTACTTAAAATGCGATGATCAAGGTTTGTCTTGATCGCCAATTTTCCCTTGCTTTACTTTTTATTTACTAAATATTTGGGAATATTTCTCTTTCGGAGATTCCCAGAGGCGTAGCATCGCAGTGGCGGTACTTGCCTCGACACTGCCGCCCCCAAGAACGAAGCTCCCTGGTCCCTCGCCTGGCCCGTCAAAGACTGCACCCGCTGTAGCAGACTCTCCCTGGACTTGGCCGGTGAGCTCGGAGCGCTGGTCGTCTTCGAACCTGGCCTGAAATTGAGGGACAAGTCGCCGGTACTGCCCAGCTGGGTCGGCGGTGGTGGCGGCGGAGCCTGCAACAAAATCAGTCAATAAAATAACAGAAATCAGCCGTCAATATGGCTTAGAAAGCAACATGACCTTTTGATTAACAACACACATATAGAAAGAGTGAACCATAATCAATGAGGATTCGAATCGCTTCCAGGAAGCAAGGGCAGCCTTCAACCGGATACCGGAAAGTCTCAATGGAGACATCAAAATCAGACTTTTTGGATGCTATATTTTTTCTGTATGGAATGGAGTCATGGCAAAAGGAAGCCTTTGTGTTAATTAAAATTAAAGCTGTCAATCGCGTTAACGGTTTGCTGGTTAAGGCTAGAAGGCTTTTTTTTACTAATAAAAACTTCTTGATATATATATTTATATCTTGAAAATCCATGTTCTTCGAAAAAGTAGGCAATGACCCTTTGGCACAACTAATATTTATGTCTGTCAGTACTTTTTTATGCAGTTATTCTAAAATTAAAAATTAAAATTAAATTTTACGTTTCAAATAAAAATTTCAAGTTAACGCAGAATAAATCTGTTAAAACGTCAAAACAAGAAGTGTACTATATTTTTGGTCGTATTATAACAGTAGCGAATAAACTCGCACATATCGTTAGGTATAAAATATCACGTGTCCTGAGTTTGATGATTAGGCATTCCTGTGGAAATTTCTTCTTGCGCGGGACCCAATGTCGTAGAAAACAATTGAAATCACCTGCGGTTGTGACGTAACGGGAGGCGGCTTCGCGTAGGGATCGACCTGAGTGTCGCCATCGTCGCACTCCGAGGACAGGTCCCCGGAGCTGAACCTCCTCTTCAGGTAATTGACATTGGAGGTGAAGGACTGACGGAAACTGCTGAACGAAATGGTTGGGCCGTTTGCGGGCTGCCCGCAGTATTTGCCGCAGTCGTTAATCTTGCCGGACTGTAGGCCTGCTGCCTCTAGCGCGCCCTCTGTCGGATTCGGGGCCAACCTTGAAAAATCGGACGTTATTGTATTACCGATGCGGCGCGCGGCGGGCAGGTTTGAACAAGCAGGCTCAATTATTTGTTTCGCTGTATGCTTGGTACGAAATCCCGGTAACTGTCCATAAAATATCGATACACGGAAAATAGATTGTGAAGTTTAGTCCAGTGCCGAGCTTTAAACAAAAACAGATTTAAATTTGCTAGAGCCTTTCAAAGAAAATATTAAAATCCTGAGGGAAAGTATCGTTGATTTAAAATTAAAGTTGTTATCTTGTTATTATTATTATTAAATTAAATTTGATGATGTGCAGTTTTATTTCCAAATATATTTATTTATTATCATATCTCAGAATAAAAAATACATGGTGACGTTTTTCTACATTATTTACCCCTCCAAAGGCAGGTAATCCAATTTCTAGTGCAAATATATACCACAGAATGAATTTTAGATATCGCGTCTTTTATTTTCTAAATAAAGGCCTTTCACGAAAAATCCTCATTAATAGGAATAATGCGTTGGTATTTTTATCGAGGGTGTCACGTCGTTATATACAGATGCATTATATAAGTAAAGATTTAAGAGAAACCTGTCTACTTACAAAATACCCAGTAAACGTAGTGATTTTCAAATATATTGTCTTTATCAAAGTAAGGTTGTTCCTACCTTGGATAAATTTTAAAAATTTTAAAAATTTTGTGCAAAACAATCTGTTCAAAGATATGCCCAATAACAGGGTTGTTGTCGTGGATAACGCTTACCACAGCTGTCTGTTATGCAAAACATCAGCCTCGTCAAGTCCAGGAATATTTGCTAGAAAATGACATTTATTTTGAATTCAGTTGCACAGGCTAAGCATACTGTTTTACGACTGCCTCCATGTCAATGTATCTTTAACCCCATAGAGCAATACTTTAAGTTCCAGTGTTATAAATTTGATAAAAAACACAATGGAAAATTTAGAATAAAAATGTAATTATGTATAGATATTCTTAGCTATGAATTTGCTGGGTATATTTAGTGTCATTGTGTTTTCTTAGTGTAATTTAATAAAATTATACCCCCCTTTTTTTTGAGAAAAAAGAAAGAAACAATAATTCTAGGATATTGGATTTTTATTTTACCGGGGCCACATTAAAAGAAACGTGTGTAATGAGGACAACATTTTGAGAATTTGAAACGCCTAGTATAAGATGTTCCCAGTTTTCGCCACGTTGTAAACACCCTGTACATTCCAGAAGTTACTACTCTAGATGAAACTGGTACCCAGGAAGCCGGCGGATTGCGTCCATAATTTCAGCTTTCTAAATACTCAAAATCTACCAATTACATTTGACAGATGTCGCTACTGTTCGATACAAGCTGGTATAATATTTTGATACACACTTTACACTTAAGAAAATGCCTTTTTCCTCAAATTAGCGTTTAAAACAGCATGCCTTCCATAAACATCAGTGGTTTTTAAGCGGTTCGTTTTGAGGTAACCAAAAAGTTATCAAAAACCAACGAAAGAAAGAAAGGATAAAAATAAGAAACAAAAAACGACCCCACTTATTCCATTCACACGAAGGCAATTTTTTATTTACGACCAGGGGAGTTAATTAGACTTCGACTTTGACGAATCGTATAATGACCCCCGTCCCCCTCCCGCCCTATCGATCCGGTCTCTACACGAAAGTGGTTTTCTTCCGCGTATCGAAAGGAAGTTTATTTACACGAATTATTTTATTGTGGGGGATTTTCCTTTGGTCTTTCTTGGCCGACTTTCGATGTAAAAAAAGTTCTTTCTGCCCCGAACTTAACCTAAACGACCACGGCGACCATTTTTTTTCGGTTCAGCGCGGAGGCGTAATATACAGGGTGGCGATGGAGGACCGCATCTATCAAAAAATGTTATGTTTAACTTTTTTTGGTTCTCGTAATGGTCGTCGTATAGCCTTGAACTTGAGGAAAATCACGCGTTTGCTGCGGTTAGCTTTGAATACCGATCGAATTCCCACTACGATGTCACTCGACACCCCATTCACTTAAATTATCAATGAGCGCGACCGGCGGACCCAATTTTAACGAAACCGGATTACGAATCGACTTACTGGGCGGACGATCAGCGACGAAACGTCTCGAATCAGGTGCGGGATGAGTCCACACGGGAGTTCGCGGTTTTGCGTGAAAATTGGGTAATTTTCGCGATACCGTGTCCGGACTGACCGTGAAACGGGGGCGACGATTGCCGCGACCCCTACCGGATAAACCGACAATCGATTTATCAATATTTCCCCATCCGCGTGGGATAGCGGCGGCGTTTCACGTCGAAAGCGGTTTATCCGTGCGATTTTATAAATAGGCGGATGCGCCGGGTTTGGGCCGCCAAGTAACATTGCTCATATCCTATATTATGCCTCATTTGTTATTTGTTTTAGAAATAAAAAAATGTTAAATACAAAAGCTATAGACAGGACCAAAACAAAAACGATTTAAAATTATTCATATACAGCGTGTTCCCTTTAAAAATATGTAATTTTGGTTTCCCAAATATTTACGTATTATTGAAAATTATTTTATGTCGTTTCTTTTAGTCTTATCTATAACTTTTGTAAATAACATTTCTCTATAAAACAAATATTAAACGGCATATTTTACTTTGACAATCTATTTGAACGCCCTGTATGTGAGTTAATCTTTGTAAAAAGCTTAATTCCGCGCCTTGGATAGTGTAAATTGTTATTTTATTATTCAAAACACAAGCAACATTTTTATTTAATTATGACAAGTTATTTAAAAAATAAAATAATAGGCGATTAAATTTAATTAAAATAATTAAATAAATAAATTAACTACTTGTTTATGCTTTAATTAATAATTAAGAGTTTGTGCATGTTCTATAATCAAATTAGGTGCGCTTACTATATTTGCATGTCAAACGGTATACAGGGTAGGAAAAAAATAAAATAATTATTTTAAATAAAAATGTTGCCATTTGAAAGACGACTTTCTAATATTCTATTATATATTATAACATATAATATGTATTATAATTAGTAATGGTTTGGTTAGTTTTTGCCACAGTATTAAAAAATATCGCAATAATAATAATGAATTTATTAATGTTTTTCTGACAAAATACTTAGTTGACCACGTTTTGATATTAGTCATTACTGTTTTAATAACACCTTTCCTATAAAATTGAAACTAGCTACCAACCTGAAGTTTTCTTAAACATTTAAGTTGTATATATCAAATCATATGTTTCACTTTGAAACTAATTATAATCTCAGACTGGTACCTTAATGCATTCTCATTTCCAGTGATATTAAATTTCAGATGAATTTTTGACCCGATATCTACCAAAATAGACATGTGTTGTATTTAAAAAAAGATGTGCTACACTAACTAACGCCTCTTGATACGTAATGTGTGCCAATTTTCATTAAAATATCTAAAATGTTATTACAGATATTAAAAAATATATATTTTATTATTGAAAACTTTACCACCATGCGAAGTTTTCATTTTAAACTCCCTAACTATTGACATTCAATTATAAAACACCCTTTATTACAAAATTACGAAATTGTAACAATTGTTTTGTCCACGAAAAGGCGGATGCGCCGGGAAATTTCGAAACACTGCGAAAATATTCTTATATTGTTGAAAACGTACAAACTTATAGGATTATTGTAAGTGGCATTCGATTGTACATAATTTTATTTAAAAATCCGTTGATTAGTACACACGCGACGCTCGAAACCAACCAGGTTTGGTAGAATTAAACACGCCCATTATTAAATGGGTTACATTGCCGTTGTTCGATGCGATTGATATTCCTCGCGAGGCACATGCATTCCGTCGTCCGTGACGCATCGGCACGGACCGGCGAATACGGTCGCAGTTAACTTGATTATCGAGTTGGCATACTCAAAATTTCCGACGATTGTGATCGTTTACTTTTGATAAGTTTTGATAGGTAGACATTAATTAATCATACATTTTATGGTTGGGATTGAAAATAAATAATTCTATGGATAATTATGGATATAATAATAATAATAACAATGATAATAACAATAATAATATTAATACATAAAAATGAATAAGCGCTTGATGTTGCCGGGAGCTACCTGTGAGAAGGGAATTTATAATAACAATAATAATAATAATAATAATAATAATAATAATGAAAATCATAATAATAGATTGATAATTCGATTTCTTGTCAATGTCTCTTTCGTGGAATTTTTTTCAGCTTTTTGTTGTTCTACCAAGCCATTTTATGGGCCACCGGGTTGTTGTATGAGTGGAATAATTTAAAATCGTCGATAAGAAGGTGCTTAATGGGTATTGTGCGGTTCCTAATTGTCAAAATACTTCGAGAAATGCCCGAGAGTAGCAAAATGCGATACGAATACGACTTAAGTCTTACTAAATTTAAGTTGCCCAGCGTACTTTAGTAATCATATTTTTATCAACCCAAGTGTTTAATCTAAAACACATATATTATTTCGAAAATTCCAAAGTGCTTTCTTAGGTTAGAATTTTTTTTCCGTATTGGTAAATGGCCACCTGGATCTTCCGATTTTACAAAGATTGACTATTTTTTGTAAGACTTTGTTAAAGGCTGCGTGTATAAAACGGCCTTCACAACAAAATAGTACTCGCAGCAGAGGGTAATGGAAGCCTTTCAACGTGTTATTGAAAATAATTTTAAATTATTTCTTTTGGTCTCATCAATAAATTTCGTATTACCAAGTAAGAATGTAATTCGGAAAAATCAGTGTGGTTTTTACGCAGCTGAAAAGAAAAAAAAAACATATGAACACAAAATCGAAAAAATCCATATTGAAATCGTTATTTCGGGGGCTGTCAAGACGCGATGACGTCATTGGTTATTACGTCGCTCTGCATGGTCTCAGAAAAAACTTATTTTCTCGAAAACCATTTACTATTTTCAAAAAATTCTTGAACCAGGACGCGCGGAAAATCCAAGGCATCTCTACTTCAAAAAATGATTGTACTATATACAAGGTGTGTCGTTTATGGGCCAAAATTCTAAAAGATAATAAAAATTTCTACTTCTAAATATCTTGATGACATTACTCGCTTTATGATTGTCTCTTCTATCTCCAGCTTATATCTTATTGGTACTGCACTATTAGACATTCAGTTTTCTCTGTTGATATTGCCATATTATATTCTTTTGCGGTTTTATTAAATATGTGTAACATTCTTTGTAGGCTGTCTTCACTATTAGATACCAGTACCGCATCGTCCGCGTAACACGGAATCGTGATATTCGTGTCTCCTATTTTGTATCCTGTTAAGCTTCTTATCTTTTCTATCATTTTGTCCATAATCAGGTTAAATAGCTTAAGCTGCCTTCTTGCCTTATTCCTGTGTTTACCTTTATTTCTTCAGATACCTTTCCCTCAGCTTTTATTTTAGTGGAGCAGTTGTAATTGAGTTTTTCTATTATTCTTCTTATTTAAGGAGATACATTTTTTTCTTTAAGTCATTAAGTCGTATTTTATCAAACTCTTTTGTTAGGTCCACGGAACACATGAAAATAATGTTGTTGTAATCTATTGACTTTTCCACTAACTGGAGAATTATATTCGCCACAACAATTTCCGTGTTAAAGCCCTATTCGGTTCCAATCCGCTCGGATTCGCACGTCCGATGCGCCCTCTTTTCTCAACAGCTAGAAGTACACCGTTGGGATATATGTCGCGGGTATCCTATCGAAACTACTTTCCGGAGACTTCGACGGCAGCGCAGGCGGGCAACCTCGCATTCATTCGTCGACCACGAGAGCGTCGCTTCGCGATCGTCAATTGTTTTGCGGGCGCGTGTGACATGTGAATCGTTGTTCGGTGATTTTTGTCGCGTCTCCACGAAAATACGTCGCCGCCATGGGACGACCGACGCTGCTGGCCGCTTGCCTCTTCGTGTTGTTGTCGCAACAGGTGAGACGACTGCAAAACGCTCCTAATTTGGTGCCGCGGGGTTGCGACTTTCACTTGTTGTGGTTACGTCACGCGTCGTTGTGCTAATAATGGCAATCGGGCTTTCGCCAGGCCTGAACGTGTGCGCAAATTCAAAACGATGTCTCGCGAGCGACGGGATCTCGACAGGGAGCTTTTTTTTTGGTCTGTGACCCCCGAGTCGGAGACCAAAAAAGTCTGACTTGGGGTCACAGACCAGACGCACGAAACGATCTTACGTAAACCGTTGGTCCATTGGGTTTTAGCGATTCTCAAAAGCAACCATCAATAACAATGATTTTCCGAGTTGTATATATCGATATTTTTCGAATCCTTGGTTAAAATAAAGGTCAATTTCTTAAGAAATTTCTATTCGAATTTAGCATAGTTTAGATAGAAATTGAGGTTGTGTGTTTTTTTTTTTCATATTTTGATTGCTCCAAAATTGTGTTGTGATGCTACTGATCCACATGTTGCAACGAAAATTTAACCACAGACTACTCTAGATATAAAGATATACTACTCCAGATATACGAATAAAACCTATTGCTAACAATACAGGTTTAATAGAACTTCCGAATTTATATTTAAAGAAACATTTAATGGTTAGTTATCTACCTTGATTGAAAATACGTAATTACAAGAATAAATAATTAAAGATTATAGGCTAAATAACCAAGATAACAAATTCGAATAAATAAATCTATAAAAAAAAGTTAACAGCAATAAAGAAATATCAAAATAATTATTAATTAAATTAAAAATGTAATTGGCTATAACATTACAATCTTTTTTTGGCCCATTAAGGTATAAACAAATGACGTTTCTGTTTGTTTTTGTTATTTCTTTTAAAAAGTTCGTGGTTGTCAAGTTTTTTGTTAGTATATATTTTATTTGTATTTTAAATAAGTTATATAGTTTTTTGGATAACCTATAAACTTTAGTTATCTATTTTTGTTATTAGGTATTTTCAATCAAATTAGATAATTAATTATTAAAAAATCCTGAAGTTTGATTAAATCTATTAAATTGTGTAGTATAGGGTCAATTTTTTTCGAAATTTCCACGTATTAATGGACACCCTGTACTGTTAGCAATTGGTTTTATTCGTATATCTGGAGTATTATACCTTTGAGAGAAGTAGTATCGTGCCTAAATAAATTTTTCGCTAGAACAAGGCATAAGTCATCCGTCTGCTATTTCCGTCGGGTGCGTTGATCACCTTTACCGAGAATTTTAACAACAATCACGCCCCACGTAATGGCTAAGAGCGGAATATCGGAAAGCGGTGACGTTTTTCACTTGGCGCAACAGTGGTTCCTGCTTTGTCCACAGACCACAGATAAAAGCGAAAACAGGTATTCCACCGGAATAGAAACAAATCTCCGCTACTGTGCTGCCAATGCGGCTAAATTCCGTCGCCAAAATATGAATTTGGGCACTTTTACCGGGTATCTTGGTTTATTATTAAAGATGTCATCAACAACATTATCACGGCCTTCTCGATTCTTGAGATACGCGGCAACACCTACGTGGTAGAATCTGGTTTCGTAGTTTGTTTTTAACTTGTTCTAACCGTTTATTAGTTATGAAGCAAACCTATTTTGTTTAAATGCAGTTTCTTGTATATTATTAATAGTGGAGAATTTAAAAAAAGTCAATAAATGTAGTGACTTTTAAACTCACCGTATAGACAATTAGTTCCTCATGAGAAGAAAAAGATATTGTCCCTATCAAAGCAAAATTGGATTAACTGGAAAAGAAGCTAGAAGAAGATGAAAGCAATATAAATATGTCATGCCACTCTGCATAGTTGTAACATGGGATTTAAGTACCGCAAAATAGACAAAATGCAAGTAGTAATGGAATCACACATTATGAACTTGGAGATTTAACGTTCACATTTTCACGAAATTATATACATTCGCATGACAATTGTTTCGACAACACCGTGTCTTTATTAAATGTCACATTTGATAAAGACAATGTTGCTCCTAGTTTAAGTGCGAGTGTTATGAATTTACAGTACATTATAAAAATTGAAGACTCCTACATTTCTATACAAAACAACATATTGGGAACGGCCACTTTCGATAGGACCTCATTGTTTAAGTATAAATCGATTAGCAGTTCGGCTAAAAGAAACCGAAAGTCGAAAGCTGGGGCGGGACTAGTTTTTCTCGCTAATTTGTCATTCTTATCCGTTTACACTAATTACCGACGAACCTGTATACACGAGTCGGCCATTTGCGAAGTGTCAAGGTAAGCCGATTTACATTCTACACGTCCGAGTTCAACATTTATGGGACAGGATAGCGCGGACAGGCAAATATCATCGACGTTCTTTAGAAAGTTTTCCACCGACACACACTTTTCGCTTCGAAATATAAGAGATTTATGTGGCGTCATTTTCTAAAAAATACCAGTTTCGTCAGCATTAAAAATGTCGTCAGCAAGGTACTTTTCAGCTAGTTTTGCGCATGCCTTCTCCAGCCAATCGTTAGTGACGTTTCTGTCGACATCACGGGCTTCGCCACTTATCTGTCCATAATTTCTACCATGTCTCTGTTTGAACTTCCTCAACCATCCTTCTGGGTCGCACCGGTATTCGGGGCAATGAGGCAGCGGACGCCGTGCGCGAGGCGGGGAGTTCTTGAAGCCTGGCCGAGGGACCGGGCCGCGGTGGGCTGGAGAGTTGCTCCGGGAATGAGGCACGCGAGGCTTATGATGGATGGGCCCGCCCTCCCTCGGACCAGGGAGCTGCTTAGACTACCAGAAGGGAGTGTAGAGCACTAACAGGGGACTAGACAGGACATTGCGGGCTTAGGAGGTATCTTTTCTTGTTAGGCATTGGAGACGCCTCGGAGTGCAGGTGGTGCATGGAAGGGGAGAAGACCCCGTGTCATTGGTATTGGGCTAACGGAGTTGCTGACCTTCTATAGGAGGGACGGCATTCTGGACTCCCTCTAGAGCGGCCTGGGGGCACAACGGGCCCATCTGGTGGCCTAAGTGCTTGGACGCCCGCGAGGGCGCCCCCCTTTAATACCAATACCATCCTTCCGAAGCCTTGAAATCGATAATGCCAAGCTGTTCAGCAAACTTTTCTGCTTTTAGTTTGACCATAGGTCCAGAGAGTGGTACATTTCTAAGACGATGCTGTTGAAACCGCTGCAACATTGCCCGATCCAAATCTTCAAATTTTAACTTTCTTAGTGTTTTACTAGAACTGCCTGCCGCTTCAGCCAAATTGATTGTTTTTTTGCACTTCCAAATCGTGGATACAGTCGACGGTTTAAGTCCGTATCGACGTCCCACATCACTTTTCTTTTCTCCCCGTTCTATCTCCCGAATTAAAGCAACTTTATCATCTAGATTAGAACTGATTGAAATAATGGTACCGACAGCGAAAAAGGCATTAACATAATCTCCTTATTACGAGAAAAACAGTAATGCACAGTAACGCAAATCCAAATTGATATAAATTAATGCAATATCGAATAATGAAATATTCGATGGATGTATAAATATCAGAAATATAAATTAAGAATAATATAGGTCCAAGGACAGAAGCTTGCGGTACGCCTGAAGAAACGGGGAGAAATTCAGAGCTTACGCTGTCAAGGGTCTCTCTGATATCTGTTAGCTAAGTAGTTTTCAAAAAATCGAGTAATATAAATGAAGAAGTGTCAGTGACAAAAAGATTAACAACCAGAAACTTGCAAAACGCCTTAGGGATTTGGCGCAGGGGTAATTTGAGTTATGGAAGATTCTCAAAGGCGTCGCATTTTTCGTCACTACTATGCACTGGGAGATATCAATTGAAGAAAAAAAAGCAAAGAAGAAAAGCTGACGATTTTGTGTGAGATGGGTCGAAATCGATGCTAAAAGTTAACCGAACCTCGAGAACAATCGTACCGAAGAGTTTTCCTTTCGTTCGGAAGGCAAATATTAAACACGTGACGTTGCGTTGCCGCGCCTACATTTTTAACCGTGCTCAAGGTTCCGAAACATTCCATTGTATTCCCAGCGACTGAGTATACGCCGTAGCGCTGTTGTTTGATATTTTCAACTATATTAATTTTTTTAGGTTATAAAAATTGAGGTTATTTGATGTTGTTGCTTTTGCATATTATGTACAGGGTGTTTTCTAATTGAATGTCGATAATAAAGGGGGCGATATGACCATACGAGGGCAGCGCCAAAATTTCCCGGCCTGAATATAAAAGAAACAAAGCAGAGTAACAATTTTTTATTATTTTTCAATATAATCCTCCTTAACTTCAATGTACTTATTACATCTCTTCATTAACAACTCAATCTCCTTAAAAAAATATTCTTTTAGTTTGTCTGCAAAACAGCCTCTCTATCCTTATCAAATTTATCAAAAGAATTCCTTCACAATCCCAAAAGATCGTGTCCATCACCTTTTTTGTTGACTGACAGACTCTGAATTTTCTTGGAGGTGCTTCACCCTTATGACGCCACTCCATTGATTCTTTTTTCGATAGAGGGTCATAATAGAGAACCATAGTTTCATCTCCCGTCACAATAGTTCCTATCGCAGGTTTCGGTTCCGACACACAGAGTTCCAAAAACGTCGATCACTCAATACCACCTCTTCTACAATCGCAACAATATCTCCCGTTATGACCTCCACTGGTCGATCAGTTCTTGAATCATCAGGCTAGGAAATTTTGGCGCTAACCTCGTACGTCCTAAACAGGATCGTGAAGTTTTCAAAAATAAAGTATATTTTTTCTGTAATACTAAATGCATGGTCATAACAATATCGTTAATATCATGCATTTTTTGTTAATATTAAAATATCTTTTAGTTTTTAGTAACCAACTTGTGTCCTTCAGGGAAAAAGCATCATTTTTACTTTTACAGTTTTAATGAAATAACATAACATCCTAACAACAAGATAAATAGCAAAAGATTTGTTTCTTTGAAAAAATGTTGAATACAGAAACTTCACCTTCAACACTTTTCATCGTATTAAATTCTAAAAGGAAGATATTTTTAACATTTTAGTCGAAACATTAACGATAAAACTCTTTCCCGTTGATATCAATGGACCAAAATGACTGTAAAATATGGCAAAAGAAATAATGGAAATAATGGCCATTGTTCCTTTTTTCTGTACGTTGCAAACGGTAAACTATGTTTTTCGTTTGTTTTGTTTACTATTAGTCTTTTTTGCACCATTTAGTTGAAGAAGTTGAAGAAAAAATTGAAAACATTACGGTTATTTCCCTTGAATTTCTAATGTTTGTTCTCGATCGCTAACCAGAACTGATCAAATAGGTTCGAATCGGGTGATTTAGTTGCTAAAAGTGCGCCTCCTTTTTTAATATTAACTATTCGGACACGCACTTTAAATCGAGAGAAAGAGAAAACGTATAGTTACGTATGATTGCGTAAAATTTCTGCCTACACGTTCCGAGGTTTGACATATATTTCGCGATTTCCTCCCTACCCACCACCCCTTTATCCACGACGATGTCACTGCAAACCATTTCTTTTTCGAGACCCCTTAAAGCGATGAAGGGGCAAAGCACACTTGCGCCATAAGACTTAGCCTGATGTCGCGTAGAATGCATAAAAACCATTTAGACACTTAGTAGCTACGATAGTGAGAAATGCATCAGTTTAAAATCGATCGAGGTGGATTTGGGAGCACTTTAAAATTACGTAATAGCAACGGTTTTCCTAATAGTTCTTCCTAATAATTCTTCATTGATAAAAGCAATAATTTATACTTGCACAAGTATGCTACTTCAAGATTTCATGGTTATACCGTGACCAGAAATATAGTGCTTTTATAACCGACCCCGTGATTAACTTTGCCCACTGTTCTATTTCATTATATTTCCACATAGTATCATTATTAACGTACAAAATATTAATAATAGTAAGGTAAAATAATTTATTTTTTTATTATTATTAGGCTATCGCCATACCATAGGAGCACCAAAGCTCCTACTTTTTGCCAGTTTCTTAACGATCCTGTTTGCTTCTTCGGAGTAGTTAAGTAAGTAAGTAGAGAAGATATTCAAAAAACTATTGGCTGTGATTCCACCAACAATTTCGACGATGGCAATGATTTTTTTCGAAATTTTGTTGACTCCGTCAGTTGACATAGATTAAACAAAAACAATTAAAAAAAAATGACGTTATTCCAGAGAAGTCTAAGATTTACCACGGAAATCAAAAGAAAAAATTAATATCCAGGTGATATTTCAAATTTTTATTCGTCCAACACAAATTCGTGTCACGTTTTCTTTTTATATTTTTAATAAAAGATATAGTTTAATTATGCTTTTTAAATATATAAATTAATTTAATTAATTAATCAATAAATCATACGAATCGGTTATAAAATCATCGAGTCTGGCGAATTTTCGCCACACCTGGCAACGTTGTACTGACTGCGGTTACGGTTCATTGCAGTTTCAACGCTTTCTCGCTATTTAGCATATCGAACATACGCGTAGCATGAAATTAAACCTATCGCGAACGTGCCATTTGGTTTCGGGGGTGAAAAATCCATTAGAAAATGATATTTTATATCATAATTCATTAAAATTTGGCATAACTGAATTAATCACATTACGTAATTGCGTTATTTAATAAATGGCTCGCGTAACTGTTTTCAAGATACAGGGTGTACAAATTTTGTAATATTTATTATTTCGTTTGTGATTTTGCGAAAATTCGAGAACGAACGCGATTTCCAGTGGCGTGTACCTGGATTTTTGACAAAAAACATAATTTTTTTTGCAGATATCGGTGTGTTTTCGAAAAGAATTCGGTTGAAATTTTCATATAATTTTTTTTGGAAGAATGCCTTTTGTATAGGGCGCCCGCAAACTAAACTCGAAAAATTTGAAAAAAAAATCAAAAAGTCGGCGCCGCTGATATTAGTTGCCAACATTTTCCGATAGGATGCTCTCCAGAAAGCCACCGCACTTTATAATTTTAATTTAGTTAGCCGATGTTCAGGTTATTTATTACAGTGAATCTTGTGCATTTTTGTAGCCATGTTTATATGGAAAAATATTCTTTTATTTTTATCTTATATTATTCAAACGTATGTATAATTGTTGATTCTAAAATGTAATTTAACGTTTAGCTACAGTACCATATTTCAAAACTCGAAAACTACAGTTATTAAGCGAATTAAACACTAAGATATAGGCGCACATCGAAGGAATCCGTGGCTGGTGAGTACAAGTCTCCCTGTAGATTTTAAACACCTTTAAAATACTTAAAATTTACAACCTCGTAGAATGTATTAACCACAAGAAATTTCAAATACGTATTTTTAAAAGTGAGCGAGACATTTTTGTTAATAGAAAAAAATTAATTAAATTCGACGCTGTTCCGCTTCACCCCATATGCACATACCTGTCAAAGTATAACGGAGCTTTTCATATCTTTCATTTTTTTCGGCACTGAGGTGGCTTTTACTTGATGAAAATCTATTTAACACAAATTAAATTACAACAAAAAATGTTCAGATTTTTAGTTTGTTCAGACCAAAATTATTTTGAATTTAATGGACAATTTTATATTGCTGAAGAAGGATTACTTGTGAGAAACCCACTTAGTCCACTACTTGCAGAAATTTTCATGGACAATTTAGAAAATATCATACATAAAGATCATCTAAGTAAAGTATTTATCTAGATACGTAGATGATGTTTGACTTTAACTAAACTACAGAACAAGTTAGATTTTTCCATTTACCATAAACCCTCACACAATAATACATAATACTCAAATCATCCTTACACACACAAAATGTCTGCCTTTCGTGCTTTTATCAACAGACTACTTAATGGACCACTTTCTACAAAATATTTTGAGAAAAATCAGTTTCAAATAACTCTGAACTCTATCTATCTCATATTAAACACCGCTTGCTTTGAAAACTGAAAGCACAATAGGACATTTTCTAAAAAACATTTAAGAAAACGCACATAAAAGGGCGTATAAGAATAAAAGTTCAGAAATACACAACTTTGACAATAATTTTGATATTTTACATCATCATTCGAAAAGCAAAAAACTAAATTTATCACTTTTTGTTCTTGTTTGTTCCTTTCGTATTTTTTTATCATAAATATTTTGAATTCTCCCTCGAAAACATACTGTTGGTTAGAGTCGAAAGTTCAACGAACTTTTTTCGTTTTTCAGGCGTCTAGTCAGCTAATCGACTCAGATTTCAATCCACAAGTGTCAGCCACCTGCAAAGCGGATCACACGATGCACATCAGGGTCAGCTTTAACCAGTCCTTTTACGGTATCATCCACGCGAGGGATTACAGGACTTCGGCTTGCATGAACCTGGGAGACGGGGGCCAATCCGTCACCCTCAACGTCAGCCTGCTGGCGCCCCCTGGATCCGCAGAGTACTGCGGCTTGCTCATCAATAACGTGAGTCGAATTCTATGGGACGAAATAATCCGCAGCGTTTTTCAATTAAGGCGAGAAGGTTTGGTTCCAGATTCTCGGATTTTAATAAATCTGTAAATATTAATTTGTTTAGAAAATTTCCATCCTCAGGTTTTCATCAAAATTTCTTCCTATCTTAGTCTTCCTTGTGACACTGTTTCGGTCCTCAAATTGTTCAATTACTTTTTTCATTGTATTTATTAAATGTACTCTTCTACCCGGATATATTTATCTATATTTTCTTTTATACCCTGCAATATTATGTCCCTTTGAATAATATAATCTCATTATTTGGCTTTTTTCTTCCTCACCATAACCCATTTGAAATATCTTAAGTTGTTTAAGTTACGCTACAGATCTTAAGCTTTGCTTAGTTGTCAAAATTAGAACATCGTTAAAACAATTGCAAACATGAAAGCAGATTTGACCATTTTTAAGCAATAGGGCTAGGGCTGGAAGAAATGCCAATTCAATATTTAGTAGATTTGGAATGTGGGGATGTGCAGGGCAATTATCTAAGAGAAGTAATATTTTCCTCCCCTTTAATTCTACATCCCATTTCCGTATCTCCTCTTGAAAAATTTGCGATGTCATCCATGCAGACTTGTTTGTCTTGTAAGTGACCTGCAAATGCTTAATGTTCTTAAAACATCGTGCGTTAGTTGATTTTCCAATCACGACTAGCTTTCTTTTTTCTCCCCCACTCATATTGGTAGCTACTAACACTGTTATGCGTTCTTTAGAAGGTTTTCCACCCTCACACTTTTCGCTTCGAAATTTAAGAGTTTTACCTGGCGTCATTGTGTAAAAAATACCAGTTTCGTCAGCATTAAAAATGTAGTCAGCAGGTCCAGAGAGTAATACATTTTTAAGACGTTGCTGTTGGAACCGCTGCAACATTGCCGGATCAAAATCTTCAAATTTTGGCTTTCTTAGTTTTTTACTAGAACTGCCTGCCGCTGCAGCGTGAATAATTTTTTCTTTGCACGTCCAAGTCCTGGATACAGTCGACGGTGTAAGTCCGTATCGCCGTCCCTCATCACTTTTCTTTTTTCTCCACGTTCTATCGCCCGAATTAAGCAACTTTCGGCCTAAATTCCTTACTTTGTTACCTGATGTGCCCTTTTTTCTTGCGGTACAGAGAATGAGAAATTCGTTATACAGAGTATGGTTTTGAAATCAGGCAAAAAGTTCTACGATTTAAGCTAATAATATATATGGAATTACATTTTTAAAAAAATGTTTCTGTCATTTTGACAGCTTGCGAAGGTCGTTTTGTATTTACTATTTTTTTCTATCTTTTAAAGTTAACCCTGTAGGTAGGTGTCAAAATATAACGAATAATTCAGTACATATAGGACCGACGTTGCTTGTTTGTTCGATGTTTATTGTAATCAGGCGTTCGGTGCCAAGGTTTTTTTGCGCCAAATGTGTGGCAACCGGAAGACGATATGCTAATCCGCATGCTGAGCGCGTAGGATCAATGCCGTAGATGAAAAAAAATTATATTTTTAGCTATTCGCGATCTGCGCTCTTTAACAATCCTCACTACCCACGTTCACGGGTGAGAATTTCAATACACAAAATCGACAAATCTGAGGAAGGAAATAGACTCCTCTACCAATATATCGCCACCGGTTGTGCAAAAATGACCGAATTTCGCAAATAAAGCTGTATCAATCGCAACTAGAACAATTTATGTGAAAAATCGGAACCATCTTTGGTCAAAACAAAAAGAAGTAAATGACCAATAGGACTAGAAGGAACGCAAAAGCTATAAAGGTCACGAAACAAGACAAAACTGAATAGTTACGACGTCATCAACATGCTTCAGAAACTGATATATTTTATTAACCCATTTTGCGTTAATGCACCACCGATTCTATGATTTTTCCACATCCGGGAAACATTTTTGCACATCCATTTAGAAATTTTATTATTATCACTACTAAAGGACATAAAATCGTAGAAATCGCTAATTTATGTGTAAAGGAAAGATCTTATATATGACTTCAAAAATTAACAAAAGCGGTACATAAATATGGAATTAGAGGCGGCTATGGACGAGATCGTGACGGATGAGGACAATAACAATGAAAGTTGCATTCCATTCCTTGTAAATTTATGCGAAAAATAACGTGAAAACCTTGACCGACGATGAAGATATGAACGATAACATAAATCTACAAGAGTTTAGGGAACCAACTGATATAGTTGGAACTTTCGTGTTACATACACCGAATGACACAGCTGTCGTTCAACAGTCCTGTAATTCGTCAACTACTGAATCTGAATGGGACTCATCAGATGATGAAACCCTGGAATTCCACGTATTCTTTCTGCAAACGACAGGCTTGCTTCCACTGTCAATGGAGGAAAGATTGAGTACACTCACACACCTATATCCGATGAATTTAGATCATGTGAGAAAGTATTGGGTTGTTCGGAAAGTCATTTCGTTTTTTTTTTGGAGAACATGAAAGACAGTTTTCGTATAATGAATAAATATTTTATTAAATTATATATTGGCCATTCTGGTCCAACACCTTTTGCCATCTTTCTGGCAGTAACATAATTCCCCTCTCATAAAAGTTTTGGTCCTTGCTGGCAAAAAACTGGTTCAGGTGGTTTTTGACATCTTCATTTGAAGTAAAGGTTTTGCCATCCAAAAAATTTTGCAGGGACCGGAACAAATAGTAGTCGGAAGGCGCCAGATCTGGAGAATATGGTAAATGTTGCAGTACGTCCCATTCAAGCTGTAAAAGTTTTTGGCGAGTGACCAAACTTGTGTGAGGTCTCGCATTATCCTGGTGGAACACTACACCCTTCCTGGAGATCAATTCGGGCCTCTTCTCTTTAAGTGAATCATTCAATTTGTCCAGTTGATGACAATAGACTTCTGAATTAATCGTTGTATTGTCCGGCAAAAGCTCAAAAAAAACGATTCCTTTGACATCCCACCAAACGGAGAGCATCACCTTTTTTTGGTGAATGTTGGCTTTTGACACGCTTTGAGCCGGTTCATCTTTTCTGCTCCATAACCTCTTGCGTTTAACATTGTTGTATACAACCCATTTTTCGTCCCCAGTAATAATCCGCTTCAAAAATGGATCATTTTCTTGACGTTTGAGGAGCGAATCACACACGTCAACGCGACGACACAAATTTCGCTCCGTAAGGACATGGGGCACCCACACATCGAGCTTCGAGGTTAAGCCCTTGCCTTTCAAATGGCCATAAACAGTCGAATTCGACAAATTTAATCTCTCACCGGTCTCTCGTGTGGTTATTCGCCGATTTGCATCAACTAATGCCTTTATCGCATCTTTGTCAGCTTCGACCGGCCTTCCAGACCGTGGTGCATCTTCGACATCAAAATTGCCGGATCGAAATTTTGCAAACCAGTTCTGGCACTGGCGTACTGTTAACACGCCTTCTCCATACACATCCGTCAATTTTTTTCCCGCTTGGACAGCATTTTTACCATTTCTGAAGTAAAAAAGTAAAATATGACGAAAATGCTGCTTATTGCTCTCCATATTTAAAAGGGCACCAACCAAAAACTACTGCGTACAATTAATAGAACTTTTTCACACACAAGCCTCGCAATATCAGCTCTCAAGACATATAATGGTTATGCGGCTTAAGTGTGAAGTTGGTTTCGAAAAAACGTAATTAAGTCCTCTGACGGGAAAAAACGAAATGACTTTCCGAACAACCTTATAATAAATTTTTTACGTATTTTGATGACCAGGTGATTGATTTGATTTTAAAAATTCCGGTAAAATATACTCAAGACAATACCCGCCATAAATTCTCGTTGTCAAAAAATGAATCTGTTTCCGAATTAGGGGGGAATCTACTAAATCTATCACATCCATAGGCGGAACACTGGGTATAAAAGATATAAAAGATCCTGAAAATTTCGGTTTTTGCGGGTAAAATATTAAAAGTAATTGAAAAATTGTAAAAGGTGTGATAATTTCGTTCGAGCAGTATCGCAAACCGTGCCGAGAGGTGCAATCATACGGGGCGCGCGAGATATTCGGAAAAATATCATTGGAAATCACTATTATTGGTGCAAAATTTTATATCCGTCATTTGGCCAGACTTTGAAGTTCGGCCCGACACGTTTTACACTATACAGGGTGCACGCACAATAAAATCGAGATAGAAAGACAAAGGGCTCTTCAAAAAAATCGAACTTTCCCACAAAATTAGATGCAGAGGGAGCACCAATTACTAAGCGAGTGCAGTTAGACAATCTCTCGCGCATTTTTTACTGTTATTGCGGGCTGGTCGATCGAAATTAATAACGAACAGTCGAATCGAAGTCCTCGCTTCGCTGAACGACATAACGACCGGTCGAATCAGCGAGGAATATACCGTCGGCCGACCATGTTTATTGTTTTTTTTTTCTGTTCGCCGAGTTTAATGGGCCTCCCGGAGGGAAGATCGCGTGTTTTCTTTTTCGCGTCTGAGACTCGCGTGCGTACGAAGCCTCGCCATAAACCGTAAAGTTACGGGAACGATTTATTAAACAATCGGCACTTTTCGGACGTTAAAAATAAGATGAGCGTCTGGCGTCGACGGAAAATCGGTTGCATCACTAGTAAATCCAACGTCACGAGATAAGATCTTGGGATAAAGACACGGTGTTGTCAAAACAATTGTCATGTGAAAATATATAATTTCGTGAAAATCTGAAGTTTTAGTTCTTATTCAGTTCAGTTTCTGAAAAACCCACTAGGAGGACATTTTTCTTCGGTTGCAGCGCACTCAGGAAAAATCGCTGCCCGTAGCCGTCAGGGTGCACAAAACTCTCGAACTAGCGGACGATAAGTTCTACGTCATCACTTGCGGAAAGGCGGGGCCGAGGAACCAGTCGTCACCCGTCTCCCTCAACCTGCTGGACGGTAGCAGGAAGGTCACCAGGGCAGTCTACAGCAACCCCTATACGCTGAGGATCGAGACGGGCAAAATGGACGCTTCCAATGGGTTCCGAGTGAAGAACTGCTTCGCTTTCAACAAGATTAACACGTCGGTCCCGTTGGTCGACGACAGAGGGTGCCCTTCGAACGGCGAAGGTATCGGCAAATTCGTTTACGACGACTCCTTGGGCATCGCGGACGCCAAACTGAGGTCCATGTTCAAGTTCCCGGAAAGCTCGGAGGTATTCCTCCAGGTGGGAACGTTAGAGGTCGTTGTGTTCGCGCTCGCGATCAAGCGTGTCGTTTTTCCCGCAGTGTGACGTCGCCTTCTGCAAGGGAGCCTGTCCGAGACCGTCCTGCAACGGTGACGTGTCCAACTACGTCACTCCCAGTACGGAAGAGGGTACCGTGATAGCCGGCAACACCGTATTCGTGTTGGATCCGGGTAAGCATGTTAAGCGTCTCTGTTTGCTAATCCTGCAGGAGTGTCTTGGACGTAGGCGGTCAACTATCACGGTAGTCTTTTTCGTGTTTGACGTCTTCGTCTGCTGCATTTCGTTTGTCGAGGAAGCGTCTAGTTACTTTCGAAAATTTAATGTCGAAAAAAAAAACGTTTTTTTTTTTTGTCTGTCTGTTCTCTGTTCTCCGTATGCTGGTCCGGGATTTTTCGACGATAACTTCCGAACAGTTCGAGACGCTTCAAATTGTGTGCCTTTTCGACAGTCCACCAGGGACGTAAGATATTTAAAAGTGGCGGCGATGGAACAGTGGCGGCCATTTTTTTTCGTTTTTCTACCGTTTTTTCGACATTGCTATAAGTGTCCGAAATTAAAAGCCATCGGCTTCAAATATGGCACACGTATGAAGTTTGGTTCCGTGACGGGACCTATTGAAATCGGGGGAGCTGGGGGGGTCGGGAAGTATTTTAAAAAAATTGGAAACAGCATTTGCAGGGGCCTAAGAAAAAAAATCGTTTCTCGAAAACGGTTTACGCGGTCGAAAAAATGTTTGAACGTGAAGATCCAGAAGATTCGGCTCCATTGCATTTTATTCTTGAAAATTTTTCAAAAATGTACAGGGTGCACCGTAAATTCAAAAAAACTGAAAAATGGTTCACCCTATTATTGAAAATTAGCTATAACTGAAAGACGGTGCTTCGGTAGTCAGTTCGTTATACATGGCGATATAGCTCGCATAAACAGCTTGAACTTTTGTATTTAAGGTTTTCACTTGTTGTACAGGGTGTTCAAGATATTAGGCGCTATATTCAAAAATTAACAAGTGTCTTAAATTTACAGCTATCGACTTCAGATTTGGCTGAAGCGTAGAAGTCCACACGCGCATTTCAGCTGTTGAAAAATGACTTACTCAAATCTTGCAAAGTATTTTTTTTTAATTTTTGAAAATGTTTTTTGGTATATTTTGACTTCCAGAAAAAAAATATTTTCTCGAAAACTATTAACCCGATCGGGAAAATTTGTGAACCGAAAAATGCGGGAGATCCGGGACCATCACTTTTATTTCGGGCATTTTTCCATTATATACAGGGTGTTTCAATTATAGGCAAAAATCTAAAAGACCTTGAAAATCGCCATTTAATTGTTAGCCGTAAATCAAATTTCGTGGAAAATATGGCCAATTGGTTTAAACAGTGATATAGGCCACATCGAGAGCTACAATTTTTGTATTTACAGTTTTCGTCTATCACATACGTTGTTCGAGATATTTGAAATGATCCAAATGGAAATCGCCCTCATTTAGACGGGATGACGTCATTTTTTATTATAGTTTTTAATTGTATGTGAGAACCAAAACATTTTGAAGACTTTTACAGTTTTAATGAAATAACGATTGTTATTAAAAAAAAAATCTAATCACTATTAATAATTTTTAACAAAGTTTTCTGCTAATTAATTAAAAAGAACCTTTTTGGAAAAATGTAGAACATAGAAATTAGATAAGTTGTTGGAAGAGTTTACGTACTTCGTATACGTGCTCCAATTTTTTGAAGTATTTTAATAAAACAAATAAATATTTAATAATAATAAATAATATTTCTCTGCATGTTATCATAAAAATAAATTTCTTTAGAATAATTTTTATTTTAAGAAAAATCAGTGGTGTACCATTAATGTCTGTCAAAATAGACAGGTGAAATTCTCTAAAGCGGTACTACAGATTTTCTTTTTAAAATGGTCCCAAAATTTCCACTTCTAATTATTGACATTTAATTAAAAAAGACCCTGTATATAGACAAGCAGTAATAGGTTCTTATTATCGGTGTAAGGTTACGTAAATCCAATTGGTCATTAATCATGAATTTAGGTTTTCGTGATTTAGTTTTATTGTTAAGAGAGATTTTTTGATTTTTTTTTTGCTAGTTTCTCCTATGTATCTCTCTATCTCTCTCTATTGCCTATAGCAACAAAAATACTTTTCTGTTTTTCTACCTATTCTAAATGAGCTTGTTACCTCGTAACTTCTATAAGGTCTCATATCACCATGGCGACCCTAAGGACGTGTTTGCACCAGTACTGCTCCAGCCTGGCCCTCCTTTACCACCTTTTCATTTAGTTTCCTCCACCTTACCTTGGAGGTAACTAAATAAACTAAATAGACTACAGTCTATCAACCACCAAATGACCCGTTGTTGTCGTTCCAACCCTGAGTATCACTCGAACATCCTTTTCGTCAGGTGAGGCACCTTTGGTACAAGAACTTTGTGATGAAGAACGTGCCGGACCTGGCTGGTTGCTCTGGCTGTGCATCGCCCTCGGAGTGCTCTTCCTCATAATGCTCATCATCAACATCTTTCTGTGTTCGGCAATGACTTGCGCGTGTACGCGCACTGAGATCATCGAGAAGGAACCGAGCATCATCGAAGATTACGATCCTTATAGGAGCTGGCACGGAAGCCAATACGGTTCAAGGTAAGCTTAAGAAATCGTATATAAATTCCTGAATTAACGCTTCACATTTTACAGTTTTTTGTTTTGCGGCTTCCACTAGATTAGATAATAATCAACAATGATCCCTTTGGCTTATCCTGCACTTACCCGAAACTGCGTGGAATTTTACACTGTACCTGCTTATACCCCGTGAAAATGGAATATCATGTATAGCTTAAGTAAAATATCAACAGAATAAAAAAGCAGTATCAGCCTAAAATTGAAAATATGCTATGCAGGGGACGAATCGAATATTTCAAATTCTGAAATTTATAATCCAAAAAATCACCATTATGGGTAAAGAAAAATATTATTGCTTCGGCCTCTCAGGTTACCAGATATAGCCCCACTTGATTTCTACTTGTGGGATTATTTAAAGGAAAGGTACTGTAATACTTTTTACAAAAAATTTAAAAAAACAAAAGAAAGTGAGAAAAACCATCTTATCCTACGTGGAACGATCACTTGAATCGAAATAATCCAATCCCTTAGTATTCCAAAATAGTCGTAATTTAATTTCGAATCCCTAACGCAGGTACTCGCTGAACGGGGCCCCTCCAAACCCTAAGGGCTACACTTCAGGGGGTTCGACGATGAACTCCGCTCGGTCAGTGTCGTCGCACAGCGATCACTACGCCATCGTGCACTCCAGACCGGGAAGCAGGGGCTACGGGAAGCAGAGAGGACCTTCTTCCCACGTAGGCAGCCATTACAGCGGCAAGTGATTACACCCAAAAGCGCGTCGTGAAGAAAATATCTAGTCGTAAGTTTTTTCTATCGCAAAAATTCGAAAAAAAATTAATACGAGGCTCCCCTCCCCCCATTAATATACTATCCTTTGTAAATAATAATCGAGACGTCGCTTCACATCAAATGGAAGTTTCGATATTAATTTAACTTTTAAGGTTTGTGTTATTTATAAAAAATGTTTTCTGCGTTTTTTTTTTCAATCTCGATGTTGTTCGAACCGTAACTGTCAAACTTATTTAAAAAAAAAGCTGTACAAAAAGAACTGATAATATTGTAAATAAAGATTTTTAAAACATCGCCTTCAGTTTTATGCTTCCCGTCAACGACACGTATACTGTGGTCCGAACATAACCTAGAATAGTTTTTACGTGCTTAAAACTGATGATTAAAAATGTAATTAAAGTCCATTACTTTTTTTTAGTTCATTGCTAAGACATTCGGATCGTTTGCTATAGAATAACAAAATTTTTTGGTTTTGGTTCTCTTTCTTCTTTCTAAATATAATTAAAAAATAACTGTATACATCATTTGCATCATTAAAAAATAGTCAATATTTTGCCTGATGATACTTGGAACTAGCCTCAGCATTCACTCGATCTTTGAGTAAGGTCTGAGAGCTTTAAGATTGTATTGTAACATTTGGAAGACTATTTAGCACAATAAATATGTAGGGATGTCCCCCAAGTGGTTTAGTGGATACAAAAGAATTATAATGGAAATTGACTAAAAAAGTTAGCAATATGAAAGGGATATTACAAAAAATGAATGAAATTCATTTTCCAAAAAATACGTGCAATATTTTTTGCCTGGTGACATTTGGAACCTGGTGTTGTTGGGACCATGAATTTTCAGCTTCAATAAAGCTTTCATCCGAGCCTTGAGGGACATCTGAAAGCTTTAAGGTTATGTTGTAACATTTGGAAGACTATTTAGTAAATTGTAAATTTAAAAAAATAGTCTCTCTTCTCTTGCCAAGACCTTTGGAAAGGTTTCCTACAATTTTAGCCTTAAGAAGGCCTTTATCCATAGTTTTGGTTAGTTTTGTCATCTGAAAGTTTTAACGCTCTGCCGTGACATTTCATCATATTATATTATCGTTTAAATATTCATTATTATTACTAAAATACGAGCCACGTGAGGAGGTCATAAGAGCAGCTGGGCAAGTCATCGAATGAGGTAGTCTGTTCCTAGATATAAGAAAGTGACTAACTGATACGAATTAAGGAATGACCCGGGCAAGAAATATGGTCGAACAGGTCCGCACTTTGCTTAGAATTTAATTATTTGGGGTTTTGTTAGGAAAGATACTAAACAATATTTATTTATTTATGTATGTATTTATGTTTAAATCTAAAATAAAATTACAAATTATTTTTATTACCTACTTAAATTACTTAAAATTATTCACATAATATATCAGTATCACTATTTGCAATATGGATATACGACCGTTCTGCTTTCTCTATTATGTTTAACATAATCTGCCCAACTTTGTTGAGGGAAGTTAAAAACTTCGGTTTCTATAAGTTTGAGGACATTGGAGTTAACACGGGGAAAACATTGTTACGGCGAATGGTAGATTTCAGTTGGTGCCAAACATGTTCAATGGGATTAAATATACACCGTGGTGAGGTGGCAGCCTAAAAACTGTATGCCCTAGATTTTTTGCATAATTATCACAAACGTATTGCTTTTGTAGGTTCATGCTTTGTAGAACCTCAATTAATTGCTTTTTGGTATAATCTGTAGTTTTTGATTGTTGCTTTTGTGTCACATGAGGAAGGGGTTTTAATCAACTGTCTTCTGTGATAACTTGCATTGTCCATTACAATTACGCCATTAGGAGGATGTTTGCAACTAGTTTGTTTTTAAACCAACTTTCAAATAAATCAGCGGTGGTGTCTTCATGGTAATCCAGAGAAGAATCTTTAATATTTTTCGCAGACAGAGAAAGTCCATTTAAAATCCAACCATCTGTAGAGTCAGCATGCAAAATAGTTATTCTTTTACCTCTTTTTGATGGCGCGTTTGTATTACACTTATCAGTTTCATCCAAGTAAATAATTGGCCTTTGTTGTTCATTGTAAATCCTAATTTTTTCTAGATATTCCAGTCGCCATTTCCGAATTCTAAAAGATTCCATTAAAACTTGCCTTTTGTCTTTTTTTTTAAATCTGAAACCCATGTGTTGAATACACTTCCATAAGGTAGTTCTGCCACATTTAACACCGGTGTCATCTTTTTCAAGCCTCCTAATTCTTCTTCTTCTTCTTCCTACTTTAGTCTAGGCAAATTGCCTGTTCATTTTCGTCGTCTCTGCCTATCCCACTGCCAGGTTGTCACTCCATCGTTTTCGGGGGCGACCTAAGCTCCTGCGACCCAATGGTGATTTGTCGCGTGCAATTCTGACTATTCTTCTGTTGTCCATTCTACTAATATGCTCGTTCCATTCTTTCTTTCTACGCAATACCCACGCATTAACGTTTTCCACCCTGCATGTTCGTCTTATATTTTCGCTCCTCTCTCTGTCCAAGAGCGTTTTTCCAGTTATTCTACGAACTATCCTCATTTCGGTTGTCTTTTGTCAATTTTTTTAAATCTAAAACACATGTGTTGAATACACTTCCATAAGGTAGTTCTGCCTTTTCATCTTTTTCAAGCCTTCTAATTGAGATATCTAATGTAGGCAAGCTTTGTTCCTCGTATAACTGGTAAATTTTACGCCGTATTAAATCTTGATCACTTTCATCTAAACTCGAGAAAATGTCAGCATCGCTTCTTTTTTTCCTCGCTGTTATTCACAATTTTCCATACAGTTGATGTCAATGTAGCCGTTTCTTCTAAAGATGCTTGCTTGCTGGCACCACGTTCAATGAGAGTCAAATAAACCTTGTTTATAACTTCCTTAGTCTCAATAGAATAGTGTTTTCTACATTTGGACGGGAGCATCTCCTGAGATACACTAGACTCGCACATATTGATAAACTTAAACTATGTAGTATACCAAACCAAAGAATATTAGACACAGGTAGGTATAAAATTATTTTCTATTACGGACCACAATTTTACCTGAATTTAAATTCCGAAACTTTAGGTAAAAATCTTGTTACATCGTATATTAATGACCACCGTTAGATAATCCCATTCAAAAGCAATTGGTCACTTTCTTATATCTATGAACAGACCATACCTTCAAATAGGATTTTAAGAAAACGCATAGCTGTGGATAATTTTTATTGACGAATCTCGCCGAAGCTGTCAGACAATCTCGTTGGTTTCTTCGTAGCAGTCGCAGTCGGATTCGGGACATTGATCTCCCGGATACACCAGACATTTGTCCATGCAGTAGACGTCCGCTCCCTTTTGCCCTTTGTATTTGCCGATGGCGTCGCACGTAGTGCTGGAATTAAGCAACATTTTGAAACCGAAGGAGATACATTAACAAATATTTTCGGTTATCTCTTAGATACTAGATAATCTTAATAACGACATGGCTGGAACTTTGTTTTGAAGGAAGGTCAGATTCCCCTTGAAGGTGCAGAACAACAGCTAAAAATATACATTCAGAAAGCTCTAAGTAAGTGGAAGAAAAAAACTGAAAAATTGATATTGGACTAGGTGACCAATGGGTGACAAGCCTTTAATTTTCGAACTTTCACAGGCTGCTGTAGTAACTATTTACAATTCTTCTTGATTCCGCCTGAAAGAATTTTAGTTTTCATGTTCAAAAGATTTGTAAATGGTATAACAGGGACCTGTGGAAGTTTCTTTAAAAAATTGCCAATCCCTCATGGAGTAGAAAGCAGACAGTTTACTCCGTAAACCAACTTTTTTGTTACGTTGGGGAGACCATAACGTTTTCCCTAATTTTCATAAAAAATTCTTCGTAAATCAAATTTTGCTTTACTTCAAGAAAGTATTCAATAAATCTCGTATGTCTCTGCATCTTCAAATTGCTTCTATCTTTAATCTTCATTCTGCTGCTTCCAGGCAGGTTTACGTTTTTGACCCGTGGATCCTTTTCATAGGATTCATGAGGCCCAGGTCCTCTATAGCTCTCGCACGCTGTCTAAGGCTACGTGACTCTTAAGACTTTCCAAGGTGAAATTTGTGTTGAAGAGTGTACGGAGACAAGAACTCTTTCTGTCTTTCTGTGTCCATTATAAAAACGGAATACCACTACTTACGGACATCGGCACACCTGCGAGGGACAGTTGGGCGGGTACCGCAGGCAATTCTCCTGGCACCAGGCCCTCATACCCGGAACCCTACGGAAAGCTCTCGTAGCTTCGCACACCTGCTCCCTGATGACCAACGGTTGCAGGTTGTAGGGCGCGAGTTTGGTCGAGTCTTGGTAGTACAAGAGGTACGGATTGTCCAGGCCCACGAACAATGGCGGAATCGCGCCCACCGAATTAGGCAGGACGCTGACATCGGCGCAATTGACGAACGTTTCCGACTGACCACAGCCCTGCGCTGTGGTACCGTTCGAGCACATGCCCCATTGGTTGCCCGTGTAGTACACCCAGCGTAGGACGCACTGAGTGCACGTGACGTAAGGCGGTAACGTCACCTGGTACCTGAACACGGCCTTTTTGACACCGTCTTCGGGGATTTGGAAGGCCACGTCATCGGTACCCGTCAACCGGAGCGGGTACTTGTCGAAACACTCGAGTTCCGGTTCCTTCTTGTGGTTGTTGTTGGGACAGATCGCTATTTCGAACCTGCCGTAGTGGTTGGCGGTGAGTTCGACCTCCACATCCACCGTCTGACCTACGCTGTAGTGCCTGGTGATGATACCGTTGGCGTAGCGACCTCCAGCTTCGTGAGGTCGCGGTTTCTCGTGGTAAGCGTCGCCGCAGAGGCCGCAGTTGCCGCCGTTTTGAGCCCACTGCACTGAGTACCCGCCGCAGTAGAGCTCGTTGTCGTTGTAGTTGACGGGGTTCGGGAACCCGAACCTCCACATGGAATTGCGTGCCGGAGGGTCCATCAGGCGTCCGTGTCCGGCGGCATGGTGCACCAGATGGAGGCACGCTACCGCCAGGGTGGCCCAAGTTAGCATCTTAAATCGGCACCTGGGGGATATTTGGAGTATAGTGCTTTCGCAGATTTTTGCATCTGCACGGATATGAATGATTCCTTGATACGAAGAACTCCAATCCAATATAAAAAAAAACTTTGGAACTGTCCCAAATAGATGATGCCGTTTTGGCGAATTCCATCAAAAGTGTGTACAAACAAAAACATTTCTATCGACAATTTGGTGCTTTGTAGGCGTAATGGTTAAATCAGGAACAGTCAAAACAGTGGGTTGCAAAAGGGGAACCAACTCCAGAAGAGGCTACAACATTGTTGTGGTTACTGTTTTTTGGGATGCAAAGGTAAGAATATCACTGGTCCATTCCAATACCACGCAACCTCTCTACTCTCCGGTCTTAGCCCCCAGCGATTATTACCTGTTTCCTAACCTCATAAAATGGCTTGACGGTGAAATATTTAAAGTACTTTGAGGAGCTTGACGGATCTGGTACAGCCAAATTAGAACACCTTTAAAACCAATGTGAAAGGGTTGATGGAGATTATTTTGAAGAATAAAGCAAAATAAAATTTTTAAAAAGGTCGTTTTCTGTGGTCAGGTCGGAAACTTACCACGCCACGCCATTTCGAGCATCTTTTATAATCTGAAGCCGCTATTATTGTTAGCTTTTTTAAAATATCCCAAAGTTTCTCCTTAATCGTACGTTCTCAAGCGAACGGTGATTTGAACCGAATATATGAATGGTTATGTAAACACAAACTTAATATTAACACGTCAAAGTTTAAATTTTGCATTTTTGGGAATAAACCAAAAAATTGAGTGTTGAGCGCATATTATTATTTCTATCTAATTTATTTGTTTATAATTTTTTACAAGGTTGATGAGGTCGACGTCTTTCAGGATACATGTTCAACTTTATTTTCGATATCTTGACACCCCTTCTGTCCTTTTTCTAATAAAGTTTAACCATATCTCGTTTCTGAGGGAACCGCACTTGTGATACGTCAATCGAAAAGGCAACGCTCCGCACTATTCAACACTGCTAGAATCCAAAATTTTTTGATTTTTGACCAGGCCATAAGACGAAGCCTGAAAAGTTCCCGTGAGGATGTATTTACGGATTTTTACTGAGTTTTAAAATAAAGGCGGAAAGCAGATGTCCCGCAATACTTTCGGAAGTAACAAAAAATACCGATATACGAGGTGCGTTCGAAAAGTAAGGTGATAATTGTGTTTGCAATCTACAGTCACCTACAGAACACCATGTACTAATTTGAACGCTTTGTGATATTTTATGCGACAATTCTCGCAGATATACACTGTCACCACAAAATTAAATAGTTGATGTAAATAAAATGTATAATGCATATTATATTTATTGAAAAAGTTGAAAAAAATGGGTTTATAAGGTTTTGGCAAGAGTTCTTCGGGAATATAAGATTTATTTTTTCGTAATGATCGGCAAAAAGTCATTTGTTTCTCTAATACTTTATCTGCTAGGGACAAACTTGTAAAAAAAATATCTGTGGTTATGCCATATCCCGTTCCTAGATCTCCTACAAGATCTAAGACCTACTCTTTTGCCTTGATTCTTTTCTGCTGTATTATTAATTTTCCCCAAGTATAGTTGCATATTTATAGTGTAATCATTTTCACTATTTGCTGCCCTCCGAATTTTCACACTATATTTATCTGGTTTACTTCTCGACCTCTAAATCCAACTAGTTGCTCATCTACTGTAATATGGCTTCCGGAATTTTAACACTTTTTGAAATTGTCCACAAACATGTTGAAAACTTCTCTTACCAGTGCAAGCTTATCAGTTTTCTTTCTAACTTCCCTTGTTTTGGATCGTCAAAACGAAAAAAACTCGTCAACAATTGAAACGTGAGCGAGAAATAGTTGCAGGAATAAGTGGTCTATTGTAACCTCTCTTGGTACACCACAACATTACTATCGGTTCTTTTGAAGCTTGAAGGACACCTAAGATCAAAATGAGGTCAATGTATGAATTTATTTCAACAGCATCTGTTGGTTTCCATGTGCGTTGTAGAGGTTTTTACTTCCAAAGTTTGAAAGTCTGAAAAATTGGACACGGATCTGCCTTATTATTATTTCTATAATTTCACTTTTTAAAAATATTCATGGCACTCAATTTAAAAAAATAAATTTGGTGGACCACAGTCACCATATTCGCCAGATCCGGTCCCCAGTGACTATTTCCTGTTATGAAGCCTGAACGGGCGACTTGGCGAACCCAAACCCGAGCCTATTTTGAGAAAAATAACAAAAAATGCCGAAAAATAAAACGTATTTTTTAATGATAAAAAAGTAGATTTTTGTTTTCAGCGTAAAAAACACATTTCTACAAGGACCCGCTTTTCCGCTACTACTCAAAATTTTGTACGCAATGTAATAACAAAGATACTCAAAACGGAGCGAAAATATTCATGGCATTCAACTAAAAAAAAATTTGGTGGACCATAGTTACCGTGTTCGCCAGATACGGTTGCCAGCCCAAGCCCAAACTATTTTGAGAAAAATAACTTGAATAAAGGACTTCTCGAACGGCCCTCGTATAAACTCCGATCTCGGACGTGTCGCGTGTTTCCATGTATCGCGACTTTTTCCAGACGGACAGCATATCAAACACCATTGTTATGGTGGATCCACCTGCACGAAGCAGCGAGTTCGACGACCGTCCGTCAGGATGACAAATTGAGGTTAAGTTTCGGCCTAAACCCGTTTCGATCGGCATCGGGTCGTTAGAATGCTAATCGCGCCATTTGGAATCGAAAAAACAACAATCGGAGATTGAAATCCGTAGAAATTCCCGGGAATGATTCGCTTTTAATCGTCCGCAAATGGGTCAGCTGATCGAAAAGAAATTAGGAACACCTAATTGCAACGTTTTCGACGTTTGAAATATGGCGGAGGTTGTTGAACTTTACACACGACTACGTGCCGCGTGCTAAACGAAAAACAATATATTTTAGCGTTCTCATATAAAAAAAGAAACGGAAAACAGACTAAAATTAAACCAATCGTTGTCTGTCAGGGCCCCCTTGGTTTTTGAGATACAAGTCTATCGAATCTGTCAATTTTCGGAACACCCTCGTATCTCCGTTGCCTATTAATTTATTGAAATGTTTTTCACTCGTTTATTTGTTATATATATATATATATATATATATATATATATATATATATATATATATATATATATATATATATATATATATATATATATATATATATATATATATATATATATATATATATATATATATATATATATATATATATATATATATATATATATATATATATATATATATATATATATATATATATATATATATATATATATATATATATATATATATATATATATATATATATATATATATATATATATATATATATATATATAAATGTATATTATTTTTTACTATATATCTACGAAACTGTTGAACTGTGAATGTTGTTAGTAGGAAAATCAACATATCTAAAAACAGAGCTCATAATATTCTGTGTTCTATGCAAATATACGAAAAAACCATTATATTTTATTTATTTATTTATTTATATTACATTTATTATTATTATTATTTTATTACTTTACATACAATCATAGACACATTTACTATGGGATGTAACAATATGAAGATTGTTTATACAAAGCAGGAAAAATAAGGGACCCAACTAGTACCCTGCGGAACTCCTGATAAGAAGTCATATATCGAGGACTCATAATTATTAAGTTTTCTTTTAAACAACGCGCTTACAAAGTCAAGAGAACTGTTCCTCTGTAAACTTTTAATCGTATTTTCGTGCTCAAATGGCGACGCTTAGGACCAAAAGTTTGGGGACATTTTTTGTAGAGATGTAGAGATATAGAGAATAGGGATGATATACAATTTTTCACTGCACTATTTTAGCCTAGAAACTCGCCGCTTAGGCGAAAAACCGGAAAAAAATATTTTTGCAAACTTTCATTGTAAATAAAAAAAATTTGCCACAAAGTTGATTGATGGGGATTGATTCATGATAATATTTTGAAAATTAGTAGCATTTTTAGCTCTATGGCGATGTTTGTAACCGTACTTCCAGTTTAAGGACTAATTTGACTAGCCTACGAGCGAATAGTTAGAATTTTTTTAAATATTCTACTTAAAACGCATAAAAATACCACAAATAAATTATATACTTTTTGCATTCAATTTTTTATCTTTGGTGTCGCACTTATTTAGATCCGGTATATGAGCATCTTAAATTGACCACCCTGTACATGGAAATCAGGCTGAACGTGGATCTCAGGAGCGTGTCGTCGACCGGTCAAAAACTATTTTCGCGAAGTGGCCGCCATTGTGCGAAACTCCTTCAGTTCTGGCGCATTTTTATTTCTATACCGGTAAATCTCCGAACTGCTAATTTGCAATTTAAATTTAATAAACGATTGACAGTTAACCATCGTTGTCCGCCGCAAGCCGGTTAACCTGTAGTTTTTAAATAGGGTGCTCTATATACAGGGTGTCTAGATAGTGAGCCGAAGTAATATATCGCGTCTATTGTTTTAGATAGCAATGTTATAGGTAACGCAAGAAACAATTTAAAATAATTTTCCAATATACAGGGTGCTTCGTAAATATGTGGGAAACCAAACCAAGTGATTTCGGATCGTTTATACGAGGTAAGTCAAAATGAAAAATATTAATTAATAAATATCACAAAAAAATGCAAAACACGAAACACTACAAAACTTGAGTCTTTAACCTCTACAGGAAATAGTCCATCTTTGCTAGGTCAGGAGATCTGGGTGGCCACCTAATCCTACTATCTCTACCCACGTTTGAAGAAATAAACGATTTTAGTATTTTGATGGGTATGGCGGGCAAGGGCTCACTCTTGAAGGTACCATATTCTCCGTCTCCCTTTGTTTTGCAATTGTTGCCTTAGAAAGTCTAAATAGACTTTCCCATTCACTGTATTTTCGAAAAAATGACGCCCCTCCGCGTTATTATTTAAATTGATGGTTAAAAATTAAAATTTAAATATCCTTTATATTTTTATTATATACAATATTTATATTTTAAAATATTTCGGAATACAAACTAAATTTCTTTTAATAAAATATACAAGTGGAAATACGACAAATGATTAGACTAATGTATTATGTCTATGAGTCTATGAGTCTTTGTAACTTAATTTGGCATAGATTTTAATCTTCTGACAGATATACTAGCAAGGAAGAAATTAACCTTTTAATTCTTAATTCTTTTAAAAAGGAATTCAGAGAGGAACCAATATTGCCTTGTGATAAAATCTGGTCTAATATTTTAAATTACACTACATCCCTTAATCAGGGGTCTACTTAACTTTAAATATTTTCGTAACTTGTCAAGTATCTCCACCGAAAGCCGTAAGACTTTAAATCAAAGACTCGGGATTCATCTCAAACACATTTATAGTAAAAAGAATCACAAATTTACTATAAAAACGTGTATTTCCACGTTTCCATTTATTTTCCTTTTCTATCGATCGTGGTTTGTCAAGGGGGTAGAGAATATTATTTTCGACACCCTGTATAAAGCGCTCATGCAAAATTGGTTCGCGCGAAACCAAAACAAAATGCGGTTTCGAAAACCTTGAACTTTTGTCATTTTTTGCCTCAGCCGCACATTCGTCTCCATTTGTTTTGTGTACCCAACCTGATCCGGATTACATATATTATTTTCAAGGCGAGGGAGCTTTCGCAGCAATCAGAAGCTGCGGTGGGGGGTGGGGTGAGTTACGGCGGGGGGCAAATTCGCGGTTTATTTTTCCGCCATTTCTAAAATGGGGCGATTCTGTAAGAGAAATTTATTTTAAAGTTGTATTTTTTCCGAAATTTCGATTTTAACGGTTTTTAATTTTGGGCCTTTAAAATTCGGAAAAGAATTGGTTATATTTTCGGGTATGCCCTTTTTCCTTAAGGGTTTTACGCCAAGTTTGGTTAGCTTTGTATTTTACAGGCTTATAATACTATATAATATTTTTCCAAATATCTCGCGCACCCTGTATCATGGACGAAAGCTGTAAACATAAAATGGTAGCTCTCGACACAGTCTACGAAACTGTTTAAACCAAATTATCTCATCTTTGGTCGTTTTTCATTTATGGACAATAATTTACCCAAAAAAAGTAAATTTTCAAATCTTTTAGATTTTTTGGCCCTAAACGACAGACCCTGTATAAAAATCAAAAAAATGTTCCAAGTAGAGATTGTAGCCCTGAATCTTCCACGTCTCCTGGTGCAATAATTTTTCCAATAGAGTAAATGGTTTTAAAGAAAATAATTTTTTTCTGAGACCATGCGGTACGCCGTAATAGCAAATGACGTCATCTAGTCTATAATGCAAGATGGACCCTTTCAAATAACTTGGGAAGCTTGTACGATAGACAAAAACTGCAAATACGAAAATTGTAGCTCCCAGAGCTGTCTATAGGACTGTATAAATTAAATAGTCATATTTTTAGCGAATTTTGGTTTACTGTTTTGAGAAACCCTGTATATAATCGAAAAAACGCTAGAAATAAAAGTTTTTGTCTCGGATCTAGCAGGTGTCTCTATTCAAAAATTTTGCCGATCAGGTTGATAGTTTTGGAGAGAATAATTTTTCCGTGAAAGCCAAAATAAATTGAAAAATGTTTCCGATTTTTTTTTTAAACACTTCGCGTGGTTCGATCTCTTCCGACTTCTAAATTTTAAACGCGGGTGTGGATTTCTACTTCTCTGCCCAATCTGAAGGCGATAGCTGCCAATTTGAGACTGCATTTTTTAATATAGCACGGAATATCCCGAACACCCTGCACTATACGTGGAAACGATAAATAAAAAGTTACAGCTGTCTAAACGAACTATATAACTATGTAAACAAAACTGACAACTTATAAATCGTCTTCTAATTATAACAAATTTTTATTAAAAGAGTAACCCAATTTTTAGTTTTTTGCAAATTGTCGACGCACCCCGTACATTTTCCAAAAATTTTACTCCTAAGATCAAGATTTCGCACATCTTGTCGTTAGAGAATATTTTTGCATCCAAATTCTTGGACTCTTGCAAATGCGGTTTTTCCAGGCCCACGAAACGCAAATATCAATTAAAATTTAGTTTTGGCGGCGATTTTTCCAAGTGAAATGGAACAAAAAAAACGACTTACTAGTTACGACTTCAGTATTCCTTTGGCGAGTTCTTTCTGATCGAGGCGGCCGTGTCAGTCGCTGCGAACCGCACACCACATTGATAACAACTGACGAAACTTTGGCCGGCATTTTTAACGTCTAGGTCGTGAAGAAGGCTGGGTGACACGTTCTCTAACGTCCACCCATTGTTTAATCATATGGATTGTCGTTTTAATGGTTGGCCCACACACAGACGTACTTTGGGACGCTCTTGCAACGTTATACCAGAATTATAGTGTTTTTACAACCGACCCCGTCATTGACTTTGCCTACTGTATATTACATCAAAACCGCAGCCACTTACAGAACACCTTGCCGAGCAGACCCTTACCCGTAATGAGCTTTTTTCGACTGTTTTTTGGACCTTGCTATGAAACACGATAAGTTTCCAAAATTTGAAGCAATCGACTTCATATTTGGCACATATATGCAGCTTTGCCGCGTAACGGAACGTATTGAAAATGGAGGTGCTGGGGGTAGGGAAGTATTCTAAAAAAATAAAAAATCGCGTGTGCAAAAAACATCTTTTTTCAAAAACTGTTTACCAAACAATTGTTGAACCAAAAGAAGCAGCTATAAACTTTTATTCCAGACAATTTTTCAAAAATACACAGGGTGCGCAGTAAATTTAAAAAAAAATGAAAAACGGGTCCCATTATTATTGAAACTTGGTTATAACTGAAATCCTGCGATTCAGATCTCACTTTCTTTTATATTGCGATATATTCCGTACAGACAGCAAAAATTTTTGTATTTAGGGTTTTTACCTATTGTACAGGGTGTTTCCGATATTCCGTGCTAAATGAGAAATGCGTTAGCAGGGAAGTAAACGTCTAAACTAATTTTTCAGTTTCCGAAAGTTGGCGAGATGATACATACATTCTTTGAAAAATTTTTCTTACATTGATTTCGGAACTTTAGTCATGTCACTTGTTTTTATTGCTGCTCCTGCTTCCCCTTCTGAAGTTCTAATAAAATTGTAAACATTCCAAACAATTTGTTCAGCATCCGAAGACAAATGGAACCGGTTTTTTTTTAATTTTTGCTGATGTAGTTCGTCTTCTAAATTGCCATTAGGTTCTGCTACCATATCCACTTCGTCTTCAACTTCTGCGTTGTTTTCCATATCTTCCACGGTCTCCCCATTTTAAAATGTTAAAAAACAGGAACCTCCAACAAATGTTTAATTGTAAGACTCTAATAAATGTTTATCTATGTTGTTATGACGTACCTTTAGCTACCCCGAATATAATGTATAGTTATTAAAAAAGACTGTTGTTGTTAATCGATAGGCACACAAAGCAAAAACGATTATTTTCAATTTACCTTTCCCTTTGAACTTTCTAGTGAAAACAGCCTCGCAGGGTCAAGGCTCGAGAATCAGGTACATAAATACGTACTTTCTGGCAGGATCACATTCAAGTACCTCCGTAAGAACTATATCTATCACCTGATGTTAAAATAAACGCTTCTACTTATTCGAAAATACCCCGCAGCATCAAATCTAAAACGACCCATTTATGTTTCAAATAAAAATTTCAAGTTTTTACAAATAGTCGTTACGGTCCATCACAGGCAAGATCTACTTAATGCAGAATAAACATCTGTTGGGATAGGTTTCACCACGTTCCAAGCGAATGTTTATGCACTATATTTTTGGTCGTATTATAACGAACGAACGAAAAGTACCATACGCAGCGCCCTCTGAAAAACAAACTCGACACCCTGTATCTCTCCCCAGTTCCTCTTGGACCTTGTCGAGTTTCGTTAAGACGTCACGCCAGCTTCAAAGGGAAAAGGAGTTTAAGTAAAACACAACTCTGTACGTAGAACGTTAAATAAGGTACAATTTTACTCGCCACTGTTCGCTACATTATCCCGACCCCGCCCCCTCGTGGCGCCCTATAAAAACCTACTAGCGCTAGCTGCTAGCTTATCATTCGCCTTTGATTTTTTCCTCCGGACGCAACTTGACCAATTCCTCTGTTCTCGTCCAGATGTCGTCGACGAATTTCTTGTTCCAGGCACCAGGGGGCATCGGGAACACCCGGCCGTCCCAGAAATGCTTCCCCGTGACGTCTTTTAGTTTATTCGACAAAGCTAGCTGGAGCGTCGTTTGTGCTCCCTCTTCTACGGTCTAGAACCAAAAATTCTCCAAGTCCAATCTTCACTTTTAACAGAACCAGAGTACGGGCAGCGTTTGACAGCAAGGCGCCGCCATCTTGACGGGATATAATGATGATAATAATAATAAATTAATTTTTCAAAGAAACTTCCACAGGCTTCTTCAGAGCTTGACTGACTGAAGAGCCAAGCTCTGAAGAAGCCAACAGGATGATTGGCGAACCGTCAGCAATTTCGACACAGGAAAAACCGACGAAGTTTTGTAAAAAAATAATAATAAATTGTCTTTATTGTTGTATATTGTTATGTACAAATATACAGTAGAGAACAGGCGAAGTCTAGCAAAAGCTACTTCAGTTAACCTCTTAAATGTTTAAATTGAAAACTAAATAGGAATAAATTAAATATAGTATAATAGATAAATAAAAATAAAAAGAATAACATTGAAAACCAAATTATTTGAGAAGTTAGCAGTTTCAACCTGAAATATGTTTTAAAGAATTTAAATGAATGCGATTTTACTGAATTGGGCATACTATTAAAAATTACAACTGCGTTATAAGAAAATGATCTGTGGAACAAAGACAAACGATATAGTGGGAGCGAGAGTCTGTAGGGGTGCCTTAAAGCCACTAATTGAACATTACGAACCTGTAAATTAGGTCGTAAGTAGAACGGATTGGATGTGCTAATTATTTGGGAAACCATAGGCGCCAAAAAGGACGTCAAAGTACTGTCAATTTTTAGCCAGTTAAGTTAATGAGCTAATCCAGCCTCTTTTAACCCAACTTCGTCGTTAAACCGCCGTCCACGTACAGGCCCGTAATAAAGTGTACATAATTTCATTAAAACATAATAGATATTAAAAAAACATGTCTTATTTTTGAAACTTTTATCACCTTGTATCTCGAAAGTCGAGATTTTTATATGAAGTTTTCTTTTTAAAATAGACCCGAAAACGCCTTGCATATGATAATGAATCGCTTGTATGTCAATTTACGTTTCAAATAAACATTTCAAGTTACTACGAATATTCGTTACGGTCCATCCCAGGCAAGACCCAAATAATGCAGAATAAACGTCTGTCGGGATGGGTTTTACCACGGTCCTGCGAACCTTTGCTGTAACGTAAAATACTTAAAGCACTATATTTTTGGTCGTATTATATGTGCGAAGAAAACGGTCCCGCATAAAAGCGTGATTATATAACGTAATTTCGATAGCACCCTGCTTGATTAAAGTATGTTCATAGATATAAGAAAGTAACTAACTGATACGAGTTAAGGGAAGACCCGGGCCAGCTGTAAGAATGAAATATGACCGAACAGGTCCGTACTTTTCTTAGAATTTAATTATTTGAGGTTTTGTTAGGAAAGATACTAAACAATATTTATTTATTTATGTATGTATTTATGTTTAAATCTAAAATAAAATTACAAATTATTTTTATTACCTACTTAAATTACTTAAAATTATTCACATAATATATCAGTATCAGTATCGCTATCGTCGCCTGTTCTAATTATTATTTGTTCTATATTATTTGCAATATGGATATACGATAGCCTTAAAATCGTAATTATCATAGACGAATTCCTTTTGTAGGTCCAAGCTTTGTAGAACCTCAGTTATATTAATATCGTTATTATACATGTAGCTTTGGATTGTTGCTTTTGTGTCACACGAGGAAGGGATTTTAGTCAACTGTCTACTGTGATAACTTGCATTGTAATATTTTTCGCAGACAGAGAAAGTCCATTTGGAATCCAACCATCTTTAGAGCCAGCACGCAAAATAGTTATTCCTTTACCTCTTTCTGATGGGGCGATTGTTTTACACTTATCAGTTGAGTCAACCCAACCCTTTTCCGGGGTATCATAAGTGACGAACCAGGTTTCATCCAAGTAAATAATTGGCTTTTGTTGTTCTCTGTAAATCCAAATTTTTTCTATATATTCCAGTCGCCATTTCCGAATTCTAAAAGATTCCATTAAAACTTGCCTTTTGTCCATTTTTTTAAATCTAAAACCCATGTATTGAATACACTTCACTGAATGGGATTATTCACAATTTTCCATACAGTTGAAGTTGGAATTTTCGTCGATGTGGCCGTTTCTTCTAAAGATGTTTGCTTGCTGACACCACGTTCAATGATAGTCAAATAAACATTGTTTACAACTTCCTTAGTCTCAATATATTAATGTTTTCTACATTTGGGCGGGAGCGTCTCCTGAGATACACTAGACCCGCATACATTTTGCATAATTCCCACACGATTCAAAACACGCTGTATTTCACACGAAATAGGAATGATTACTAATAAACTTAAACTAAGTAGTATACCAAACCAAAGAATATTAAACACAGGTAGGTATGAAATTATTTTCTATTACGGACCACAATTTTACCCGAATTTCAATTCCGAAACTTTAGGTAATAATCTGGTTGCATTGTATGTTAATGACCGTGCTTGGATAATTCCATTGAAAAGCAATTGGTCACTTTCTTATATCTATGAACCGACCATACCTTTCCGTAGGCAAACAGGACAACCGCCCTGAACAAAAGTGCGAGCGATTTTAACCCCACGAACTTGGCCGATTTGAGGTAAATGCTGGAGTTGACGAGACCAGGGTGGAGGGAGTTGCAAGTGACGCCGCTGTCCTTCAACCGTTCGGCGAAGCCATTGGCGGCGATCACGTTGCAGAGCTTCGAGTTGGCGTAAATCAGCGTCGTGCGTAGCAACGTCGGCGACAGCCCTTGAGGGTAGTTCAGGTTATCCAGCGAGAGGTTGCTGATGAAGGCTGCGGCCGAACTCACGAAGATGATTCTGCTCGGCGAAGATTTCTTCAGCAAATCTTTAAAAAAGGCGATATCTTCTATCACGTCTAGATTTTTCGATATATATATTTTTAAATATTATAAATTTAGGTTTTTTCGAATTCATTTTATGGGTTGACACCGGCACCAAGTTAAAACGCATATTATCCGACAGCAACCATACAGAACGTTTATTGTTTCAGTGCTGCGCCATCTGTCGACAAGATACGACAGTGTAAACAACCTTGAAACGCGTTCTAAGGAGGAATCTTTTAAAAGTGCAGTTACAAAAAGTGCTGATACTGGATAGTTAAATAGTGACGCATATAGGAATACAGTTTAGCGAAAAAGACTTTAAATATTATGTGGCAAATGAAGATTTTTTTTTTAATTATTTGCGAAACTCACTTAAAAAAAAATGCAGACCAGTGTAACAATGCGCTTATTTTCCAGCAGTTGTAATTTCGAAAAAACAGGTTGAAAATATATATTTTTAAAAACAATAATGTCTTACTGATGTGTTATTATAACGTTAAGCCATGCCTCATATATTGAAAACAAAACAGTAAATGTGTAAAAAACTAAGGGGACCGTCAGTTATTAATTATATTTTTATTACCTATCCATTTGTTGTTTCTGCGTTTATTTGATTTTAATTATTTTTATTATTATAATGGCATAAAATCACACAAAAAAAGAATTTTCAAAAACTCCATCTAAATTAGTGAGGTTGGGTTTTGCGAAGTCCCCAACATTTTATTCTTAAAGAGAACCCTAATGACCTTCTCGATATTTGACATCCCAAATTAGTCTATCCAGCAACAAAAAAAATATCAAAACAAAAATTTTATAAGGGTCTCTGGTTCTTAAGCTGGTTTCGCGTACCTAATGGGGTCTTTGTACCACACAGCTTTGTGAAATAGACTTTAACGGGTGGAATAAAATTGCCTGTAATTACCGGTAAGCAGATACGTCAGCAGGAAAGGTCCAAAGTGGTTGATCTGCATGGTGACGTGGAGACCATCTTCGGTGTGTTGGTTGCCGGCGGTACCGACCCCCGCGTTGTTTATCAGCACGTCCAGCCTTTCCTCGGTGGCGTTGATGTCGTTCGCGAATTTCCGCACCGAATCCAGACATCCCAGGTCCAGGTGCTTGGCCACCACGTTGGTGTTGCGTGTTTTCTCGACTATTTTGCTTTTGGCCGCCTTGCCGTCTTTTTTATCGGCTAGGATGATCCGCGCGCCTCTGGAAGCCAACACTAGCGCCGTCTGGAGGCCTAGACCTGCAAATACCGCGTCTGTAGGTGTGAAACATCACGACTCGCCAAATGTCGAACGGCCCAGCGCATCCGCCAAACCGTACGTTTTATGTTGCATCACTTCGTAGCACAGTTAAATGGTGCAGATCATATTATCTTTGCAGTAAGTACCTCCATCTATTATTACTATTATTGAGATTATTGAGAAAAAAAAGAGGTCGCGCAACAAACACGCTTTTATAAGAAATAAACCAAAACAAAAATATACGAGGTGTGTTCGAAAATTAAGGTGACTTTTAAGTTAAAAGTTAAGTCAAGATTAATGTTGTCCCCTTCAAAACAACCCCCTGGACATGATCCACTTGTGCCAATGTTTTTTTTGCTATCCTTGAATCACTTCTGGTAACAGGAACACGTCGCAGGGGGCCGGTGATTAAGGTGGCTGAGGCATGATTCTGGTTTTGTTTTTGGACAAAAATTTGACACGAGCAACGATGAGATGAGAGTGTAGAATATGATATACTGATACGACTATTTTGATTTACTTGAAAACGCTGTAAATGAACTTGGTTTCGCGAGAACGTCTGACACAAATTTGGATCCATTCAAAAACTAAAATAGTGAAAAGTGTAAAAAGAATGTACGGTGTGTCCAACACAAGGATTTTCTGTGTTCTGTAAATTATTCTAGCACAAAATTCCTTTAATTTGGGTTTATGGCTATTTTAATTGTAGCTTGGACTTTGGGAAACATTTTTATGGTATTTTAAATTTTAGACAAATGCTGAGAAAATCCAATTGCATCTTTGATGTTTATCGCGTCATGTGGGAATCCCAGTCAACACTATTAGGTGCCTCGTCGATGCATAACCCCACCTTTTCTCATAATTTCGATTTTTTATTCACTTATGCAGTATGCAATTGTATTGATTCCAGTAAAAACTGTCACATAAAAGCCTCTTAAATAAAAGAAAACGCATTACCATAATTCAGGCTGAAATCAGAAGTGGGACTTATTGCCAGCCTTGCACTATCATGAAGATGAATATGACTTAAAGTTTTAATGAAAAAACATAACATCCCAACAACAAGATAAATACTACCTACTAGTAACAATTTTTAACAAAATTGTATGTTAATAAATTAATAACAGCATTTTCGAAAAAAAGTAGAACATAGGAACTGGATAATTTGTTGAAAGTGTCGTCCACCTTTAGCTCTTATACCCAAACCATACATAAAATGTTCTGGTAGTTTACACATTAAGTTGACAATAAATAATTAATTGAAATAATTCCAAAAATATGCTCCTGAGTTTACTTACTTTGTTTTGTCACTTCGATGTTTTGTAGTATTTTAATAAAATAGATAAACAATTACTTAAGAATGACGATGCATTACTTTTTTGAGAATGATTTTTACTTTAAGAGAAATCGGTGACGTGTGTGCCAAATTTTATTAAATTATCTATTACACATATTAAAAAAATATATTTTATTTCTGAAAACTTTATGATATAATTAATATATGTATAATTTAATTATATTATTATGTAATTATATAACATATTTAATAATAAATAAATAAATATTAAATTTCATATTTTTAAATCTCAAGACGATGCACCTAATATAAATTGCGTAGGACTCTTTCCTGCCTCTTTGTTTTTTACCTGAACAACCCCCGGTGATGATGACCGTTTTGCCGCTGAGACACACCAAACTCCTGCACCTACCGGCGCTCACTTTCTGGATCAGCTTCAGCAGGACGAGTCCTACGACGGGGAAAGACAAAGCGACTATCGCGAAAGCGATGTACTTCAAATAGACGTAATACGGATAAGCGATCATCTCTCGATCTTCACGGGACCACTGTGCAGACGGAAATGCAACGCATCGAACTCTCTCTCAATGGTACCTGACGTGTGACCGGGTTCCGTTATCCGGTTAAACTAACTGAACCTCTTGGTGCGATCGAGAACGGTACCTGTCGCGGCCCAGGGGCCGTAGCATGGAATTTTCCGCGGTATGGTCTGTTCATAGATAGAAGAAAGTGACCAATTGCTTTTGAATGGTATTATAGAAGGGTGGTCATTAAGATACAATGCAACAAGATTATTACCTAAAGTTTCGGAATTTAAATTCAGGTAAAATTGTAGTCCGTAATAGAAAATAATTTTATACCTACTTTGGTTTGGTATACTACTTAGTTTAAGTTTATTAGTAATCATTCTTATTTCGTGTGTAATACAGCGTGTGTTGAATCGTGTGCGAATTATGCGAGAAACAAAGCGTGCCTACATTAGCTATCTTAATTAGGAAGCTACATTAAACCGGTGTTAAATGTGGCAGAACTACCTTATGGAAGTGTATTCAACACATGGGTTTTAGATTTAACAAAATTGACGAAAGGCAAGTTTTAATGGAAATGGCGACTGGAATATCTAGAAAAAATTAGGATTTACAGAGAACAACAAAGGCCAATTATTTACTTGGATGAAACCTGGTTCGACACTTATGATACCCCGGAAAAGGGTTGGGTTGACTCAACTGATAAGTGTAAAACAAACGCGCCATCAGAAAGAGGTAAAAGAATAACTATTTTACCTGCTGGCTCCAAAGATGGTTGGATTCCAAATGGACTTTCTGTCTGCGAAAAATATTAAAGATTCTTCTCTGGATTACCATGAAGACACCACCGCTAATTTATTTGAAAGTTGGTTTAAAAACAAACTAGCTCCAAACATTCCTCCTAATAGCGTAATTGCAATGCAAGTTATCACAGTAGACAGTTAACTAAAACCCCTTCCTCTTGTGACATACAAGCAACAATCCAAAACTACATGTACAATAACGACATTTATTTTCAGGAAGATTATACCAACAAGCAATTAACTGAGGTTCTACAAAGCTTGAACCTACAAAAGGAATACGTGTGTGATAATTATTCAAAAAATCTAGGGCATACAGTTTTAAGGCTTCCACCTTACCACTGTATATTTAATCCCAATGAACATGTTTGGCACCAACTGAAATCTGCCATTCGTCTTAACAATGTTTTTTCCCGTGTTAACTCCAATGTCCTCAAACTTATAGAAACCGAAGTTTTTAACATCCGTCCACAAAGTTGAACAAATTTGTTAAACATATAGAAAAAGCAGAACAATCGTATATCCATATTGCAAATAATACATTGTACATTGTAATATTGGTGTCATTAGCATCGGCCAGTTCATAAACGCTCCTATAAGCATAGAAAAAAATTGTGAAATCTTGTAGCGATCCGCGAGGTACGTAATTAAGGAAAAATTGTCGGCATTCGTGTTGTGTTTGTTGCCGTAACGGCTCGTATCCTGGCAGAGTTCAAACGGGCATCTTCCCATTCGAAGATCAACGACTCCCAACTGTCCATCGGCATCCTCTTATTTGCCGAGTCGGATGCAATTTCGGAACACTTTTTTTATTTTTAATAAAACGCTGGATTTAAACGAGACTTTTCAGCTATCAGCTTAAACTATCATTTTTTGATCCAAACTTGCCGGTGTCGTTCAAATGCCAGTCAAAGTCGGCCTTTATTATAATGAAAACTTTAAAGTAGTTGCCGATTTCGATAACATCTACCTTAAAAATGTAGAAATGAACTTAAAAACCCACTTTCTGGGATTGGTAGTAGGTTTTTCTTAACAAAATAAATAAGAACTAAAAGTTCAGATTTTCACGAAATTATATATGTTGACATATCAGTTGTTTCGACAAGACCGTGTCTTTATCAAATGTAATATTTACAAACTACCTGGTACCATATCTACCGAAAAATGACAATAAAACCAAACTTAATGTTGTGAGAATTTAAGTTTAATAATGGAGAAGTATTTAAACCTAATTGATCTTTTGAATGTCTCATTTTGTTAATCTCCATGGCTTCCACTAAATTTAATTTTCTATTTTTTATGGCTGTAGGTAAAATGTCAAAAATGTGCTTTTCTGTGTTTAAGTATGTAGCATAATTAGTTTTTAAACGCCCTTTTATGTTCGTTAATGCGTTTTTTGAAAGATCTACCTGTTTGTCCAATATAAATTTTTGATTTTTGAGATTTTGGGCATTTCGTTTTATTGTTGTTGAAATATTTTCCTAATGTGTTTTGAAACTTTTTCATTGGGCTCTCCTATATATGTAATTGTTTTAAATTGTTCGTGTTCTGTATTAGGTTTCGGATAAATAGAGTTTACACTTGTCTGGATTTGTTTTTTATTTATGTTGTCGAAACAATTGTCATGTGAAAACTAAAAGCCTCCTCAGTTCAGTAGGTTTTTCTTCTTCAATTCAAGCATATTCCATTCAAAATCAACTGCTCAAAACTCAAAACTGCTTAAACTATCATTTTTTTGACCCAAACAGTGTCTTTTTTAAAGAAGACAAATAAAAAACAATGGTTGAGTCGGGAACTAGCAAAACAAAAACCGCTGTAGACACTTGCTTTCGAAATAAATAAAGTTAAATAAATCTATTTTCGAAATAAGTAAATAAAAAAAGGGGCTTTTCGTATTTTAAGCAATGCCCGCCAAAAATTCTATTTTATTCTATTCGTCTTTGATGGCATTGCGTCTGTAGTTATCTATAGGGTGTTTTCAAATCGAATGTCAATAATTAAAACTTCATATAAAATAAAATATATTTTTTTAATATCTGTAATACCACTTTTGATATTTAAATCAAATTTGGCACACACGAACTATGTGTCAAGTGCCATTATCAAGTGTACCACAATTTTTTCTAAATACACCAGCGGCGGGCGTACAGAATTTCATACGGCTATTTTGACAGGGTTAATTAAAAAAGCTTTTCATCCTATTTGCAGTTTTGCCCTGTTGTTATGTTTATTTATATTTATATTGTGTGTGCTTTTTTTTATTTAATCATGAACTTGCTTTAGATATTTGTATTAATTTAGCTTCGAATGCCTTGAGAAATGTAAGAAGTAATTACTATAGAACGTAGGCACGCATTTGTGCGACAAAAGACGCGCCCAGTGTTAATGAACTTGCAGCGATGCGTTCGGTTGTAGGCCAGATCGAACGGTGTTTCTGGGTTAACGACAAAACGATACTCGCTATGTGCCAGTGCGGTTCACTAAACACCGTGACAAAACAACGTCACTTAAGAAACATTCAATAACAATTTTCCTATTAACGAATATACAAAATAGTTTATCATTCGTTCTTAATTTTAGTCTTTAAAGTGAAACGCTTATTTTAATTCATTTTTTTAAACCCTTGCACTTTATTAGTGTTTTTATTTAAATAAAAGAATGCAGTCGAAACTCTATATAGCGAAATTGATGGCACTGTTTTTTTTTTCGTTATAGTTATAGGCACATGAAAAATAACAATACGCGTATGTGTTCTGTAATATTTAATTATTTTATATATATATTTTAGCATCTACTTAGGAAAATTTTATTTAAATATCCTCTACCTTAGTGGCTGATCATCTTCCAAGTCTTGTTCGCATTCTGTCTGGGTAATAAGTTCTGCATGGCGATAGGAGTGTCGAATTGTTTCTGCTGTCGCCTCTATCCAAGCTTTACTAATAAAGTTGACTGCATCTAGCATATTATTGGAAAATTTGTCTTCGGTCTCTATCATTTTCATTTGGCGAATTTTTTCAATTATGTGTGTCGATTATGGACAAAAAATCAAAAAGACCCTCAAAATTGCCGTTTTCTTAGGTATATTATTAGCAGTTAATAAAAAGCTATAACAAAAGGAATAATTTGGTTTAAACAGTATCGTAAACGGCATCGAAAGAGTTCCAGGTTTCGCCTATCATACAGGGTGCGCGAGAATTAAAAAAAAAACATTACAATTACCCGTTATTTGAACAAATTACAACACTTATCAAAGTTTGCCGTCACTTTGAAGTTCGGTGAGACTTAAAAGATGCTTTATACAGGGTGTATGCATACTAAAATTACATCGATTTTGCGAAAGTTCCAAAGCGCCTTCTTTAAAAAAAAAACGATTTTTCGAAAGTAATCTTGTTTAATATACGCGTTGGGAACAACGCAACATCATTTTTCCGCATTTTCCCTGCTGAAATTACGATAAATTGGGCCGGTTTTTTTTTGTTGGGTACAGAGCTTTGGCAAAATGTCCCCGGGCGGCGGGACGGGCATTGATATTCCGTAGAGAACCGCGAAAAAGGCAAACACCCCGCCGGCTTGCTCCTCGGTTTACTGTCCAAACAAACCTATCGAGTTATCTGTGCGGTCTCGGCAGTTACTAATCGAGTTACGACGTCTAACTGAGGGGAAGGCTCATATCACATTCGATTTGAGTAATACGAGAGACTAAAAAAATAAATCGCCCGTGATAGGGTGGCGGGTGGGGGGGCAAGTTTCGGGACATATGGAGCACCTGCGGCTTCGATAGAAAACTTTTCCTTATACGTATTAAGTATTCGTTGTCGGTATACTTGGACTAGAATTATAGTGATTTTTCAATCGACCCCGTGATTAAGTTTGCCTACTGGTTATTACACCAAAACCGCAGTCCCTAAAAAGCTGGAAAATGTCACTTGGAAAACCATTAGCTGAAAATAATGCCCCGGCAAGTTTCAATGACGTAAGATTAATAATAATATTACCGGCACTATCAAAAATATACGAAAAAGTTCTTTATAATCAAATGTATAGTCTGTTCATAGATAGAAGAAAGTGACAACTGATACGAATTTTTCTTTCTTCAGGTTTCTTTTAAAGCTTCTTGTTTAAGTTTCACTTGCGGTTTTCGGACTATTTAAAATCTTCTTCTGGTGGCACTGACGGAATAAAAAGCAACTAACGTAAAAAATATGAATTTGTGCCTTGGAAAACGGCAATTACGCACTGTGGTAAGATGGTCACGACTAAAAGTTCTTCGGCGTATTGGGAAACAACCGCCTAATAAATTTTCCGAAGATTAAACCCAATACCAATGGGTTTTCCAGTTCGATTAGACTTTCGGGCGTGTCGCCCGGCGATAAGGCACATTTAACGAACCTGCAAAATTCCAATCTAAAGTCGTATTATCCCGGCCGCAGTCAATCTCGCGTTCCGGGACTACGCCAGATGCTCCCCGTGACGTCGAACGAGAGATACAACGCTGGAAGACGGCCAGTTCGCGATGGTTGCCTGTCCCTGTTCCATCGGCCATCGTCTGCGCGTCTTAAAAAACACCAACGGCGCCATCTTCGCGACGATTTACGCGCTCTTTCTGCTGGACAACACGCTGCTCACCGTAGTCGGTAAGCCGGGTAGCTTTTCTTCGTCCTTTGCGACGTCATTCGCGTATAACACGACCAAAAATATAGTGCATTTATTGCTTTGACGTTTTTTGCGGTAGCTTAGCCGTTTACTGCATTATGTAGGTAGGTAGGCACAACGATACTGAAAATTTATTAACAATCTTACTTTTAGAGTTAGTCTCGGTGTAAGCGGCCGCGATGAATGAAATTTATTGGGTACTTCTTTAAAGCGTTTCTTGTTTCAATGTCAAAATAAAAATGGCGGCCTAAAAAACGTATTTTTCATATTGATATGATCATTAAATTTAGATATTTATTTAAAAAACTATTTTAGATATCTTTCCCTTTCTTCAACTCCGATAAATGTTTTCCTCTATCCTCAAAACTCGAGTTAATGCACTGTTAGGCCTTTTCCTGTTACTCTAGTTCACGTCGCTACTTCGAAGCTGCTTGATTTCATCTACGTTGGGTATTAAGGAAACGGCGCACTTCACTGTTATTGTACGACCAAAAATATAGTGCACCTTTTGCTTTGACGTCTTAAGTATTTTACGGTAAAGTCTGTTCATAGATATGAGAAAGTGACTAACTGATCCGAATTAAGGAAAGACCCGGGCAAGCTGTAAGAATGAAATATGGCCGAACAGGTCCGTACTTTGCTTAGAATTTAATTATTTGGGGTTTTGTTAGGAAAGAAACTAAACAATATTTATTTATTTACGTATGTATTTATGTTTAAATCTAAAATAAAATTACAAATTATTTTTATTACCTACTTAAATTACTTAGAATTATCAGCATCACCATCGCTATCATCGCCTGTTACCGAGATATTAAATTTTTATACGAGCGCAGATACTCTCGAAAAATTCGATTTCATCGATTTTCGAAATTAAGTAAGTCAGAAACTATAGTTTCTCAGCTAATATTCCGTTAATTTGTGCAGCATGTACGCCAGTGTCGTAGCAATTTCGGTTTTCAGAATGCTACGTAAAAAAAATATCGGTTTTCTATTGGTTTAGTTCCTATAACTATAAAAATATGAGAAATAAATCTCTGTTGGCCTGTGTAAGAAACAGGAATAGGAAACAAATATTGATGAAACGGATGTGGATATTGATATTTTTATTAAAAAAAAAAAGTACAACACCACTTAGGTTATCGTTTAGTTCGATTTAATTCCGACGCACAGTAGCGTACGTCACGTGGCAGCTTGGTTTTCAGTGCCCATAATTCCGGACTATTTGTTTTCTCTGACCGCTGCCGTGGCGAATGACTCGTCGCTGAGCGAGCTCGCTTCGCTGAGCCCCTTGCAACGGAGATACGATGACGAGCTGGAAAGCAGCAGCGGCCCCCTAGGCACGCTACTGGCGTCGAAGGCGTTCGTGCAGCTGTTGTTTACCCCCCTTTTGGGGTACGTGACGTCGACGGTTAGCTATAACGTGCCGCTACTGGTCGGCTCCTGCAACCTCTTTGTGGCGGCGTTACGTAAGTATACACGGTGTCCCGATAAAGTTGGAAAAAATAAATACGTTAGGGAGTTGCGTGTGTATACAGGGTACTATCCAGTTTTTTTTTACTTCTACGGTTTTAACGAAATAATATTACAACCTAACCAGGATAAATAATAAACGATTCTCATTAAAAAAAAACACTACCTACTAATAATAATGATCAACAAGATTTTCTGATAATAAATTTATAACAAAGTTTTTGAAAAAAATGTCGACCTTGAAGGAGCTCTTTTCCTTATGTGTTTCTTATTAAATAGCAGTTCTTATACGATCCTGCAGCTCTTCGATAAACCAAACTTTTCAGACGCCCCTATAAAAAAAAGTCGAAGCTATCTAAATCTGGGGATCTAGGGGGCCATGGTTGAGGTCCGCCGCGACCTACCCATCGGTTACTAAAGGTGTGATTTTAATATTTTCTTGCTGCACATTGAAAGGGAATACTTGCCGCAGCTATGCATTCAACATAATGAAGGCAGTTTCTATAGTTGTAACTTCGGATTTATTTTTTTTTCCAAGGGATACAAATTTAAACTAATTTTGAAGGAGGAAAATAAAATTTTTAATATTAATAATAATTTATTTGTATTTCAGTTTTGGTCAGTTTTCTTAGACGTTTTACACGTATGCAGTCTCGCAAAGCATGTAATAATGTTGCGTAATATTTACCATTGACAGTGGTATTAGTTTCTTTAAAATCTTTCAAAAGAATTCCTTTACAATCCCAAAACATCGTGACCACCACCTTTTTTGTTGACTGGCAGACTCTGAATTTTCTTGGAGGTGTTTCACCCTTATGACCATTATGACCTCCACTGGTCGACCAGTGGAGGTCATAACGGAAGATATGATCATCTTCAAGGGACTCCTGCCCCATTCGAAAACGTATTGCCCATTCTTTCACTACAGAATACGAAGGAGAACTTTGGTCGTACACATCATCCAGCCTTTCTTTAAAAATTTTAGGTGCTAACCCTTCTTTTGTCAAAAACTTTATGACGGCTCTATACTCAATTTGCATTATTTGCTACATTTTTTCGGACACGTCTTGTTTAAAATGCTGTCGATAAAAAACCATTTGACGTAAGACTTCAATTTTTTTTCGCAAATTTGAACTGAGGTGGTTTCTTTTCGCAGCCTACTAAGATACATATTTAAAAGAAGACATATTGTATATAACAATAAAGGCAATTTATTATTATTACTATTATTATTATTATTATTATCATCATTATTATTATTTTTAATATGCGAAGAATCAATTTGTATCGATTTCAGTTTTTCTTACGCTCTAACAGCAACATACGTTCTCAAAAAACTGAACCGAGGTGTAAACATTGTTCCTTTCCGTTCCAGTGTTCGCCTACGGGAACTCTTTCGGAGTGCTGATCCTAGCTCGGGCGTTGCACGGCAGCTCCTCCGCAGCTATAGCTGTCAGCGGGATGTCGATCCTAGCTGCGACGGTGCCCCCAGACTCCAGAGCCCGCGTCATGCCCGTGGCCTTCGGAGGCATCGCTTTGGGAGTGTTGATCGGGTACCCATTAGGAGGGGCTTGTTACCAGCTACTAGGCAAAACGGCCCCGTTTCTATTTATCGCGTTCTTCGTCGCCATCACGATAGGTAAGCGCTGACGTAATGGTCAACATTTTTTTGCCCGAAGTAGATTCACCATATTATCAACAAATCAAGTGTCACCTTACTTTTTGTCGGTATATATGTCTGCGATGGTTGTTCCGTTCCAAACTAACCAAACCATTTCTATCGCATTAAATTGACATTGATAATGCGATGGTCATTTTCCAATGCTGACGTGTCCGTTCCTAAAAGGATATATTTTGAAATAATTTCGTATTCAAGGAGTAATATTGAGGAACACTACCTACACAGACATCTGGTCTTTCGTGCAACTTGGCTGAAAGATTGGGCAACAGATTTTCCCAAAATATTGAGCATTAGTGCTGAGAAGATGGCAGTTTCCGCAAAACTAAAACTTTTATCTCTGTTCACAGGTTAGGAAAGGTCCTCTTTTCGCGTAAGGAAGAGACATAAATTACCTTACAACATTTTCAGTGTCCATTGAATTGTGGTAGTCTCCCCATTTGCAGATTTAAAAATAATACTGGCATACCCCAGCAAACCATTTATGTGAGATTAGATAGCCTCCTCCACATTGTTTCCAAACTGTTTGTGGAAAACCGTCATGCCAGATTTTTCTAGATACTCCTTTGTTATATATCCAAGTCTCGTCCAAAACCACTGGAATCATCAAACAATATATGAGCAGGTACAGAACGGATTAAGAGCCAGTTTAGTTAAGCCCCTGGGGAAGCAATCGACTGTTATGGACCGTTGAAGCTTCTTTCTTCTTCTAATTTGATGCCCTCTCCAAAAGGAATTGCTAATTTGGTAAAATTGTTTCCTATTTTTCGTATTATTCTGGTCAAATCGGATATATCGCCTTCCTGCTTCATTACTGTTTCTTTTCTTGCAAAAAAAAAAAACATTTTAAATACCGAGACACAGATAGATAATGAATTACAACTCTCTCGCATTGGTGACTTCGTAGCTATGCAACTGGTGCTGCTCGACGAAGAACTGCAACGCTCCCGGCTCAAATCGGAAGCTTCCTTGGCCGAGTGTTTGATACTGCTGCGGGACAAGCGGACTTTGATCTTGGGCTCGTCCATCTGCGTCAGCACGTCCTCTATGTCAGTGCTGGAGTCTTGCGTACCCATATGGCTGCTGACGCACTTCGATCCGACACCCACCAGATGGCAATTGGGCGCCATTTTTATCCCGGACAGCGTCGGTTACTTTCTGGGGTCGCACTTTGCCGGTACGTATCAAAAATCATGCATCAAGACACACCTGGGCCACCACATTTAGTTTGAAAGACATGCGAAGAAGGTTAAAGACAATGGAATAATGAAAGCAGGCGATGCCTAGCTTTTGGAATACCTATGATAGTGAGAGAGCCTACAAATCACCATGATTTGTGGTTCGCTTTGAATAAAGAAACTTGGTACAGGTTCACAATTCGGAGGACTCTGAAGCTTTTTACTGATCCATCCAAAGGAGCCGTTGCTCATTCTGAGCAAATGAAAGAATGCTACGACAATCTGCAACTACTGCTTGCTAAAATCAAATACAAGGAAGCCAGTTCTCTTAAATATACCTGAACCTTTTATTGATCAGTCGAACTGTGAAAACGGGAAGAGGAATTAGTATCACTTGAAGATAATCTGTTCAGATTCAGAAGTATAAATAAATTAAATGGATTAGTTCGTGGTATTGACTCTTCTGAAAATGTGAATCAAGAAACCACAGGAAATCTTATCGAAGACCAGGGTCAGCAAGAAGATCAGCTAGCCGCTCTTCAGATGCCGATTTCCACTCATCCTCTTCCGAAGAAAACAGCAAAGAAAGTTTACAAGAAGATGACCTGGTTTTTTGTACTGAACAGTTTATAGAACTTCCTAAAATTGTCCAACAAGTACGACGAACCAGGAAACTTACTCAGTCATTCAGAGATTATGTAACATACTCTACCATTATCCTGCAGTTGAGTATGATGTTGGTATTGATCGACTTGATGCCGTGGCAGCATTCTTACAAGGTGATATTGTCGAAGAAATCTACAGTTAATGAAAATCAGCACGGAAAAATCAAATCCTAGAGTTAGTTAGCTAGTTAACGAATTGCCAAGGGTATTTCGTGTTTGCAGTACATGTCTACAAGCAATGTGTCAAGCGGATTCTTTTACCAAGAATAGACAACTTTTTTACACAAAAGAAACACCAGAAGAACACACTATTGGTGTCGGCTGCCTATATTTTCCTGCAAAGCAACTTTTTGCAGGACTGCTGAAAGTAACAGCGTGGCGTCTAGCGACGGCAGCGATGGTGGTAGCCGGATTGAGCTGCTGCTTCCTACCCCTGGCCACATCTTTGCACCAACTGACTCTGCCGCATTTCGGTTTGGGTCTGGGAGTGGGTAAGCTTTGGAGGTGTCAAGTGGAAACTTAACCTGCCGCGGGTCTTTCAGGAGTGCTGGACGCTTCGTTGGTACCCCTGTTGGCAAACTTAGTCGAACGGAAAGGCAGTGCCCAATATGGGCCGATCTACGCGTTCCAACAGACCTCGGTGGCCGTCGCCTACGCTTTCGGACCACTGTTAGCTGGCCAGGGGGTCCGCTTGGTCGGCTTTCCCTGGGTGATACGGACCGTGGGGTTCATGAACCTGGTGCTGTGTCCCCTGCTGGCGGAATTAGAACACGAACAGGTGAGCAGGGACCTTCTGCAGACCACGAAGAAGACGTTGAGCTAATAATTGCTCGTTTCCAGGACGAAATGCAATCGCTATCCAGAGACGATCATGCAGCTTCGTATTCGAGCTTAGAGACTATTGAGGAATAGAATTCTTTTTAAATCTGTTAAGCTTTAATATAAATTCTATAGTTTGTCGACTTAAAAATTATGTCTGACGATTTCAAATTCCTAAGTTACATTTTGTAACAATTGTTAAACCACAATTGTTTTATTTTCAGCCTAAAGAGTACATCCTTCGAAATAAAACGAATACGTGGCAAGTTACTTAGAAACATTTTTTTTTAATGGCTTTGTATTCGTTGTCTCTGTACGAGGGCTGCCTTTTATATATCTGGATTTTCTTAAACTAGTGTTGCCATCTGGCGACTAACGTTTTTTTTCGCGAAAGAGTGTTGTTTGTGTTTTTTTGTGATAAATCAAAAAAAATTGTGAAAGTTGAAAATAGAACTTGATGAGGGGCAACTCAACAACAATGCATCGATGAAGTTAATTCGACTTTCGGAGTTAAAGCACCATCTAGGACTACTGTTTATCGCTGGTTTTCGAATTTCAATAGTGGTCGTAATTTTCTTAAGGAGCAAAGTTTGTCGAAAATCGGTGGTTGTCCAAGAAAACATCGATGCAGTGAGGAAACTAATTTTGCAGGATCGTCATGTGACTTACCATGAGATTGAGGTATCTTTGGCCATTAGTGGGACCAGCAGACATACAATTTTGCCGATATAAAATTTGTTCGCGTTGGATTCCACACAATTGGACGTCAGCGCTAAAAAAGGCTCGTGTTGATTGATCGAAGGAAGAAATTAGAAAAACCAACCGCCGAAGACGAATCACTCTATGCGACGACAATGCCGATCAGTGCAAACAAAGAACTTTTTGAGCCTTAAAATCGTTGATTTGATGAGCGGTCCACCATATAGTCCTGATTTAGCACCTAATGACTTATTTTTAGTCCAATACATTAAGAATAAATTACTTGATGATTGATGATCGGTTTTATCGAATCCAAAGCTATATTTGTTGGTAGCTTATAGTTTTTTATTACAAATCCCGAAATATAAAAAGTAGCCCTCGTATGAAGGCTTTACTGTGCTTGGTTGCCATATCGTACAACAAATCCGTAGTCCGACCATTTGGCAACGTTGAAATTGATTTTTTTTTAATAAGGTCACAAATAAAACGGTTCTCTCAAATATCGATTCGGCATAAGACTAATTAGGCTACGCGTTGTAGTTTCAATATATACAGGGCGTCCAAGTAGTCTGTGAAAGTAACATATTTAGAGAAAAATGTTATGCGCAAAAGTTGTTGATGAGACCAAAAGAAACAATTTAAAATTATTTCCCACTATACAGTGTGATTCATAAATATATGGAAAGCAAAACTTATAAATTTTCTTATCGAACACACTCTATATTATGCAATTAATCGATACTGAATATATTAAAATAACTTTCAATTGTTTTCTTTAGCCACATACCCTTTGTATTTAAATTTTGCTCTAAAACAAATACTAAACCCTCTAGTTCAATAATATTTTTTTATTATAAGATGAATTTAATAATAGTTAATTAAGGATATAAATTATTTATAATTTTTGAATTAATGGCTTTGGCTTTTTGCGACATTTTCTCATAATTTGACAAATTTAAGTAAAGGACGTATAATATACAACAGCCTGTATTGATTTTTTTACGAGAATTAATATTTTTCATTTTTACTCACCCTGTATAAACGATCGTCACAAATATGGAGTGTTAAACACAGGGTGTTGTTGACGAAAAGATGGCCATAAATCCAAAAGCACTCAGTATAGACCACATTGCAGTAATATACAGGGTGTTCCATTAAAAAAATTATATAGGTTTGATTTTCCGCATATTTATGACTCACACTCTATATTTGAAAATAATTATAAATTGTTCGAAACAAATAACGAACGAAATATATTCCTTTGACACACTGTATAAATAAAAATTGTACTGCGTAGTGTGCAAAAAAAATAATATTTCAATCTTTTAACCAGTTGAATATGGCGGTTTTGGTTTTAAAAAAATACAAGGATCTGTCCGAGTATCGCTTTATAAAAGGTATTCAATAAATGAAAGTAAATAAATAAAAAAAGGATTTTATTTTTGAACGATTGATTTTGACAAAAAAATCCGATATTGATAATTTTGGCCTTGGTTTAAAGACACGAGGGACATAAAAAGTCTACAGGTGTGTACAGGGTGTCCGTATGCCCAACAAGGAAAAAAACATTTTTTTGTGCGAATTTTCCAGAATAAAATTTGTTGTGGTTCTCCCCTTTGGCCTTAAGAAAATGACAGAAAACTTTTTGCTGCACTTTTCTCGCTTTTATACCGGGTGTGTCCCTGCGTAAAAGTATCTGAGAAATTATTAGAGCCAAGTGAAAAGACGTGAATAACAGAGCAATTCGGTTTGGTCAGTGACGTAGGCAATATCGAGGGCGACAGTCTTCCTATTTGCTATTTTCGTCTATCATACATGGTGACCGAGATATTTTTCAAAAATGTGGTTGTTTATATTTACCTTGAAGTCGGGTCGAATTATATACAATGTGTATATACTTTATACACGGTGGGCACAATATAAAAACCTTTATTTCGCAAGAGCATAAGTTTAGTCAATAGCTGGTAATAGTTTGAAGCTTTTTCTGTAACCAAGTCCAAAACACTGTCCAAATTGTTTTTCGAAAACATTCATATTTCCTTAGGTAACTAATAGTGCACGTGGCAATGTAGAACGCTAGTGTTTTAACGGCATTTTTTAACGACTTGTAAAATTAATTATGAATGATTTCCAGACACACTGTAATACAAATCATTGTACAGGGCGGTCAGTTTAGGACGTCCCCATACGTTATCTCAATAAGTTCGACCCAGGATATATACTTTATTGATTCGCTTGATTTTAAGTATAACTTTAACTAACTTAAGTAACTTATTTTTGCGCAGGTCTTTGCAAAAATGTGTTTTTTACATTTTAAAACTAAAATTGAAAATTTTATTATTTTTACTAATGCTTTCATCTGTCTATGGCGAAAATATATTATGGAACACTTTTTATTTGTGTTGAGTTTTATATATAGTTTTTATTACAAAAATTGATATTTTAAAAGTTAAGGCCAATTTACTGCCGCAACTCGTCTAATTAAATCTTTTTATTAATTAAGAAGATGGTTGGTCCACATTTTTTTGCATCGTCGTTTGTGACCACCCTGTAAAATATACTTTCGCTGCAAATAGATCAAAGCGGTAAAGGTTAACCGCTTCCACGGATCCATATTAAAAATTCCCAATTAAGACCTTGTTTCTCGGAAAAGTTCATTTTTCTTAAAAAATCAAGAAAATCAAAGCGAAGTTGGAGACTGGCAAGTTAGGCGCCGTAATTATCGAGATAAGATATGGGAGAGTCTTAAATAGACCTTCACAAAGTGACATTAACACGTAAAACATAACCAGGTCTATAGTCATCACTGTCTACTCTCTAACGGAACTGTAGGCTATGTGCTTGCACTGATCACACTCACACACTCCCGGCACGTAGACCGGATTGCTGACCAGAGGCTTGGGGAACAGCGGAAAGAACGGGTAAAAGCTGAACACCTCGCTCGATATCAGAGGTATGGGGTTGGCGTGGATCCCAGGGAATGCAGACCTGGGGGTCCCTTTCGATGAGTTCGAGACCGGTCTGAAAGCAGACGCGCCTTCCGGCCGAGTCTCTTCGACGTGGTGCTCTTCCTGTCTGGATTTGGTGCTGCTGAAATGCTCTACCGCTTTCAGCAGGTCGTGGTTGCACCTGGAACCAACCGTTGGTCCGGTTTTCGAAAAAAATGGAGCAGTCGAAGTACCTTTTGAGGACGAGTTCCAAAACGGCTCGTTTCTTGGTGGGAAACAGCTTGCCTAGCATTTCCACCGAGCCAGGAGTGACGGCCACGTCATCCGTCTTCTTTTCCTGTGGGCAGGTCTCTTTTTCCGACTGTAGCGATTCGGAACTGTTAGTCTCCGGAGACGTGACTTGCATCCCGTATATCCTGCCGGGAGGCAGGTAGTCGTAGCTTTTTCCGCCTTCGGCGGAAGCCAGGTGAAGCGCGATAGCGTCTTCTGCTGCCTGCTGACGTTTGAGCGCCACCTGGGATCAAAAGTGGACGATTTATGTGGGGGGCCTGTCCCTTATTTTGAAGTCTACGAGTGTCGTCACTCAATTACGTACGTCGCGGTGGAACAAATTTATATTTTCTCAAGTGTACGTTGAATTTGTCTCGATAACATTTAAATCGGCTGCAACTTTTTTGTTTTTAGAGATATCCAGGTAAACAACAAACGAAATGTAGGGATAGTGGCCAAGTTTGACGATGTAACACTCTTTATGTTGTAGTCCATTCGTTTTTGACAAAAATAGGAAATTTTTATATAATTTCAAGTTAAAATACGTTTAAGTTTGACATATTAGTAAACAACGTTGACAGCTGAAGAAAATGAGGATAAATAAGAAATAAAAGTTCAGAATTTCACGAAATTATCAAATCAAATTTGATAAAGACAAGGATCTGTCGAAACAATTGTCATGTGAAAATATATAATTTCGGGAAAATCTGAACTTTCAGTTCTTAATTATTTTGATAAATGGATTTTCAACAAGTAAAAGCCACCTCAGTTCAATTGAAGAATATAAGGTAAACATATTAGGATTCTATGAAGCACACCCAATTTCCTACTGTAAATAAAAATTTTGAGAAATTATGTAGATAAAAAATTATTAGAAGCTATTTCTGAAAAGTTCAAAATTTTGTAATTTTTAAATGGCTCTAATTAATCTTCTTTTAATGATAATCGTACTTTGTTATACGGTTTTGGAAAGCTTAAAGACTCAACTTTAACAATATAAATTGGTTTTTTGTAAAACATCGCGAACATTATACGTAAATTTAATTTTAGTGAAAAAAAAATTTCCCATGTTTCGCAGGGCTCATCTTTGGTGAGGATTTTTTTATATTAAAAAGAAACATTTGAGAGGGTAAGAGCTAACAAAAATATATTTTTTAAGCACCCTAATAAAGAGAGAGGTATTTCTCGCGGATCACTCCACTCCGTTTTGAAAGAATGTAAATATAATGCATTTAACTAAGTGAAGAACAATGTCAAAGGATAATGAGAATAACAATTTTTTGAAAAAAATTTCATGGAATGATGAAGGTGATTGGCGAAATGTCAGCAAGTTCGAGTCAACAAAAACCGACGCAGGAGGGATCGAGAAGTTTTGTGAAAATATAAATAAACACTTTTGATAAAACTTAAAACTGACCTTACTTTCTGAACACACCTCGTATACAATGACTTTCCAATTTATCGACGACAATTAAGGTAGTTCTTTCGAGACCAAGTAGGCAGTGAATTATTCGCTTTCCGACAAATGCGGATGGAAATAATTGTCATGGGTCATTTATCAGCACTTTGCAGTTTGTTGTTCGTTTATCTACATAAAACTTATGCTTGTAAGTTGTAATACGAACAAATTTCACAGACATTTTTGGCAGATATTTTAAATTGCAGAATCGGAAGGTTTAGGAGAACCGTTCAAACTTCGGTAATTTAAACTTCATCCCAGGATCAAAATATTATAAATTTTAAAATACAATCTTTCTGATTGGTTAGTTTGTGCCCAATATATATTTTTTATTTTGCAGTTATCCACATTTGTTATGGTTTATATTGAGTGTTTTTGGATTTGTGGAGATATTTTCGTCAAAAATGCTGTGTGTTCCAATTTTATAAAGTAGTACAGTCGTTTAACCTCTTGCAGTTAGCTCGAAGCCTTTATGCAGGACGAGTCAAAATGGAAAATATTAATTGTCGTGAAAAAATATTTATACGTCCATCGAATATTTGAATTTGCATTCACTTGCTGATGACACTCAGCTATTTTACTCAATCAATCAATCAATATCGATTTGGATTGGCATAACTTATTTAAACTAAAAAATGCAGGGAAATGTTCTTTTCTCCTAAACCAAACATCGAACAAGCATCCCAAATGTATTTTTATATTTATTAATGTTGTGTCCTCTTTTATGCATTTTTTTTTATCTACATCAAAAAGTAAAGAATATTTTAATTGTTTTTATGGAACCAGTAGTGCAGTGCTTTGGTTTTAAATCAATTTCAAAATACAAAAAATGATAAACAGTTTTAACTTGCAATCTTCTGCAATGTCGCCTATAATCACCGCTCATGTAGGCGCGGTAACGGGATATCGCGACAGTTTGAAGTATATTTGATCGATATTCCATTAGAAGCTGTTTCGGCAAACAAGGGGGGAAGCTGAATCCGATACCCCTTTTCGATATTCATTTCGTTTCAGATCGAGTTCGTTTATCTTGTAAAGTTTGCTAGTCGTGTAAATCGCGTCCATCGATCGCGATCTCCCTTCGAGATGCTAAAAGTGACATCGTTTAAGGTCGGTTAATTTGGGACACCATTTGTTTAAGCCAATAGCTAAGAAAATAATCCGGCACACTTTTAATCAAACTGTACCGTGATTAATTTGAAAAACTAACGCCAACACCAGGGAAACCATCAAACTCTTCTCAACCACCAAACACTGTGATAAATGTGCATCATCGCACCACCTTTCGGAAACGGAAAAATCAGTTCCTACAAAAGGTTCCAACTTTTTCCTTGGTCCACGTATTATCCCAAAGAGGAAATCATTTCAAACGTCGAGTCTATCCTAAACAAACTAACATCTCAAACAGCTAATGAAGATCGATTTGAACCCGCAAGAATCCTTAAAGAAACAAAACCCCCTAGGTTTAATATTGCAAAGCCTGAACGCATTGCCCTAAAATCTCTAAAATCTAATATCTACATCGTAATCCTAAAAGCAGGCTTCTTCTCTATGGGACTCCTTTCACTTCATTGAATAAATAAAAAGCATTACATCAGATACGCAAGATATTCTGGTTAGTTTCGACGTAGAATCCCCCTTTACGAAAGTTCCTATTCCTGAAACTCTCACCGTCATCCCAGATATATTCAGATCCGAGAATCCGAAACCAAACCTTGTGTTTATGCACGGAATCAAATGCGAGCCAGTTTCAGTCATGCTCTGAAGAAGCCGACAGGAAACGCTAGCTAGTTCGACTCGGCAAAAACCGACGCAGCAGGAATCCAGAAGTTTTGCAAAAAGTCAAACAAAATTATACTGACTATATCCCTCTAAAATTCCGAAACTTCTTGGGTATTTTCATTGCATTGTTTTACATTACATTATTATGGAAAAATTAAAATGAACAGAAAGAACAAAATTGGTAATAAAAATATAATTCAAAAGTCGTAAGTTTTGGACACATTTGCTTTTTTGTTTTTAATAGTTGAGTCATAGCCAACGATCTACTTAACATTATAATAACATAATATTTGTTACATTAGTAAGACATTATTATGTTAAAGCAATATATTTCCGTCCTGTTTTTTCGAAAATATATAATGTTGATTTTTATGCCCTACTCCGACAAATAAATTAAAAATGAAAAAAAAATGAATTTTGAGCTTAATTTTCAATACTAATATACAGGATGTTGTTAATGGGACTTACTTGGGCGGCCATGATCCGCTGCCTCTCCTTGATCAGCCCGCATTTGGCGCAGTTGCAGCTCTTGTAGATGCACTGCTTCTTGTGACCCCTCAGGGTGGATATCATGCCGTGGTTCCTGCAGCGGGCGCACTTGGGCACCCTCGCCGATTTCCTGCTGGACAGCATCGCCTAAACTTCGTGAAAAAATAATTTCGAGACAACATATACATACATCTATATAGAGGATATCCAAAAAATGCAATATAATATGTAATATATGGAATTTGGTTAGTATTAGTTTCGTTTATATATATTATACAGTCGAAACTCTATATAGCGAAATTATAGGGACGCATTAGTGTTCTGTAATATTTAATTATTTTATATAAACATTTTAACATCCACTCATTTTATATAAATATTTAAGAACTACATTTAATGTTTCAAATAATCGGTTATTTTCTTTTGAATTTTTTTAGTATGCCAATACGCATCTCGTACTTTGGATTTTATTTTCACCGCTTGTTCAGTGGTTGGTGGTGGTCCCACATCAACTTCTTTATCTTCTTCTCCTTCTTGGTGCTCTTCCTCACCCTTTCTTGCTTGTTGTAATATGGCTTCCTCTGTCAAGTCTGCTGTTGTAGGCAAATCCTGATCTATCAAAATAAAATCTTGTAACTCCTCACTTGTAAACGTAATTGTTCTTTGAAACTGCTTTATGGACTCGCTTAGTGGCTGATCATCTTCCAGGTCCTGTTCGCGTTCTGTCTCGGTCTGTTAATACTCCTATCGTCCTGCATAGGAGTATTGAATTGTTTCTGCTGTCACCTCTTTCCAAGCTTTACTAATAAAGACTGCACTTAGCATATTAATGGAAAATTTGTCTTCGGAATCGATCATTTCATCGTTATTTGCCTTGTAAGTGACCGGCAAATGCTTGATGTTCTTAAAACATCGTGGATTAGTTGATTTTCCAATCACGACTAGCTTTCTTTTTCCTCTCCCACTTATACTTCCAGCAACTAACACTGTTATACGTTCTTTGGAAAGTTTTCCACGCACACATTTTCCACTTCGAACTTTAAGAGTTTCATCTGGGGTCATTTTGTGAAAAATACCAGTTTCGTCAGCATATAGAAATATCGTCCAGCCAATCATTAGCGACGTTTATGTCGACATCCGTCCATAATTTATACCATGTCTCTGTTTCCCCAACCATCCTTCCGAAGCCTCGAAGTCGATAATGCCAAGCTGTTCAGCAAACTTTTCTGCGTTTAGTTTTACGGTAGGTCTAGAGAGTGGTGCAATTTAAGATGATGCTGTTGGAACCACTGCAACATTGCCCGATCCAAATCTTCAAATTTTGGCTTTCTCAGTTTTTTAATAGGACTGCCTGCCGCTTCAGGGTGAATGACTTTGTCTTTGCTGTTCCAAATCGTGGATACAGTGGACAGTGTAAGTCCGTAATGACGTCCCACATCACTTTTCTTTCCGCCCCGTTCTATCTCCCGAAATAAAGCAACTTCATCATCTAGAGATAAAATTTTTGACTGTGTCAAAGTAATACCATTAAAATGTCTAAAGTGGTATTAAAGATATTAAAAAGTATATTTTATTTTTGAAAACTTCACCGCAATGTATCTCAAAAATGTGGACAGTTTTCTTCACAAAATCAATTAGAAGACCCCTGGTTCCGTTTTTGCCCTTTTCGTACAGGAATCCTACACTTTTTTTTTGTTTGTTTGTTGTTTATTTTATATATTATTAGGAAAACGTGATATGTTTTATTTTTAAAAAAACTTCAATAAAATACGTAAAATGAGAACAAAGTCATATTTGGAAGGTTCGAAATTAAAAAAAAAATTAATAAACTTTTTTACGTTGCTTCTGATTATTCTCTTCTCTTGCGGTTAGAGTAAAATTCATGGAGTCCATTTTAAAAAGAAAACTTCATACAAACAGGTGTCCCAAGCTTCTTAACCTTTGAGAAACGGCGATAAAAAATATTCAAAAATAAAACGCCTGTCTATTTTGGCAGATATCGGTGGCACGCCACTGATTTCTCTTAAAATAAAAATTACTCCCAAAATCTCCAATCATTCTAGAGAAATTTAATTTGTTGATTTATTGGTTGTCGAAAGTTTTTGTTGATTGATTGATTGATGATGGATGTTTGTCATCAGTTTGGTGGAGTTTACTAATGAGGAATTGGCAGATATGCGCTTTATGTATGGTTTGACTGAAACTTCAACCATGGCCCCCTAGATGCCCAGATTTAAGTGGTTTCAACGTTTTCTTGAAAAGTCTGGATTATTGTACCACAGTTAGCACTATAGAATATCTAAAGGACCGTATATGGGTTTATATAAAAGTTGTTATTAACTTATAAACAGAGAATTATTTATATAAATTATTTAAATAAGTGTATTGAAAATGATTAATAGTAAGTAGCGTTTTCTTTAAATAACAATCATTGGATGATGATAAGTTATTTCATTAAAACTATTAGAGGAAAAATAACATTCTACTAACTTTTTCATTTCATTTCATCAAAATTGAATGTATATATATTGCCATACCTTGCCGAATAAAATAAACTCCAAAGTCGTCACCTCCGGGAATTATTCACGCCGACGACAAAAGACAATCGAACGCTCGCACGTCATTTGCAACTTTTCGATTCACCGGGCGAGACTAACAATTTTCCACTTAACATCACAATGGTCCGCAAAAAACGCGAGGCGATGACGCCAGGCCCCAGAAATAAGCGGATATTGTCGGATTGATACGGCGCGTCGGGGATGAAACCGCCCAATAGGAGACGGGAGATCCGTTTGGGCCGCTCGCACCGAGAGAAACCTGGACCAATAGCGATGCGCGCGCCCTCGATAGACCACGCCTCCGGCAAAGCGTAGCGTAATTTTAGTGCCCGGCTACTTGCAAGTTTATCGTCGCGCGGATGTTACAAAAAATCGAGATATAGATCTAGACGCGTTTATTTTTCTAACTAATAACCAAAGGTAAACGAGCTCGAATGGACGGGGTATCCCTTTTTTTTTGGGCCTGTGATATTTATTTTTTTATTTATAGACCCCAGGGCTAACCAACAGGCAGACGAGGCTGCCCAATTAGAACATAGCTAAGCTACTAAGCTAACAGGCAGTAATTAATGATAATAATAATAATAATACATTTATTGTTATAACCATCAAAGTTACATGGAAATAATTACATAACCAAAGTTAAGTAAGTGAAATAATGGTCAACAATAGGCCTTGTTAGGACAGCCATCTAGAAGTTCTAGATACCGTTCAGGCCTCAATTTAACAGCGAAAATATAATAATAAAAAATTTCATAGAATTTATTTGAAAACGCCACACATAATTCTAAAAAAAAGAATAGAGAAGAAATGGAGGGGGAAGGAAGGGAAAGGAAAGGGGCACATGTTTTATAGAAGAGCTTAATATTAGTGCGTACGTAACAACTGCTTTTTGAAATTATTCCTAAACGTTGAATTGGAGTGATTAATATTAAAATTAGTAATAGGGTTAATACAAATGGCTATATTATGGGAATATGATCTTTTAAATAATTCTTTGCGCTCACGGGGTATAACAAGTCGGTGTCTTCCACGCAGATTCAAATTGTGTATTGATATGTTAACAGTAATTTTTCTGTAAAGATAAAAAGGTAATTTTGTTTTAAGAATGTTGAAATAAGGAGAACTCATTCGTAATTTGCATCGAAGGTGCATGTTAAGCCAACCCGACGCAGCAAGGTACGGGGAGATATGATCTCTCCTCCTTACCCCATAAATTAGCCCTAGACAGGAGTTTTAACCTTCTGGACACGGTAACGATCGGACGCATCCAGGCACGGTCCGTACACAGCACTGCAGTGACTAAATTGTGACAGAACAAGTGATTCACACAGAAACTTACGAGTTCCCTGACAAATAAATTAATTTTAAATTAGCATAGGCAACCATATGTTCTCTGAACCGCAACTGCGAATCAAGAGTGAGACCCAAGCTTTTGCATGACTCAGAGAGTGGCAATTTTATGTTGCGAAGTTTAATTGTTATGTTATACTTTGCATGGGTTAAATGATTATCATTTCCAAAGAGTATTACTGAAGATCCTCCGCGGTAGCAATTTCTTGAGGAAAAAATGAGTAGTAAATTTGGGTGTCATCCGCATAAAAATGACAGTTGCATTGGTGGAGGGCTCCAACGAAGTTAAAAGTAAAAATAGTGTACCTACAACAAGGGACCAAGAATGATGCCCTGTGGAACACCCGTGCGAACACCTAGGAACGATGACTGCTGCTGATTGTAAACAACCCGTTGTGTCCGACCTGACAAAAAGCAACACAGAAACTTTCGAGCACCCAACAATATTAAAGCCGTAAGCTTTCCATCGTCAGTCGCTCTAAAAATGTCATCAGTAATGTCCAGCATGGCACCCTCACAACTGCGATTAGGTCTAAAACCAGACTGTTTCTCTGGTAGAATATGATTAGAATTTAAAAAGTTAACCATTTGATCGTTCATAATTCTTTCAATTACTTTAGATAGAACAGGCAATATGCTATTTGACCGCAGGTGACTAAATTCGCTTGGATTGTTTATTTTCGGTAAGGGGATGACTTGTGCCCGCTTCCATGTTGACGGAAAGTACGAATTTATTTTATGCGTAATGTATAGGGCAATATATGGACAGCAAAGAAATATTAATGATAATGATTAATGAATGTTGAAAATCTCATCTTCCGTGGACAATACAAAGTCAAAGTGATCCGTTCTGTCACTTAACCTATTATTATTATAAAAACTCAGCAGTTCTTGATTGGGGCTATCATTATTTTGCACGCTGTTTATAAAGAAATTATTAATTTGATTAATATATATTTCTTTTAAACAAATATCTGTCTTCAACTTTTTGACGAAACTGCATATTTATAGAAAACGAGAAACGACATTTTTTTAATCCTTGTTTGTTGAATGTTTTGAAATTTTTTCACTAGGTTCTCCTATGTATGTAATTGTTTTAAATTGTTCGTATTCTGTATTAGGTTTCGGATAAATAGAGTTTACTGATGTCTGGATTTGCTTCTTGTTTATAATTCTATCTATAATGATATTCAGTTCTTTGCTATAATTTTCTGTTGAGGATGGCGTATTAAGAAGTCTGTGTATAAAAGCCCAACAATGCCCACGCTTCTTGATCAGTACCATCAACATTTGGAAGCAAAATTTTCCTTCCAAATTTTGCCAAGACAAGAATTTCTTGGAGCAACTTCTTACTATTATGTTTTCTCTTTTATGTACTAAGTTTTTGTTTGGAAGAGCTGTCCATAAAAGCCCACTTTGGTCAGCACTATATACTTGTACCAGCAAACTTTTCCCACAAATGGCAAGACTAGTATTTAAGTGAAAAACACGAAACTTAAGAACCATTTAATATTTTAATTTTAATTTTAGATATTATTTTTAATATTTTTGAATATTAAGAACACTTAATTATAGCTTTTAAGGCAATGAACGAAACACAATAAATATTAGAATGGAAATGGACTTGACAAAAATGGCATTTAAAACAAAGTTTTTGGATTTATACAAGGAACTTGGTATCATTTTCTTCCCTTCCTGCGATAACCCGGGGTCAATGCAAATAAGATTTGTGTTTGTGATGTGTTATTGGGCTGTGAAAATATTTTTACGTAAATGTTGAAATGATCAATACACTGAACGCTGCTTTTTCCACTAACTCTATGGGAATGATGAAAGCGAACGCTTCTCTAGAGGCTTCCTCCAATTCTGCTGTGGTCTGGAAAACTCCCCATAAAAAAATCCATGGGAGTTAGATCACGCAATCTCGCGGGCCCACGGAACGAGGCCTCTAGTTCCAGTCCAACATAGTCCAAACAATTCAATCAAAATAAATACCCGTTCCAAGAATTAATGGCAATTCTTAGATGACATTTTAGATTTTCATTAAAAAAATAAAGGCCCACAAATCTAGCTCGGAAAAACCCTACCCAAAAATCGAATCTGAACAGTCCAAACAATAGACAAAATTTTGTGTAACAGAACACTAAATTCAACAAAAAATAAAGTATGTCCTTGACAGCTATAAGCAAGGCCTACTAAAAATGTCTTATAAATTTCTATTATTATTACATTGTTATAAATGAGAAAGTCGTATTCAGTGCAGTAGCATTTTTTAATTTTGTGATTTATGATCTAAAGTCGTGTACTTATAAATGAGACACCCTGTATAATTTTTTGCGACACAAGAAAGTGGGAACACTCTATAACTTTTAAACGCACTGCGATTTGAAATATGAAAGGGTTAATATAGGCTGAATTTGCCAAATTTTTTGACAGTGTGTAGTCAATGGTTGGTTATTTTTTTGCATTTTTGGATTCAGGAGATCATTCTACCTAGAATAGGACGGTTTTTCTCCCTTTTTGTGTTTTTTAATTTTTATTTAATTTAATTAATAATAATAATAACAATTATTATTATTATTATTATTATTATTATTATTATTATTATTATTATTATTATTATTATTATTATTATTATTATTATATTATAATAGTGGGAAAAATTGTAAATGAAACTTTTCTTTACTTGTCTAATGGCAAATAGCATTTAATGGGAAAAAAAACAGATTGGTATTTAAAAAAAATGAAAAATGCAAAAAATATAGGGTGTGGCATTTAAAATTCGAAACTTGTTACTGTCGTTTCGGCTCAAACCGGAAGTGCGACCATTGGCTACATATTGTCAAAAAATTGAACATTGAGCGTATATCAACCATTCCAAATTTCAAATACCCATCTCGAGCCGTCTAAAAGTTATAGTTTCTTGTGTCACCCGATATAGAACACTTTACGATTTGTTGTTAAAGTGCAATTGAAGAGTGGAAGTAACGAACGTGGTAAGTGCCGATAATAAAGTTCTGAGACATTCGCGAAAAAAATGTAATAAAAAGGGGAAAATTCGTTTTATGATAATTTTTATGTCCATTATCGTTTTAAATAATTGTTTTAATGTCTAGGTTCTCGTTTTGGTTTATTTTTTTAATGATGTTTAGGCAACTAGCTGACCCGGAAGACCTCGTATTGCCGCAGTCGATAAATTAAAGTCCTAAACTTTTCACAAATTAAAATAGAACAAAGAATGTTCGGATTTTCGCAGTTTTTAATGCTTTACGTTATGACAGCTGTTTCTGGAACACCGTGCCTTTATCAGATACAAAATATTACTATAATATTACTATATTACTATATTACTTTAATGGTAATTTCAAGGCAGAATGTCATTAAAGTGTTGTTCGCAATTCTTTGTTGTCGATTTAAGTGCTTCAACGTCGTACTGTTGCTTTTTTATCGACTCGTTTATATGTGGGAAAAAGAAAAGGGCCGTTTTTAGGGTTTTCTCGCCTTTTAAACCTTCCTTAGACCTCCACGGACATTTCAAGAGCAAGAGAAGAGCAGCAATTGATTTATATATACAGTCGGTCAAAAAAGTCTCCGTACACGTAGTATTTTTTCAGTTTTCTTTTAGTTTTTTCTTTCACTTACATTTAATGAGAACTCTATTTCAAGTAGGTACCGCCAATCTCATTAACAGTAATAAAAAACAAAAATAAAAATCGTTTGAAACGCTTTATTTAATCCATAAAAAATAATGCAGCTTTAGAGGTAAGAAATTATGTCAAATAAGTTTCCACACACTTTAATAAATCGCTATTTATTAATTATCAATATTTTATCAAGTCGGCTTGTATCAAATTTCGCTTAAACAAATGAGTAATACTTGTTTATTTTTGACGCCACTTTTAAGTCGGTGGTTTCGAAGTAAAAGCAAATATTGCGAAATCTTTTAGAGATATTGGTAAAATAATTAAAAAATCACTTTCAACTGTACAATATGTAAACTAGAAGAGTCTTCTGTTATGAAAAAAAATTAAAAAGCTTGGAATTTGCCCAAAACCAGGGAGTTTTGGGAAAACGTTATCTTTAGTGACGAAACAAAAATTAATCTTTTTGGGTCCGATCGTCGGGATAAAGTTGGCTAGAATAATTTAAGCCTAAGTGTTGAAAAACTTAACCTTAATAGGATAATGATCCTAAACACACTGCTACGCTTGTAGGTCATGGATAATCCACAATGTCCTCCAACAACTTCATACACCACCACAATCTCCAGATGTTAACTCCATAGAGCACCTGTGGGAAGAATTAAAGCGACGAGTAAAAAAACATCAAATTACGAGTAAAGAAGACCACAAAAATAGGACAAGAGGAGAGTGGGAAACAAGAAAGCTTATTTTAAGTCTTCCAAAAAGACTTGGCGCCATTATTAACGGCAATTGTACAAAATATTAGACTTTAAGAAACTTTACCATTTATCATCAGGGATACGGAGACTTATTTGACATTGTTTCTTGCTTCTAAAGCTGCCTTATTTTTTTTAAATGATTTTTATTTTATTTTTATTACTTTTAATGCGATTCCCGATATTGACTTGAAAAAATTGAAAAAATTCTGAGACTTTTTTGACCGACTGTAAATAGATAGAAGACAAAGCCCATTTCGTATTTCTTATTAGTCGGAACTACGTATAATTGTAACACGGATTCGAAACGCAAGTGACTAGCGCGGAGATGTGGCTTATAACTGTCAGCTCGCTTAAACAAACAGAAATCCATTAATGTGTTGCGTCACACGTGGCTTCTCAGTCGCGTCGGACCACCCAGCAATTTCGACGACTGCGACGGTAAACGTATATCGTTTCTCCGCGCCTTCGGGTCGATTTCCGAAACCAATACAATCGCAGCGTGCAAAAGTAGACGATCTCGGCGAAACTCAGCACGCTGCAGCCCAGAAAGAGGCCCATCATGAGTCCGATGTAGACTGCAAAGAGAGGTATAGTCTGTTCATAGATATAACAAAGTGACCAATTGCTTTTGAATGGGATTATCCAAGCGCGGTCAATAAGATTATTAAATGTGACAGAACTACCTTATGGAAGTGTATTCAACACATGGTTTTTAGATTTAAAAAAATTGACAAAAGGCAAGTTTTAATGGAATCTTTCAGAATTCGAAAATGGCGATTGGAATATCTAGAAAAAATTAGGTTTTACAGAGAACCACAAAGGCCAATTATTTACTTGGATGAAACCTGGTTCCGCACTTATGATACCCCGGAAAAGGGTCGGGTTTACTCAACTGATAAGTGAAAAACAAACGCGCCATCAAAAAGAGGTAAAAGAATAACTATTTTGCATGCTGGCTCTACAGATGGTTGGATTCCAAATGGACTTTCTCTGTCTGCGAAAAATATTAAAGATTCTTATTTGGATTACCACGAAGACACCACCGCTTTATTTAAAAGTTGGTTTAAAAACAAACTAGTTCCAAACATTCCTCCTAATAGCGTCATTGTAATGGGCAATGCAAGTTGTCACATTAGACAGTTGACTAAAACCCCTTCCTCATGTGACACAAAAGCAATAATCCAAAACTACATGTATAATAACGACATCTATTTTCGCGAAGATTATACCAAAAAGGAATTAATTGAGGTTCTACAAGGTTTGAACCTACAAAAGGAATACACCTGTGATAATTATGCAAAAAATCTAAGGCATACAGTGTTAAGGCTTCCACCTTACCACTGTATATTTAATCCCATTGAATATGTTTGACACCAACTGAAATCTGCCATTCGTCGTAACAATATTTTCCCCAATATTAACTCCAATGTCCTCAAACTTATAGAAACCGAAGTTTTTAACAACCCTCCACCCTCCACAAAGTTGGGCATATAGAAAAAGCAGAACAATCGTATATCCATATTGCAAATAATATAGAACAATTAATAATTAGAACAGGCGGTGATAGCGATAGCGGCACTGATATATTATGTGAATAATTTTAAGTAATTTGAGTAGGTAATAAAAATAATTAGTAATTTTATTTTAGATTTAAACATAAATACATACATAAATAAGTATTGTTTAGTATCTTTCCTAACAAAACCCCAAATAATTAAATTCTAAGCAAATGAAATATGGCCGAACAGGTCCGTGTTCGGCCATATTTCATTCTTACAGCTTGTCCGGGTCTTTCCTTAATCCATATATTTAGTTATTGTTCACTCAATCAATCAGCTTTCTCTGCAAGAATATATTCAATTTTTTCCTGTGATTTTTCAGGGATTTTTGCTGTTTCAACTCGAATTTCATTAGAGTCGTATGAAATGATCTCCTCTTTTGGGATAATAACATCTATGGAGATAACATTAATTGACTGGTTATGTATTTAAGAATTCCTGGTGGGCTATCGCATACGTGCCTATCAAATTGGAGAAACCGAAAAGAACGTCGCGCCTCAGCCTCAACTCGGGGTAGCTTTTGAGGGCCCATTGAAGGTTCGAACCCAGGAACCAAGGCCTCAGGTCCACGTCTTCTACCGTGTAAATGATCTCCTCGCAGTTCGCGAGGCAGGAGCACTCGTTTTCCAGCAAAACGAGCCTGTCTACGAACTCAGAACTGTAGTAAACGCTCAGATTTCAACGCGATATCTACCTCGATACGAAGACAAGCAGTGCAGCCCCTTCACGTCGCACGTTCTCTCTCCCTCTAAGAACAGAAAAATGTTTCGGTTATTGGCCCAGATCGATTGGAGCGACAGCGGAATTGTAATTGTAACGTGTCATTTTCGCAAAATATTTTGTCAAAAATACAACACTTTTGATAGAATCAAATTGTTTGAGTTTACCCGAAAATGCGTTCCCTTAATTACAAGGATGCCGGTTCGACCGCAAAGATATATTGCCGGATGCTAGCTGAGAACGTTTGTGGGTCGGATGCCACCTAGACCTTACTTACTTAATTAATTAAAAGATTATTTAAGTAAAAATATTACGATTTAACTTGCCTTGGTGCACAATTAGATATATTAACCGAGATATATGGTGTTACGATTTAATTTTTGATAATAAATGTCTATATATATCTATCTTTTCTGCGTAGCATATTTTAGACAGTAAAGAGTTCTAGCAAACGTCTAAAAAAATTAAATAGTATTAGCAAAAAAAGAAAGCAAACGAGGCTGTATTTCCATCGAAAAATATGAATATGAGAAAAGTAAACATAAAAAATTAATAAATTCTTAAAAAATCTTAGAAGGGAATTTGACTGCATCAACCACGAAATTCTTTTGAATAAAATGGAACAATACGGAATTCGTGGAATAGCTAGAATAGAAGAAGAAGTTTGTTTATGGGTATATAAAAATACAAAAAAACGGAGGTTTTCACGACTATAATACACGTAACAAAGACTCCATAAAAGAAATAGACTAGAATTTTCGAAAAAATATTTAACGAACACCGGTATTAGAGTCTACAATGGACTGCCCCCAGAGCTAAAGAGCAGTAGTAATGTAAACATTTTTAAATCCAAACTAAATTTTTTCCTCCTAGAAAATGTTTTTATAGTTTAAACGGATATTTTACCTATTAATATTTGTCATCACTGTATTGTTGTGCTCTGTCGTATATTTTACATTATATAAATTTTTAATGTATTTTTCTGCCTCATTTGCGTGATCCATATTGACCTACTCGACGAAATCCATAACACACTGATTGTATTCTAAATATGTGCGATAATAAAGATTTTATTATTATTATTGGCAAGGTTGGTTACTGTTTACACAGCAGCATCTTAAATGGAAAAAGTGATCGCCAAAACCCAAGTATAAAACACCAATACACTTTTCACATTGGCGATGGTCAGATACATTTTCCGGCATTTATTTAAAGTGAAAAGGTGTATTTTAAACAAATGCCACTCACCAATCGGTCGATAAAAGTGTGGAACGCATGCGCACAGCTCCTTAGCTAGCGAAATCCTGCACTCTATGCGGCACAACACGTAAGAGTAGACAGGCGAGTGGTCCAGGTAGCTCTCGTGATGGTACCTGCACTTTCGCTGCTCCACGCTCAGCTCCCTGGTGTGCTCGCTGGCGATGATGCTCAGCGACGTGAGGTAGACCTGCAGGAAGTGGCCGTTCGGCGAGTAGAGCGGTTTGGTGAGGGCGTCCGGCACCTCGAGCGGACCGTGGATGTACACCTTTATGGGGCATAGTACCGGCGCTGTTTTATTATGATTAAAAGTGACTAGAAAACAACCCTCAAATTTCAAGTTCCTTCAATAAATGAAAACTGTCAATCGATAGAGCAACGTGGTAAGGTATTTTCAAGAAGAAGAAGTATAGTTTATACTCTATAAACTATACTTCTGAAACTTTCTGGTTTCTAAAGTTGTGGTAAATAAAAAAACAAAATGTAAGTTTAAATGAAACAAAGAAACTTCCACGGATCGCCATCGGTACAGAAATGATCAGAGTCGAAAAAGAATTTTTTTTTTGTCTGTCCGTTCTCCGTTCTCGTCTTTGTTTCTTTTTACATTGCTATGAAACACGATAAGTGTCTGAAGTTTGATGCCATCGATGTCATATTTGGGGCATATATGGCAGATTCGGATCTTTATCTGATTCATTACCAATGTCGTTTACCAGTTTTTGAAATCGAAATAGAGCTAAAACATACGGATTATTTTTGACTTGATTGATTGATCATTTTGATTATATGAAAGTTTAAGTGGAGAAAAAGGTAAAGTGCGAAGTACAGTAAAGTAAAAAATTAAAAGCCAATCAATATGTTATCGCTATCGATTGCTGACATTGTTCTTTTTTTCTCTCCCGTATTCGACTCACGTGAAACCCCGTCGACATGTTGATGATGTCGGTGAAGACGTCACCATCGAGAGGGTTGACTTCGAGGATCTCCTGGACAGGCAACCGAGTCCAAAGATTTTGCCGCCAGTATCTGAAATTTGGTAAGATAAGGACCAAATCAAATTAAATAGTAAATCGAAGTAAACTAGGTAGAGGTAGAGCGAGCAAAAAGTCTATTCTGTAGTGATCTGGAAATAAAAATATTAAATCCATCATCAGTTCGATGAATCGGGAGTACTAAGTCCTAAGATTCTACCCATAGGAATGAGCGAATTGCCGAAAACTCCGAAGAGAATGATTTTTTCTTACCCAAAACACACAATCACTGTTAATGGAGAAAGAGCACAGGCAAGACATGAATATCCATCTATTATCTGAAAGAAACTTCTTCTACATACTTGTATCGTATTCCATTTGAAAATCTTGAGATTTTGTTAATTGAATTCGCCAAAACGGCACCACCTATTTGGAACACCCTGTATAAGCTGAGGTCAGCAATGCAAAGGAGGCATTGCGACAGTTCATTTTGTGTTTGTGTTGAACTATACAACTGGTGTACTATTTACAATGGATTCCTCCTACGTCGGTTATTGTTGAATCGAACTCTCTGATCCTGTCGGCTTCTTCAGAGCTTAACTCAGTTTTGGTTAGTTTCAGTTAAGTTCTGAAGAAGAAGATTTGTAAATAGTATTACCCTATCGACTGGTACGACGCGAACTGCGAGTTGAAGCTGTAGCAGATGCCCATCTCGGTGATGGTCTCGTTGAGCAGCAGCTCCTTGGTGACGGTCAGTCCAGAGTTGGTGACAACCGGTTTGAAGTTGAACTTCAGCCTGTCAAGTACGCTCATGAACTCATCGGGAGTTATGAAGTCGTGCGAAGGCACCGCGTTAAAGGAGCTGTAGTTCGCTTCGGCGAGCGATACGATGAACTCCCGCAGCGCCATCTTGTCGACGACGGAGGAATTGCTCACGAAGTCGTCCAAAGCCGCGGGGTCCAGTTTCGTCAGGGGGCAAATCGTCACTGCTGGGATGTCAGTGACGGTTAGAAGCTTTTTATATAAATTCCTTCACTGGTGACCTCGATAGAATACATAGAAGACAGTTATCTAGTTGTGGCTGTACAGGGCCGGTCGTATCTCGGAAACCGTTAGTCCGACAACTTTGAAAAAAAAATATTTTGGGTAAAACAGAAAAAGCCGGAAATTATTTTCGGGTTCGTAAAATGGCCGCTACGGGGCGTAACCTTCACCGTAAAATACCTGGAAATATTTTCCGGCCTTTTCTCTTGACTGATTTATCTAAATATATATTTTTTCTAAGTCGTAGGACTAACGGGTCCTGACATATAGAGGGCGTCCTCTATCAATGGGAAACCCTGTACGTGGAACAGATTTTAACCGGCAACTTTCGACCAATCAGAGCTAATAGTTCGAAATCTTGACGATTAATATTGTAAATTATATTCATTATATCAACCATATTTTTACGGCCATGCAGTGCAGAGGTTTCTATTTTTTTTAGCGAAAAAATTCGGGAAATTAAATTTCTTTGGTAGCGATTGGAGATTGTGAGGATAATTTTTATTCTAAGAGAAATCAGTCAGCCGTCAGCCGAAACAGATTGGACAGATTGTGGTACATTTCAATAAAAATTAGGACATACAGTCGAAACTCTCGACCAAAATTTGCAACTATCGAAGGAGGTGCGAACTGGTAAATTATACGTTGAAAGTGGTACCTGGCACGGCGGTTCTCCAGGAAAACTTGTCCCGTTCCACGGAAATAACGATCGGATTCTCGTAGTATCTCGCGAGAGTGAGCCTGCTCAGGAACCCAGCGCCCGTGGTGGCCAGTACCACCAGGATGGCCCAGAAGACCTTGCCGAAGATGTGGCTTTTCCCGTCGACTATCTGTGGGAACCCGTGGATCGAGCTGCTGGCAAAAATGCTGCGGACGTATTGCATCCACGATTCGGCGGCCATCGTAGCCCTTAGGGAGGCAAGGGCGTTGTGTCCTGATTACCATGTCGGTAACGATCCCATTGTTGCGGTAATATCGTCGCATCTCGCTTAATAATAAATAAACTCGTATTGTCCAATATCGACATACGACAAGCTGTTATCGGGAAACGCTAATGACCCTGATAACCTTCGAAGATTTTCCTCAAATAGGTCAACGAAATTCTAGGTCTATTTTTAATGCATCTGTGAGTAAAATAAAGAAATACAGACATAGACGGAGCAAAAACGCACCAGTAAGTGAAACACCATAGAGCTGGAATACAAAAGAAAATCGCCCATTGGAATATTTTGAAAACCGGGCAAAAAAAGTGTGTAGTTATATAGAAAAGCAACTGGATGAAGTTTTAGGAACCAAATCGTATGAGAGAACTTATTTCGCCATTTAAGGAACCCTGTAACATGCCCATTATCACTCTCATTAGAATGCAATGCAATGAGGTGGAAAATGATACGATAGTAGATATAAAGTATTCTGAAGACTAATTTTATTTAATATGGATTGGTTATTGGTTACAAATATATTTTGTAGACGTAGATGTATTTCTTCCGGCTCACAGTAGGTTAGCGGTTGATTTAAAGTGGAATATGATAGATATTCAAGATCCTGGAATGGCAGTTGGGAAAGAGCACTTAAATATTTGATTTTCCGAGCTCTAGCATCAAATATTTTATTATTATATTAAATAGCTCACTTTTAATAAAATTAGAAGCAGTAAATTGATTTGGTTGCTTTTTATGTAGAAAATTAAGTAAACCAAAATTACTCAGTATAAGAAAAGTTTTACAATTATTTTTCTACAAGCAAACAGATTCCAACCTCACAATTCATTGGAGTCTCTGTCGAAACTTCTAATTTTGAAGAAGTTAAAAAAATACTGTCCATTTGACGTTTTCCATTCTTCATTTAAATATTTAGATTGAGCTTCTGTTAAAGAATGTGCTGAGTTATGATCGGATATATCAAAAAATATTCAATTTTTTTGTAATTTTTTGTTTCTGAGTATTTCTTTTTTTTCCAAAGTTGCCACTCTCGATAAACTTTCGCGAATTTAGTAATAGGAATACCAGTGGGTTTCCAGACTTTCATAACATCACGAATCACTTCATGAAAACACCGTGGAATTGTGAGGTTAGAATCTGTATGCTTGTAGAAAAATAATCGTGAAGCTTTTTTTACACTCAGTAATTCTCGTTAACTTAATTTTCTACATGAAAAAGCAACCAAATAAATTTTCTTTTCAGCCATTTTACTGATAATAATTAAAATTACTGAGAGCTTTAAAGAATGACAATACACAATAATTTCTTAATAATATATTTTAATGAAATTTGACAGACATGTACTCTGTATCAAGAGGCATACACCAGCGGCGGACGTACGGAATTTCACCCGTCCATTTTGGAGGACGTGGCTGGTACGCCACTGATTTCTCTTAAAATAACATTTATTCCTACAATCTCCGATGATTTCTGAAGAAATTTTATTCCAATTTCGAAATTCCACCGAAACGTTTTCCCTCTTTTTCTTCTTGTAATTTGTTGTTTGCGACGATTGTTATCTCCGGTTTTGTTAGCGGCAAACAAAGATATATAGCGGACCTCAATAATGCTTGCCCAATATCGATAACAAGAACGAAAATAAATCAGTTCGAGACTCGCAATGTAGCGAATATCTCTTGCGTTTGTCGATCACAATTGGTGCCCAACATTTTCTTGTCGCCTTCAAGGTCTATTTCTAACGTATTCTTGAAACGATGTATAGGGCCAAAGTTAGATCGGCCGGCGACATATTTAAGACGCGAATTACCGCTCGAAACTTGGTAAGTTTAATGCCTATCTTTTTTTTCCATTTTTTAAGTCTTTAGATAGCTAAATAAGGACCTCGCAACTTAATAATAATAATAATAAATTGCCTCTGTTGTATATTGTAATATACGACATATCTGAGAAGAAGAATGTGATTTTACCGAATCAGGTGGCACTTTTATAGGAACAAATGGCTCAGTCTTTAATATAAATATATATAATTAATTAATAATAATAAAGTAGTCCATTAGGACTACTTTATTATTATTTGGACAAAAAACAAAGCTTCCTTCTTAAAAAAAAGCTAACAGTAATCAAAATTTTCAAATAATCAACAAATATCGAGATACTATTTACTTTGGCCAGGTTACTTATTCTTTGAATTCACTTAGGCCAGGTTAGCTTTTAGAGCTGCAAGCTTCTTCTTTTGTCCACATCTATAACAGTAATCGCCATATAGAGTGCAATCTTCGCGTAACCAGAGTTTACACATCAGGCACTGAATCCAGTCCGCCGTGGACTTGGTACTTGCATAGTCATCGAAACATTCTGTGCATTGAGTATTTTCTTTATCAGATTTAGTCTGGTCAGAATCTGATTCATCGAACTCCTATTCACTCGGTCTTTTCTTTTTTGGAACTGATTTTTGGTTGTTTTTTCTGGGTTTGTCTGGTGTTTGCTTCTTAGCTTTACCTTTCAACTTAGCTTTCTTAGAGTTAATATGTTCTTCTGAATTTAAAACGGCAGCACCTTGCTTGCCCGTTTTGTATAATGGAACAGGAATTTTCGGGATAGGTGAACATTCTTTAAGATATTTACTTGTCGTTTTCACAAAAGCTTTGCATATTAACTAGCCTAAGTACCTGTGAATAAGTCATAGAGGATATATGCCTCTAAGGGCGTCTACACTCAGTCAATAGTGGGGCCCCTATCCTTTTTAGTAGGGATAGACGCCCCAGCAAATAAATAAAATTACTTAAGTAATTTCGTAATTTGATAAACACACCATAGACATAAATGATACATACTATTTAAAAAACAATACACACTTAAAACTTACCTTCGAAAACGAAAGTTCTGAACACGTCAAAATGTCACTGTCACAAGAATCAAGCAAGCGCGGTAAAATTCTGCAACGTTTTTTTAACTCGAGCGGCGACACGTGCAGTCCTGTCGAAACGCGTGCAAGTTGCCGTATAGGTCCTAATAATAGAGTATTTGATCGTTTAAACCGCATCTGAGAGATGTCGGGGTTAAAATTCGGGCTAAGTGTTTGCATTCTTAGCAAAGGGGAATGCTGCCCTGTGTTGGTTCTAAGAGAACAGCGTATCTTAAATTTCGAGCGGGAATTCTAAAATTAAGTTTCGACAGAAGATATGGAGAATCAATTTGTGAGGTTGTTATTTTGTAAAGCATGAGTGTTGATATGAACTGCGTAGCGTGGATTCCAAATAACAGATGCGAAGGAAATCCTACTTTGAATAAGAGCATCATATTTGGAAATAAACGTTCTGGGATCACTGAAGTCCCGGGAATTTCTATTAATAAAACCAACCATTCTATTAGAATCGTTTATTATTCTTTCTATGTGGTGTTTAAATGACCGCTTTGTGTCAAGTGTAACTCCCGGATCCCTTACTTCATTCACTCTTACCAGGTCATTGTTATTTATATTATAAGTAAAATCTGTTTTGTTAACTTTTTTTTACAATGTGCGTCGCAAATTCAAAAAAACTGCGTTTTTTTTTCCTGTTTTACCGATTTACAGACGACGAAAAAGGTGATAGCGATCCGACGCGAGGACCAGAGCGTGTGGGAGCGTCGCGCCCCCTTCTCCCCTCAACACGTCCGTAAGCTGGTCAAAAACGGCATCAAGGTGATAGTGCAGCCTTCGAATCGTAGGGCGTACCCGATGCAGTCGTACCTGAACGCGGGAGCCATCATCCAGGAGGACATATCCGAAGCGAGCGTAATCTTCGGCGTGAAGCAAGCCCCGGTGGACCAACTCATACCCCAGAAGACCTACTGCCTCTTTTCGCACACTATCAAGGCCCAGGAGTCCAACATGGCTCTGCTCGATGCGATTCTGGAGAAGCAGATCCGCTTGATCGACTACGAGAAACTGATGGACGAAAAGGGGATCCGGGTGGTGGCCTTCGGCAAGATGGCGGGCATCGCGGGCACCGTCAACATCCTCCACGGGCTGGGGTTGCGACTGCTGGCCCTGGGACATCACACCCCGTTCATGCACATCGGCCCCGCGCACAACTACAGGAATTCCAGCATGGCAAGGCAAGCCGTCAGGGATGCCGGGTACGAGATCGCCCTGGGTCTGATGCCCAAGTCCGTGGGACCTCTGACCTTCGTGTTTACCGGGTCCGGCAACGTTTCACAAGGTTTGGACGCGTTTCGACGGACTTCTTCTTAACCGGAAGCAGTTAAGAGATTTTACTCCTTCAGAGTTTCAATAACAATCATACCATTCCCAATCTATGTATGAAGTAAATTGTTGTCTTAATAGTATTTACGTTATAAATGGCAAATAGGCCAATATTCAATAAATTTCCTAAGAGAACAAACTTTAGCAATGGAAAAACAAATAGACTTCTTATTCTAATACTCAAATATGGGCTACAATTAAGTCTAATTGGTATGGAAACATTACTAATGCAACTTTCCTCCATACTTCTGAATAAGTCGGATTAATGGAATCGACCATACTTTTTATGCAACCAATGGGAGCATTTGTAGTGTTTTTGATTTAGTGACTGTCGAGTCTCACTCCGCACCACTCGCATACTCTGTAAAAAATCATCAAATCAAACCTTAGCTTCTACGACGGTTGTTGTAGTTCTACAAAAAACCGTTATGTGTTACGAGTTTCTCAAGACAATCAATATTATAATTTGGGAAAGTTAGCAATAAGTTAGTTAGTTAGTTAGAGACAGGCCCAAAAACTATCCATCAAGAACAATAATGAAGTTACCTTGCGGTGACAATGTGAAGTGTCAAAGTTGCAGATTGGTAAAAAATTACATGTAGTAGGACGTTTTAAGTTTTAGTTTTAGGGTATGATGAGAGTCTCACAGTGTCAGCTTAGTCAGTGGTGTGTGGCTAATAGACTGAATCTCAACATTGCTACAAACCAAAAACATATTTTTTTTAAGGGGATTGAGTTGTTAATAAAGAGATGTAATAAGTGTATTGAAGTTAAGGGGGATTATATTGAAATATAATCAAAATTGTTACTCTACTTTGTTTCTCTCATATTCAGGCCGGGAAATTTTGGCGCTGCCCTCGTATATGAGTATTGCTTTGCGAGTTTTATAATGGCCAATTAGTTAAACAATTTTATTCTACTTGTGGGGAAAATGACAAAAGTTTCTTTGATCGCTCTCAGGGTCCCAGGAGGTGTTCCAAGAGCTGCCCCACGAATATGTCACTCCAGAATCGCTGCGTAAGGCGGCGGAACACGGCAGCCTGAACAAAGTCTACGGTTGCGAGGTGAGACGCAGGCACCACCTCGAGAGGGCAGACGGCGGAGGCTTCGATCCCGTAGAGTACGAGGAACACCCAGAACGGTACATCTCGACGTTCAGCAAGAAGATCGCGCCCTACGCCTCCGTGGTGGTCAACGGGATCTACTGGGCTGTAGACAGTCCAAAGCTGATCACCATCCCCGATGCCAAGCATCTTCTAAGGCCAGCGCACACCCCTTGGTTGCCTACATCCAAAGGTTCGAAAAAAACTTCTTGCAAATCTTCAGAATCAATCCTGAGTTGCAGATACTACAAAATTCCATCATATCGTAAAAAAGCATAAGACTCTGCTCTCTCTCTAATAATTTCCACTTTAGGGATATCGAGCGTTCCATCAGAAAGCACACTTCACCACAAACCACAAAGGCCATTTTGTAATTATGTAGTTCGAAGTTTTTTTTTCTCTGCAGGTGCGCCGGCTTTGCCTCACAGGATGCTCGCCATATGCGATATTTCGGCCGATCCGGGCGGCTCCATAGAGTTTATGAACGAGTGCACCACGATAGACACTCCGTTCTGCTTATACGACGCTGACAGGAACAAAGACACCAAGAGTTTCGACGGACCTGGTGTTCTGGTGTGTAGCATAGACAATATGCCCACCCAGATACCGCGCGAGAGCACCGACTTCTTCGGCGACCTACTGCTTCCGTTCACCTACGACATCATCCAATCCGACGCTGTCCAGCCTCTGGAGAAGCACAACTTTTGCAACGTAGTCAACGGGGTAAAGCCACCACTACGTTCTCTTCAAACACCTCATTATATAAAAAACGGTTTGAGCTGGAAGGGGAAGGGACTCGAAATAGGGAAATATTTTTTCAGGAATTTTTCGGATGCAATTCTGTTTATTTCTATCTACTTACCACACGTACAAAGTATACGACCGTTCTTCGACATGGCACAATTTTTTTCTTGTTAAACAACGAGCGATTTTCTTCCAGGCGATCATCGCGAGCAACGGCAGCCTGACCGAAAATTTCAAATACATCGACGAACTCAGAAGAACTCAAATGTAAGACATATTCTAGACGCGCTCCTACCAATCATGGACAAAAGATGAGCAGTACTGCCAAACTGCCTTAGGTATCCGCGGCCTTAAGAAAATGCCCTCAAACATTTTTGTTTATGGCGTTTCTTGCAAACTTCAAAAGCACGCAATTAACGATTATTTGAAAAGTTTTAAAAAGTTCAGATTCAGACATTAGACCAGTCGTGTCTTACGTAACAGCTCCAGCAGTTAAACTCTCAAAATTTTGCAATAAAAAATTCTGTTGAATTAATCAACAAAATTAAAGATATCAAAATCCCTTCTAACGCAACACTATTGTCTTTTGATGTACAAAACTTATTTCCTAGTATTCCACCTATGGATGCGATAGAAACAGGTTAACCCATTGATGAAACAAGATTTATTAGATTGCTTAATAGTACCTTTAGACCAAAATTATTTTCAATTTAATGCACAGATTTAGACCCACTTAGTCCTTCGTTAGCCGAGATTTTTATGGATAATTTGGAAAATGTTATACTAGAACATCCTTTAAGTAAAAGTTTTCTATGGTGGTATAGATACGTGGATGATATCTTTGCTGGCTTTGTTGGCACGCACAGACAATTGAATTCTTTTTTAAATTACATTAACTCATTACATAATCGTATAATATGCACTATCGAGATTGAACAAGATAATTGTTACGAAAACGCAAAACAAACTAGATTGTTCCATTTACCATAAACCTTCACACACGGACACAGTCATACATGACAGCTTCTTCTTCTTCTTTTACTTCTGTTGGCCACGACTGCTAGGATCATTCGGCCAATACATAACAGCTCAAGTCACCCTTTTTTCTTTGCACTTCCAAGTCGTAGATACAGTCGACGGTGTAAGTCCGTATCGACGTCCCACATCACTTTATAGAGAGTGTGAAATTCGTTATACAGGATGGATTAATACATATCTTTGTACGGAGGCCTAATAGTACAAAAAATGTTCGTAATACAGAGTTTTACGTTATACAGGGTTGCGCTACAGGGAGTTTTCAGTGTATCTCCTTTTAATAATTTTGACACTTAACGCCTTTGCTATTTATACTCCTCGCGAAACTTATGATTTAGAAAAAGCAGACACAAAACGGAGACTACGTCGACGGACAAACACGCCCTCATCTTGGGCGCAGGTCGCATAGCGGCGCCCCTGGTGGAATACTTGCACCGAGATAAGCTCGTCGGTATCACAGTGGCGTGCGAGAACACGGACCTGGGGGACAAGCTGGCCCGCGCCTACCCCGGCGTCGAGAGCGTCTACCTCAACGTCAACGAGGCGAGCAACGCCAATCTGGAGGACCTCATAGGTGAATTGGGCGGGGTACTCGAAGGCAGTGGTGTGACAGAAATAATTCGAATTTAAATGCACAAAGGATAGGTTCTAGCAGAAAAAGTCAATCGATGAAACTAAATTTGAAAATCTGTCACGAATGCTGCGTGGTCCTGCTAGACAGACCTCTACTAAACCTTCATATACTTCTTCTATACCTCTAATGTACCTCAATATATGTTAGTTATAATAGAATATATGGAAGTCATAAAAGCCGGGACCCGGTATGCTATACCTCTTCTCGACTTCATATTCCTACTTATACCTCTTCTATACCTCCACATAGCTTTCCTACACCTCCACATATGTCTGGTATGATGATGTAGAAGTATATACGTAGCAGTTCAAACAAAAACGTTTAATAAAATAAAATCGCTTACAGAGCCGACAAAAGCATTCTGCTGATTAAGGTTCGATTTCAATTCTTCGAACATATTTAAACTAAACCGAACCGAACTAACCAAAACTCTTTGCTATTAGCAAATGCATTCCAAAATTTTCCGGGGCGACCACAGAAAAGAAAATAATTTTACATAATTTACTAAATTTAATTAATAATTATAATATAATAATTAATTTATTAATAAGTTTGTTTAATACATTTACAAAACAGGACAACCTATACAGTGTCGATAGCACATTAAGTTTGTGGAGAATTTTGTTGTACTAATTTATTTTCTAACGTACTTTCCTTCTTATCTACTTATTTGCTCACCTTCTTACTTACTTCCTTTATTACTCACTCTACTTACCTACTTACTTAATTACTTACTTACCTTACTTGTTTACTTACTTAACTCGTGACCTCGTAACTTACGTACTCAATTACCTATTTACCCTCCTTTTTGTTTATTTACTTACCTTATTTGCTTTACTTACTTACTTTACTTCGCTTACTTACCTTATCTAATTTACTTACTTATTTATTTACTGAATTAGTTACTTGCCCTACTTATTTATTTGCTTATTTACTTAACTAATTTCTCACTTACTTACTTACTTCTTTACTTATTTACCCACTTAACCTACTTCACTTACTTACCTTGTTACCATGTTTCTTACTTACTTATTTGCTGCTTGCTTACTTACTTACTGACTTAGTTTCACATCTTATATCTTTTGCTTATTTATTTTACTTCCCTACTTACCCTATTGAATTTACTTACGTATTTATTTGCTAACTTAGTTACTTATTCTACTTATTTATTTAACTTTAATTACTTACTTCTGTATTTACGATCTTATTTATATACTTATTTACTTATTTGTTTCTTACTTACTTACTGACTTACTTTCATATCTTATGTCCTTTGGTTATTTTTTTTTGCTTTGTTTTTATTTATATGCTTATTCTACTTATTTATTTAGCTACATCATAGTTACTTACAATCTTACTTATTTACATACAAATTTACTTACTCATTTACTTATTTACTTATATACTTACTCACTTACCTACCATACTTAATTTAGTTACTTACTCATTCATTTACTTAAATACTTAATTACTTACTTACTTAATCACCTTATATACTTACTTGCCTCACTTAGTTTTTTACTCGCCTAGCTTGCTTATTTACCTCACTTACTTACCTTATTTATTTAGTAACTTGTCTAGTTACTTACTTACGTATCTTGGTTGTTTGCTTACGTAGACCGGGCGGACGTGGTGGTGTCGATCTTGCCGGCAAATTTTCATCCACGCGTGGCCAAATCTTGCATCAACCGCAAGACCCACATGATCACCGCGAGTTACATGAGCAAGGAGGTGAGGGACCTCCACGAAGCCGCCTTGAACGCAGGCGTGACGATCCTCAACGAGGTCGGTTTGGACCCGGGCATCGACCACATGTTAGCCCTCGAATGCATCCACGAGGCTAGCTCCGTGGGCGGCAGGATCACCTCGTTCGAGTCGTTCTGCGGGGGCCTCCCGGCCCCCGAGTTTAGCGACAACCCGTTAAGGTACAAGTTCTCGTGGGCCCCCAAAATGGCGCTGCTCAATACGGTCGCCTCCGCCAGGTAAGATCTTGCCACGGAATTACCGTTTTCAACTTGGCTCATTAGCTATAGATATATAGATAGATTCTTTACTTGACTGTTTGCAATACAGAATGTTTACAGTACCTCGCAATTCAAGAAACGTAATACATAATATTCGTTTATTCTGTGTTCCTCTATTAAAAATATATACACAAAATTCTCATATATTACGTAGTCCCTATAAAACCCTCTTTCTTCGTTTTGATTTATTCCCGATAGTTTTGGTTGGTTGGTAAACGCAATCTCGAAGAATTTCTTCGGAAAGCCGAGTTAGATATTCAGATGGTGCGTTCCACCTTGCAGATATTTGCGCAAGGGCCAAATAGTTGAGATCAGCGAGGGCGGCGAGCTGATGAGGGCCACCAAACAGCTCGACTTCCTTCCCGGCTTCAACCTAGAGGGATATCCGAACCGCGACAGCACCAGCTACACCAACCTGTACGGCATCACCGAAGCTAACACGGTACTGCGTGGTACTCTCAGGTACAGCGGTTTCGCGCAGTCAGTTCGCATGCTCCAGTTCCTGGGTCTCTTCGACCCGGAACCCCACCCGTCGCTCCACTCCCAAGGCCCGGAGGTCACTTGGAGGCAGCTCGTCTGCATCCTGCTAGGTTTGGAGGACACCAACATGTTCTACGACAACATCAAGGGCAAGATCACAGAGAGGACGGGCAGCGACTACGCCGTGGACGTGTTGGAGGAGCTCGGACTCCTGGACAACGAGGGCGTGGTCAAGTGCGGGTCGCCCCTGGACACCCTCACCCACTACCTGTCGACGAGGCTTACTTTCGGTATGACGTTGAACATTTGGCCCTTATTTGCTATTTAGAAACCTGCAGTAAGTTTCTTCAGAGCTTAACTGAAACTTTTGTTAAACATATAAACTTGCTGACGTTTCGCCAATTTTCCAATTGGCTTCTTCAGAGCTTAACTCAACCAGTTTCGGACGAAACGTCAGCAAGAAATCCAGAAGATTTGCAAATATTTTTACAGTGGGCTGTGTAAGTTTCTTGAAAAAAAAAAAACTTTAACATTTTGGAGGGTTTAAAATAACGATTTCAGGTAAGGAGGAGCGTGACATCGTCATCATGAGACACGACGTGGGAATCAATTGGCCGGACAACAGGAAGGAAATACGGGGGGTGAATTTCGTAGTCTATGGTGACATAGCAGGACATTCGGCCATGGCAAAGACGGTCGGTTATCCGACCGCCATCGCGGCCAAAATGATCCTCGACGGTAATCGAAATTTTACGAAAATTAGTTGAATTATCTATCTATCATCACCACCAAGTCAATATGACCGTCGATTTTTCGTTATAGGCGAGATACAAGAACGTGGGAGTATTCTGCCATTCCAACCGGAGGTGTACAGGCCCATCCTGCAGAGGCTGCGCGCCGAGGGCCTGAACAGCACGGAAACTTCGAGGTTCTACTAGGTTAAGGCGATTTTTTCTTTACCTTTTATACTTTATGAATATTAACTGTATTTTTGAGTCATTTGTTTTATTCGCAAACCACAGACTACCTAACTGGAAAGGCTAATTTACTGACTTAACCAACACCTTCCACATCACAAGACCGGCAAACGCTAAAGTATGAGTCATCACATTAAGGTTGCTTGAAAAAGGATAAAAAAACACTTTTTAATTTATGCAAATTATTTTCATATTTAAAATATAGTACAAATATATTCAATAGGTAAAAATGGTAGAAATTAAAAAACCATTTTCGAAAAATTAATTTCTTTATTGCACAACGAAAGAGAGAAGTTAAAAAAGGGAAAAAACAAGGGAAACAAGGCCATGTTAATAATGTCTCTTTATATAACTCCAATTTCTTTGGAGAGAAAAAAACAAACACATCTTTCTATCAAAATGTACTAAAAGTGCTAATACTAAGTAGTAAATCCTCTTGGACGATCAGTTTTGAAGGCAATTTTCTTGATTAAAAAATTATGCCTGGAATATTTTTTGGATAAAACTTACCATTTTTGAGAAAAATCCAAAAACCCGAATTTTTTGATTTTGACTTTTGGCACTTTATTTCTACTGACGTACCAGAGAGTTCCACCAGAAATAATACATACGAAATACTTTGCAAAATGTTTATTTCACACATAAACTTAACGCAAGTCTTTTTTTTATATTCTCTTATTTTACCTCCGCAACGTTAAAGGGGTGCTCGGAAAAAAAAAGAATTATTAGTTCACAAACGTAAAATTAACACCGATTAGCAGTTTTACGTTCGTAGCACCAAAGCATAAAAACAAGCGAACTACAAATATTTCGAGTCGTTCACAGCGAAACGTCCGATTCCGCCACCGTTTTCCAATTCCATTTGGCGACGTTTAGACTATTTCGCCAATAGCAGTAAAGATACCGCGACGCCTCACGCCCGCGCCATCTATTGCACCGTGCACGAATTTTTCGTTCCCCGCTGGTTAGCCACGATGGCGCTAGATGCCGCGTCAATGATTTGTTTTAGACCGTGGCCGGTCGCCGCCGAGCACTCGACGTAATGTTTTGCTCCGATTTTCTTCTGGAGCCTCACGCCCTTTTCACTGTTGACGCAATCGGGCGATCTGGGCTGCCGCAGGTCCAATTTGGTGCCTGAGAAAACATGGAAAGTTTTCTCGGAGAAAATCGATTTTGGGCGACTGTCCCAGTATGGTTTGCCTAACGGATCATAAAATGTAAAGCAGTCGTGCCCAACTTTATTAATGAAACGCATTATTGAATTGAATTGAGTGATCGAATATTTTCGCTCAAAGTATTGTTAACTAACAATTACTAATTAACTAATTACTAACAATGGATTTAAAAAAATGTCACGCTTCTTATCATGTTTTGTAAATTTAGATATTCAGTGACCTCGTGTAAAAAAAAAAGAAATCAGAGCTGCTAGCAGAGCAGAAATGAGTTTGACAAATATAAAATTAACTTAACAATTAACTGCGAAATACGGCATAGATGTTTTACACAGGGTGGTAAGTGGGCCGGATGGGAGAGCCTTAGTTTTTATAGTATTTTTCAGTAATTAAAAGAATTGGTGGTCAGCAGATATACTAAACCTTATTTGTACTAAAGTTGAAACAAAGTTATTTCATGATTGGTATTGGTGTTAAAGTGGGGCGTCCACTGCGGGCACTTAGGCCACCAGATGGGCCCGTTGTGCCCCTAGACCGCGCTAGAGGGCGTCCAGAATGCCACTGCTCCTATAGAAGGTTAGCAACTCCTTTAGCCCAATATTTTATGATGGATTTAATTGGTTGTGTCTTCTTAAGTGGGCCACTTACCGACTAAAATAACCGTTTTGTGTCTGTAGGGTTGTATTTCGGGTATCCATCTTTCCAGCACGTTTTCGTAGGAAACTTTGTCGGCTAGAGAAAAGCAAACCACGAACATCTGCGCCTGAAATCCGTAAGAACTTTTACATTAATACTAATTATCCTTTGGAAACAACAGCGTGCGGTGGGTCACAGTTAATATAATAATTTTAGATTTATACATAAAGTCGCCGATTGACAAATCTTACCAACTTTCTTGACTACAGAGCCAGAAAACAATCTCAACTCAATCACTGAACCCAGAAAAACACCTTACATTTGCTCTTCTCTCTAATCATTGCCGCATTAAGCGTTCCATCACAAAATACACTTCACCACAACCTTCCAAAAATAATAAGTACGAAAGTAACTCCACACTTGCTACTGTTGTCCTTCCATACATTCACAACATCACTGACCACACAGCAACTATGACGAATTTAAATTCGGAAACTTGAGGTAATAATCTGGTTCCATTGTATGTTAACGACCACCCTTGGATAATCCCTTCACTTTCTTATATCTATGAACAGACCATACCTTCTTGTACCACTCCCTCCTGACTTCGTCATATTCCTCTTGACCAGCTGTGTCGATCAGTTTGAAGTGAACGCTGCGATCGCTTAGCTTGTGCTCGATGTGAAGTTCATCGTATCTGTTTAAAAACGGTTAAGGGCAACTTGAAATGCCATCCGAAGCATCACACTTACAAGTTCGCTTGAGTCGCACTTCTGACGTTATATTCGCAATTGCCGAGCGCTTTGAGGATCGACGTCTTGCCCACGTAACCGTCGCCTATCAGCACAATATTTACGGGATCCGACTGCGAACTTTTTCCTTCCATTGCAACCGAATACGTTTTCGATTAGCACCTGCAAAGGTGCAATGAAAGCGGAACGTATCGCGTTCCAAAATGTTATCGCTTAATCTTGTATGCTGGAGATAAGGCTGATAATGTTCTCCGTCTATTGAATATAATGCAAATCGGGATCAACCATTCTAAAAAAGGGAATCAAACCGGGCTGAGCATTTTTTTTATCATTTTGGCAATGTACGAGACGATATTTTTTGATTGACTAAAACCTAAAGTTCCTAAATAATGAGGAGCATTTCCATCTTATCAGAAATGGCATCTGAAGTAATCTGGTGCGTCAGTTGGACGGCATATACAGGAACTGAGAATTTGTTTTGATAAAAGTGACCGTGACCTGACTTAGTATCAGTTAGACGTCATAACATACTCAGTTGGCTGTGACCTGACTGAGTGGCAGATGTCTAATATACACTGACAGTGAAGAAGCGACCATGACTTCACTACGTGTCAATCAGACGTCTTAATATACACTGACTATTATATTAAATTCCGTATATTATATTATGACCTCTAACTCCGAAAAAGCTAGTTTAAAAATTTGATCAGGATCAGACTAAATGTCAGATACCATAATATACACCAATTGCAAAAAAACTTTTTGAGAAAGTTGGACATAACCTGACTAAGTGTTAGATATCTAATATACACTGACACTGAAAAAGCTTTTGATAAAATTGAGCATGAGTTCGTCAGTTAGTTGTCATAATGTATACTGGCTTCGAAAAAACTAGTTGTCAGACGTCTAACATATACTGGCAGTGAAAAAGCTTTTGATAAATTTGACCATGAGCTCACTAGTTGTCAGACGTTATAATATATATCGATTGCCAAAAAACGTTTGGGAAAGTTGGCCATGACCAGAGTAACTGTCAGTTAGGCGGCGTAATGTACACCGACTCCGAAAAAGCTGACCATGGTCTGACTAGGTGTCGGATGTCGTAACATACACTGCCCATGACCTGAGCGTAAGTCTCTGTCGCGTCTTCCGATCAATAAATAAGCACATAGGGCTCCGAAGAACGACTAAAAGTCGCGTCTCGCCTTTGCGGCGTTGCCACTTCGACAGAGGACCAAAATAAGAGTCGAAATCTGAACTAACCGTAATATATTTCGAACGTTTCTTGAAAAAATATCCATACAAAAACGATAACAGGGGGTTAGGGCGGACGTCGGCGACCCCGACCGTCCTCCCAGTACTTATTGCGTGTTGACCTAAGGGCCCGGCCCGCGTCTACGCGGAAGATAATGGGGGAGGAGAAGCGCAAAACTGAACACGCTACAAATTGACCGTTGTTTGTCAGCACCGACGAAATAAATAATCTTGAAAGCCTAACGCTACGAGGTATCACATTCACAACGATAACGATTAGTATTTTGGGACTCCTTAGTCTACGCCATGCCGGGATCCTCGAGGGCCCCGTCCTCCTCCAGTTTCGTAATGAACTTGATCACCCGCAGTCGTTCCTCGGTCTGGCGGCTCATGTCGAGCAACGCGAGCAACTTTTTGATCCCGATGAAGATCCTGAAACCGACACCGTATTCATTTGCTTAAAGCCGAGTCTTCTTTTATCGATAGGGCGGAGCTTAAACAATGAAGAACGTCCTCTGACTCTTTATCTCTCTGGGCACGCCGATCAAGCCCTTAGGGCGCCTTTTCAGGCGGGCCCTTTAACGCGTGACCTGAGAAAGATTATTTTTCCTTCCGCAATCCACGAGTGGTAGTCTTCATTTTAGCTGGGTCTGCGTTTCAGCACTTTTAAAAACGGCGTGTTTATTTAGACTCCGCCCCTTAATGTGTGGCTGTGACAAGCCAATAGAGCTGGCAGGAGGAGAAACTATGGTTAAATTTGATTCTTTAACCCAATGTGTGTTCTTGTGAACTAAATACTAAAAGTGTGTTATATGAGTTTTTACCTATCGCATTATTTCTAACTTAAACAAATTAAATTGTTTAAAAATAAACAATGTTTTCAGGCACTCACGATGCCGTTACATAGAACTGCAACATTTCGATGTTCTTTTACATATAATGCTGTTCAACTCCTTGGATCATGTTCTCCAAGCGACCAAACTTTTAACTTTTATTTAAAAAGGCATTTACTTCTTCCCGATCGCAGATTGAAGTGCGAATGGCTTTATGGTGATCCCTTAGGGCGTGGCCTTTCGTTAGACTCCGCCCCTTAAGACGCGCGATCGCGTCGACTCACCTTTTGCCGTGCAGATGGTGCGTGATCTGCTTCAGTTCCTGGTTGCTGAATATCTCGGACGTCTCGATGACGTTGAGCACGTGCTCGGGCTTGGACAGATTAGGCACGTGGAGGACGGCGGTGAACGCGGACAGCATCTCCATCTCCTCGAGCACCTCGCGTCTGCTGCTCGTGCACAACACGAGCAGCTTCTTGCCGGGAGGCGGTTCCTTCTTCAGCAACACCAGCAACGCCTGCAGCGTCAAGTTCGAGTACCGGGGACCTATGGGGCCGTAATCGAGCAGCCGCTCGATGTTATCGACGAGGATGCAGCTGAGGGTCGAGCGATAAGCGTCGTCGAACACCTTGCGGATGCTCAGACACTTCGCGGTCTCCGTGAAACCGACCATTTCCTCAGGGGAGCACACCTTCACGAACGGAAAGTCCGAGTTCTTCGCGAGTTGAGCGGCGAGCGCGGTCTTGCCCGAATTCGGCGCCCCTTCGATGAGGATCGACACCAGGCCGGAAGTGTCCGTCGACCTGGCCTGTTGCGTGAACAGCATGCCGTCTTCGAGGATGGCGGTGACGGGGGGGCCCCAATTGATGACGCCGCGCGCCAAATACTGGTTGATGATCTCCTCCGCGGTGCCGAACGCGGGCTTGATGTCGTGCTCGAGGGCGTGCATGAAGTCGGCCCGCGTGACTAGCAGCTTCTCCATGGCCTCGGGATCGACCTCGACCTTGTTCGACGCCTTGATGAGGCGGTTCATTGCGGTCGATTGGGCGGCGCGAACCAGACCCTCGAGCTCCGCCCCCGAGAAGTTTTTAGTCAGCGCGGCGAGTTCCTGCGACGGGGGCGGGGCTTAATTTGAGGCGTGGTCGAGTGAGAGCCGTACCTTCGCGTCCACGTCGGGGCTGATTTTTTTAAAGTGCCTCATACGCGCGGTGTGGATGTCGAGGATCTGCACGCGGCCTTCCTCGTCGGGCAAGCTGATCTCCACCTGCACCTCGAGACGCCCGGGCCTCATCAACGCTTCGTCGATCATGTCTCGCCGGTTCGTCATGCCTACGGCCGACGATATACGCTTCTTTATCAACTTTAATCGATACCCAAAGCAGGAGGCGAACAAAAATTGCAAAAGTCGGACTGTGAAAATTGTGGAAACGTTCAGTAGCCATTTTTTGTTTGGCCATGCCCCTAATGTGGATGATGATCAAACGATTACGAATACTTTATTAATGTTACTATCCCAGATGATTTACATACGTTAAACAAAAAGGAATAAAATGACACATACTTAAAATGCACCTGCAAATACTCATCAAAAATAATAATAATACAGGAGATAAAAGCAAAAATTAAGACTGAATTCAGTAAAAAAAAAACGAGACTCCACAACTTAAAATGTGAATAACTTCAACTTGATGAAATCCTAAGCTGGAAATTATACAGTACTTGTGTTGTAATTGGGAGGGTACTATAGTATGAAACAATGACTGGATCTTTTTCTGAAGATTCTCCTCTTTTGCATCCCCAGGTGTAAGGCGTACCATATTTCCAAAGCTTAATGCACTGACAGCACCTTTTTTGGTTACATTTATTTAAAAAAAATCCAGAATTATTAAAAAAAAAATTATAATCATCTAGAATGTAGAAGAACAACATAAAAATCACCTAGAGTGTGAACAACTGCTTCTAATACCAGGAAGGGAAAATTGAAGGGAACGGCACCGAGGAGGAGGAGGATAGCAAGAACAGCGAGCCCACACTTTTTAGGTTATCTCCGTTGATTGATACGGGAGTCATAATTTATCATCAGATTTGGGAATTGTACAGATTCACGTTTAATCGTGTGTTTTTAATTCTGCATAAACTCATACTTATACTTATTTTCTGGAATTTCCAAATCGAAGTAAACGGTTTCCAATGAGATTGAATATCTATATTTTGCGATTTGATTATCTACTTTCGGAAAGAAAATATTTAAAATATCATAACATTTAAACGCAGAAAAGTCCACTCAACCCCCCACCCCCCCGGCAATTGTCGAACCAAGGTGAAAACAACCTATCAACGATTCCGTTTGTATTTTTTTCTCGGTCCCCGCCCCCTAAGGTTACAATTCACGTCACCTATGACCAGGATGTTGTTGAGCTGCTCGACACCGTCGATTTTCGACAGCAACTGGTTGACCACCGTGTCGTGGACTCCCGTGTTGCCCGCCACCGAGCCCCTCTGCTTGCAAATGGCGTCGATCTCGTCGAAGATGATGATGTGCAGGCCGCTGTTGGGCCCCGCCTGCGAAATTAAGTGTCACCCCCACCCTAATTTTACGTTTTTTTACATTTTCGAAAAAAAAAAAAAAGTTTAACACGCAAACGGTTGAATGTGTAGATTTAATTATTACATACCTAGGTGTAGTTTGCCTTCATTAAAATTCCTGTATATTATTTCGTAAAAGGAAAGGTCATTTAACACGTCACAGTTATTTTTTACATGCACCGTCATTGGTTTAATAATGAAGAACTTTTCTTGTTATTAAAAAAATAATAATAATTTAAAAAACATAACTTATATATACTAGAATATTTTTTTGGCGCATTAAACCCCACAACTTTTGTATTAAACAGAGTTTCATTCATTAATTTCTAAAAAATAAAATAAATAATAAAATAATAAAATAACCACCCCTCTAAATTTATTTTACATTTGCATTGCATTGCATTTACATACTTATTCATATACAAGGTGTACCAAGAAAGTATAGTAAATCAAAGTAAATTACAATATTGTCTTTAATATCGTGGAATAAAACAATTTATTTTCAAACAGTTTTTTCTTTATTAATTTATAAAAATAACGAGACAAAAAAGTTTATAACCAACATTGTAGGGTTTAATGTGTAGATTTAGCGTTACATACGTATTTATATACGAGGCGTGCGAAAAAAGCATAGGATGCCAAAATTATGTTTGCAGCATAAAAAATTGATTTTAAAATATTGTTCATTTCTAAAAAAAATTATAAATATCAAAATTGTTTTACCCGTTTCTCCTCCTCCTCGGCCTCCGCGAACAGCCTCCTCACGTTCGCCTCCGACTCGCCAACGTACTTATCCAAGATTTGGGGCCCGTTCACTATTTTCGGCTCCCTCGCGTTCAGCATTTTCCCAATTTGCCTGGCCATTAGGGTCTTGCCCGTACCCGGAGGACCGTACAGTAGGATGCCCTTTACGTGCTTGCAGCCCAACTGCTCGACTATTTCCGGGGGGAACACGCGGGACGCGAAAGCCCGTCGAAATATCGCGTTAAACTCGTTGCTCAGCCCCCCGATGCCCATCTTCTGGAAATCCCAGTCGGGATTTATGATCGACTGTCGAACTTGTTTCCTTAAAGAAAGGGCATAAATTGGAAAAAAAGAAAACTGAAGGACTAGCCGCTCACCCCTTCGATTTACCCACGAGATTGATACTGGAATTTTCGGCTTTTTCAAACTGTACCGTGGTGTTTGGAATGAGCTGGCCGATTCGGGCCTTTTTTGCTTTGGCGTCCCGGTTTTCCTTGATGGCGGAAATATTAGCAGCTAAAACATAAAATCAACACACGAACTCGAGACATCCACAGTTATTTTACCTTCCAAATCTTTGACGACGAGAAGCAGCAGCTTTTTATCCTTGAAAGCGAAAGCCAACTGCTGACCGACGGTAAATATCTGATTGGGAAACGACAACAAAAACTCTTTCGCCATTTCGTCGGTATCATATTGTTCTTGAGAAGTCCTAGAATACAACGAACTTTAACGGCTACAAAACGAATTAAGGCTTGTTACTAACACTTTTTTCTGCATATAGTCCACTTCGAGCACAACAGAGGATAGATATTCGTCAGGAGTGTAAGGCTCGACCCCGACCTCCTGATTGAGAGACAAAACCGCCCACTTTCTCTGCGGTAAACTAAACCCGACATGGTACCGCGGCACCCCCGGGTGAGTTTTCACGGAAAACACGAAATTTTGACCTCCGCCGGTGTTTATTCGGATGTGCCTGAAACGCAGGACCGTACGTTAATAAACTGAGTTAATTCTACTTCGCGCGTTTACTTCACTCCCGGAAAATCGTTGTCGTTAACGATCGCACAGTTGGTCAGGGATAATTCGTCGGTGGGACACTTGGTTACCTTGAAAACGGCCTGCAACATAGAAATTAGTTTATTTCAAAGGATTTCTTTTAAAAATACCATTATCAATTCGCGTTATATGGCGCAATGCAGACCCTCCGAATTCAAAATCAATAATCCGACAAGACTTCCATCTGACAGATGTTTTTTTGAAGTGTGGGAGGCGATATTATTGGTCAGAGATCTATGCAACAGCTGACGCCTTTAAATCTTCTAAAGGTGGATAAACTCATCAGTGTCGTTCGCCCAAAGTGTCGAATACCTCCAGTGTTCGGGTTTCTGATTTAGTGGTGTTGAATTTGCAACGCATACAAAAGAGGTTTTCTCTGGTTATCCCCAATTTTCTAACGACACCACTTACAGCACCACGAAACGCTAAAGTTGGTAGATGTTGGTAAAGGTGGTAGAAGTTCAGATTTTAAATTTTTGGCAGTCCATCTTGTAGTATTTTATACATATTTTTGTTCGACGAAATAAAAATTATCATTTTACCGACCGACACAAATATTTTGATCTCATACAACAATTCTGAAACTGATAAAGACAGCTAAGCTATTTTAATTTGTTCTTTTTTCAATATCAAATAACTTGTTGTTACAGAGGCCGTGCTGTTCCGCTCACTCCGCTCAACTCAAGAGCGAAGAGGAAGAAACGTTTCATGGTCAATGACATTCGCGTTCTGTATTTTGTGCAGGTGAAGAATGTTTTTTTTTTAATGTGGCTGTGATTCTTGTTCACCCCGTTAATACCGCAGAGTTGTTGATTTAATTGTTTTCCCGGAATTTTTGTTGAATTGTTAAATGTCGTGACTAGTGATGTTATGTAATGTGTTAAGTTTGGTTAGGATGAATCGAAAGTGTTTCGTTAAAAATCATGAAATTTCCTGAGCCTCGTTATTAATATGAGTGAAAGCGATAAAGCAACGGATTCTTCACAGTCCGCCGGCCAATCCAATTTGGTAACGTCGGCGGATCTGCACGCCAGTCAGTCGTCGTTGGCCAGTACATCTTCGAATGTCAGTAACGTGACCACCAAAAGCGGACTCAAACAGCCTAGCAAAATAGGAAGGTTATGTTCGGGGCAGCCCAAGCCGCCGGTACCCCGATCCCCAAGTACGTAAATAACATTCTAAGATTTTGGCCGGCCGCGAATTTTCAAACGGTTCGCGCGCCTCGAAGAAAATCCGAGTCGGCCTTGGACGCAACTGACGCGTTTTTTCTTTTGTTTCTGCACGCGTATCGGAAACGATTTTTTTCCACGATTTCAATGTTTAGTTAATACTTTCGACGTTTTTGTCGTTTGTTGTTCGTTGACGAAAAAATCGCGGATTGTCTTCGATAAAGCAAACGTCGTATTTTTCGAGAGGCCTGCTACGATCGAAACGTCACTGTCAATCGGATCAACCTTTATTTTAAACAGGGATCGATTTCGGTCCTTTGAATTGTCTCGGCGGATCGTGGGAGGCAAGCAATTTTCCCGACCCACTTCCCACCATTTACGCGCCTTTTGTGTAAACAATGTTCTCGAGTTTTGTATCCGCGACTTGTTATTCCACGGCGAGCGTCTCGATGTGTTGTTGTTTACGTTTCGACCGCAGTTTTCATTGGCAATTTACTCGACGCAGAAATGCACAACTTTGGTAAGTATAACGTGACGTAAGTAGCTGTCATTATTTTTTTGTTTTGTGCTCTTATCGAAATCCTGGCCTTTCGATAAATGGCGATACGGCGCAAGGCAAAGGCTTCGGGAACTTTCGGTTTCTACGTCGTTTCCGTAATTACGTGTAATTTGTTCCGCCGGTAATCGTGTAATGGTGTGTCTCGAACTATATCGTTTCGGCTTCGGCAGGCGGTCGTTATTGTAGCCAAAGTGTTTTAAAAATATAAAGGTTGATGATCATACAGGGTGTTTCAAAGCAAATACGAAAAACTTGAAATGGGTGGGCTTAAGAGAAATAGAAATGTGGTATATATGGGGGTTAAAATTCGACCAATAGGGAGATATCGCTTCGAACATGGCTGAAAAATAATGTTTTTATTTTAGCTAACCAAACCTGGCAAGGCTGGAACGATAAAATTCTTTTGAGTGTGCAGCGGTGTCGTCAGATTTACCACCGTTACTAAAACAATTCTTAACGTCTCGGCCTTTTGGACGGTTTTGAACTTACGACGTGTATCAGTGAAAATTTACCAGAATAGGAAATAGATACGTAAAGTGAAACATTGTAGGTCGTGTCTTTGGTTTTGGTTAGTTTTGGTTAAATTACGTCTAAATTTAGAAATCATAGCTACGCTTTTATAATCTTTGGCACTCACGTGCCCCTTCCAACTTAATAAAAGGTTTTAGATTTCACGAATTTTGAAAAATAATTTGTGTTGTGTTTCGTCGTATTCAAAAAACTATTAAGAAAAAATAATATAGAAAAAATTCACTTAAAACACTTAAGACATACAGAGCAATAGCAGAATACAATTTTTTAACAACCTAATCTTTGTGTCATATAACCTTCAAAGTGGATTTTTTATAGAGACACATGATTTCGTAATAATAATAATAATTCCATTTTGTATTCGTTTGGTGTTTTGCCAAAATAGCGGAAATATTATTTTGCTAATGTTAGTTTTTTATTTATTCCTATAAAGGGAATATATTTTTCTTCTAATCATATCCCGTTCACCATTGTCGCGACGGTGACATCGAAAATCCCAACGTTTATCATTTATTAAGCGTCCATACACGTTTTTCGAATTCCGCTGTGACGACATACTTCGAGATACACCATACCCGCGATGTTCTCAGGTGAGTTTTCCCGACGGATCGCTTTTTATCACCGCGACTACGTGACATCACCTTTGTCTATTTCTGGCCTCATTTACATTCGCTTTACATGTAAATGCGCTGCTCGTAAATCGTTCCTAAATAACGCTGTTTGTTCCGAGTCGTGTTTTCCGCCATAGAGGGATACGGACGGGTCACTTTGCGCCGCAACCTTTCGTCCGAGCGTTGCTTGGCTCCGGTCGAACGTAATTTTCCTCCGTTAAATGGTAAACGGATCACGAATATCGTTGTCGAAGGTCGATTCGAACTACCGCCTCGAGCGGCCGTTTTAAACGCTTCCCGACACACGTTTTGCTTTATTTTCTTCTCGAACGGCGATCTTCTCACCCATTAATAAGTTGTGGCGCCTATAATTCGACACGGTCCAAAAAAATACTGGAAATAATTATATCGCAAGTCTAGAAAGGTCAACCGATCCGATAAACTTTGGGGTTTAATTCGAACCCCTTCGTTTAGTGATCTCCGATAAAAGAAGATCTCCGATATGACAACACCGGAAAATACTTCAATTTATTTGGCGTTTGTACGTAATTTGTAAATAAACGGTATTATTCCGAATTTAATTTAATAAAAACAAAACTTACAAAACAGTTTAATATTTTTAAAGAAAGAGAGAAGAAGAAGGACGTTCCAAGGGATAATATTTTTTAACGGGGTTTTTGAGACTATCGACCACACGACACTCGTTTTGTTTGTAGTTCGTTTTTCTAATTGTAGTTTTATTTCGTGTGGCCCGGCATTGATTTTTGCCTGTTTTTAGCTCGTTAGCGTTACCTGCTCCAGTGGCGGCTCGTGGAAAAATTTTTTAGCTGTTCTTAATTTGCTATTATTTGTTCTTGGCAAACTTCGAGATGGAAGTTGCCCTCGAATATCGAAAAATTTGTGCTCGCAAAACAATATTTTTTTGCATTGCATAGCATAGAAAACATTATTGATTACAGAAATTCTTTATTTTAGGCAATTGTATCATAGTGTCGCGTTGTATATATGTACGAACACCCTATTAATCAAATATGATTTAAAATAAAATCGGTTATATTGTTATTATGATTTAAGAATAATACTTGAATTATAGTTACCAAATATTTGTACACAAATATTCAAGACCTAAAATACAGCTTTGAAAAACATGTAGTATTAATATATAATATAATATATAAAAATAAAAGATCACAATCAAAAAATGAAGGTAGACTCTCTGACTAGACTAACGGTTGATTTTCCCTACATAAACCACACTGGTATTGACCAATTATATTCTTTGTTTGTTCTTTTAATTTATTTTTTTCATGAATGTGGATAAAAGCTGCATTTAGAAGTATTATTTCACTGAAATTTCCGTATCTTATCGTATCGATCTTAGGTATGAACTTAAAGCATTAAAATTATTACAAAAAAACATTGTACGCCTCTCGTGCGTATCTAAAAAATATATGATCAGTATGATAAGTACATATGTAAATATTTTTATTTTCATTTTATTTTAATATCCAATTTTTTATTAGTTTATTAAGCATAGATTATTTATATATAAATGCAATATATCCTTAACATACAGTTCTGTATAGAGGACACTATAGTTACGAGCGAAGCGAGTGTCTAAAAAATATATGATCAGAACTAACTAAATTTGTTTTTTTTTATTTACATTTCATTTCAATATCCAACTTCTTTTTAGTTCATTAGGCATATACTACTTATATATAAGTACAATATATTCTTAATTAACATACAATACTCTATAACAAACAGTTTAGTCACGAGCGCAGCGAATATCTGAAAAAATGTATACGATCAGATCTACTTAAATATATAAACATTTTTATTTACATTTCATTTTAATATCCAATTTCTTATTAGTTTATTCAGCATGGATTATTTATATATAAATACAATATATCCTTAATTAGCATACAATACTCATAACAAAGAGTTTAGTCACGAGCGGAGCGAATATCTGAAAAAATATATATGATCAGAACTAATTAAATATATACATTTTTCTTTACATTTCATTTTAATTTGCAATTTTTTAGTAGTTCATTAAGAATAAATTAATTATATATAAATATAGTATATCCAACACTTTAGTCATGAGCGAAGCAAGTGCCTAAAATAACGTATAACCAACCGCAATCAGATATTCAAATATTTTTTTTCAATTTTATTTACATCTTGAATATTTTATTTATATTTATATTGTTATTTTTTATGAAATTCATTTTTTTCCGGGATATACTCGTTGATACTCATTACTGTTTTGTTCGCGTCTCATTTTATTAAAGTTTTGTGGCCACTACGCCAGCATCGCGAGATCGGATACGGGCCGTTATCGCGTGGGTTACAGCGTAAAATTTTGATCCGAGCGAGTATAAAAAAAGGGACAAAAAATCGTCGACAAGTGCGCGCAGGTGACTTCGACGCGCGCGTAGGCCAGCAACGTCGTGGGACGGTTTTTCATCAACCAGCGTAAATAAACAAACGAAAACGTCACGTGGCGGAAATAGTCTCGTAATTATTTCACTCGAAAATGCTGTATTTTTACTCGAGACTCAGAATGAAAAACCGGTAAAAAAAGGTGTTTCAGAAGTGAGGTTATATTACAACATTGTATTTTTAACTAATCATTCTTCCATAAAATGGGTCCTTCTTTTTGGTTAAAATAGAATATGCTAAGTTTCTTATTTTAAGTAGAACACCCGGTATATCATTTCATGGTAGTAAATAAAGTTTGGAACTTTGTCTGTTTCAGAATGTAACCAATACGTAAAACTCTCATTTCTACATGAACCTTTTCCGTTTCTCTGGCGTCTTCTTTTTACATCACTTTTTACAATTTTGCTTATTAAAGTCTCCTAAGTTCCAAAACATTTCGAAAATACGTTTTCTTTCTGTTTCATTTAAACCTTTCGAGCAGTGTTTTCGGCATTGGCAATCTTCATTTTGGAAAACTTTGGAGGGAATAATTTTTCCGGATTGCGCATCGTATCTTTTCCCTGAATTCCGTTTTTTTCTGAATATAAGTACCACTTCTGTGTTCTCCGAATGCTTCTTTGAAGGTGCCGTTTCGTAAATTCTCAATTTCAATTTAATATCAAAACGTAATTTAAATTACGGCTCATTTTTTAGTATTTATAGTATATGCAGAATGTTAAAGTACATTCATACCTGCTTCGACTGTTTTCTCTATAAACGTCAGAAATAATCGACGAAATACGTAAAAAAGTTGGAACCCAAGAATGTCGAAATACAAAATGCTGAAGTTTTCTGTTTTTAACTGATAATAAAAAATGTCAGTGACGGGGTTGTAATAGAAAACATCGGATGATTTTAACGGGATTAAACATGTCCGATTTCCGCAGCTAGCGGCGGTACGTTCTCGTCTTTGGACACCCTGTGGGAATTGCAGCCTCACCGTCTGAGCGAGGCCGGACTCAGTCGCCATTCAGGTATTTCGCGACCATTTAAAAAAAATAATACGTAACTGCCGCCGTAGAACCGACTAAAACGTAATACCCGGGACAAGGTAAAACTTAACCAAGGCGATAACAACCGTAACAGTGTAATAAGCCGTTTCCTTTATACGCGACGTAGACGACATCAAGCTGCTTCGAAGTCGTGACATGAATGAGAGCAACAGAAAAATGTCTAACCGTACATTAACATTAGTCTTTTTTTATTTTAACATTGAAACAAAAAACGCTTTGGACATAAAAAGTCCGATTTAAATAAAAATGTTATTGAATTTTCTGCATCGTTGTCGTCGATATTTGCCACTTTTATTTATTCTTAAATTTCTAATAATAAATCTTTTTTGCAGATGGTTCCAGGAAATTAATTAAGTAGCAAAAAATAAACGATATCCGTGTGTCCCAACTTGTTTTGTTTTCGACGTATATAAAATATATGTTTTGTTTTTTTTAATAGTTACTCAAATATCTGATAAGACTGATTCTTATTGTTGTTTTGAACATTTTGTTTTCTTTTTTAAATCGAGATTTCCTTTTTTTTTTCATTTACAAAAAATTTAAAATTGAATGTTGATTGTTTTGTTGTTAAGTATTTTAGAATAAATACCCAAAATCAAGACCTTTGTTACGCCGAATAATCCTACTAGATTGGCTAAAAAAAAAAACAGACTTGGTGAATGTAGGTATCCTTAAAACCTTTATGCTGGATTCCCAAAACTCCGCTGTATATTCCATTCGATCTACACAATTGAAAGTTAGGAAACAAACGCAGGAATATTTGTTCATTGGTGTTCGTGATTCGTCAGATGATTTTATGAAAAACGTTTGGCAACGTTGTTTCTAGTGTGAAGGGTTTCTAGCTATAACCAAATCGACTTTATTGATAAAAATGTACGCCGCTGCTTTTAATTCAATTCCCCCTGAGATAGAGCGATCAAATGTACTAGTTTTTCCCGTATCCTGCTTCGTTTGCGAGATAAAAAATCGAAACTATTTCATTATCATGTAGCCCCTTCCCCTCCCGAATGCCGCTGATCAATGGGCCCCTCATCACTAGAAACAACGCTGCCGTATTTGAAACAAGATATTTAAATTTATTAAAAAGAAAACACCCCGTATATGCTAGAAGTTTCGTGGACTGTCTTTGGCAGTGTCCCACGCTAACGTAAGACGTAGGAAACAGGGGGTTTAATACGTTTCAGGTTCGCACTCGATTCTGACCGAAGACACCGACAGTTTCATAATAGGCGAGAGGATTTGGGTGGGGGGCACGAAACCCGGCCATATTGCCTTCATCGGGGAGACCCAGTTCGCGCCCGGAGAATGGGCTGGAGTAGCCCTCGACGAGGCTATAGGTACGCAAAAACCGTGCCCTAGTATGAAGGCCCCACGGAAACGACAAATGATAACCATAAAATTTATCCAAGAACTGTACTGATAAGATTGCTTGCCTGCAGCCGATTAAAAAAAAATCCTGAGAGGATAAAATTAGTAGGCTTCCCGAACCTCACTTTAACTTGCTGACGTTTCGCCAATCATCCTGTCGGCTTCTTCAGAGCTTGACTGAAACTGGCTCGCGTTTTACTCTGTACATGCTTTTTTATATTATTTGAAGGGGACGGGGCTAAAGCCCATATTTCCATCCTAATCCATATTTCCCAATCGGGTTAAGATCAGTGCTGGTTGCTGGCCAATGCATAGGTATAATTCCAACCTCGTTATCTTGCAGAAAAGAAATTGCAGGATTTCCCTTATGTGAACTGGCTGTCCATCAAATTATCTTTTATACGAGATGTGTTCAAAAAGTAATGTAAGTTTCACCAAGAAGTATTTATTCATCTAAATTCATGTTAATTCCCCAATCCAAGCCTTCTTTCTGGGTTTCTTGAGTTTTGGGATCAGAAAAAAGTCGCAGGGGGCCACCTACGAGTGAGCCGGTGATTCAAATACAGTTGAAGAGTAGTGGGGAAAAAAGATGAGGGTCCCTTGTTGGCCCAAATAAGACGGACAGTTATTTCGTATAATATATCGGCTATATAATACTATTCACCTATAAGAAATGGCTAGAAAGATAACAGTGCAAAGATAAGCAGAATTTAAAATGTATACTGTATCAAAGCGTTCCAGACCTAACCGACTGTATAGGGAATTGACACATTATATGTTTTAGAGTAAAAAGTCTCACTATGGCTTGGCTAAAACAACAAAGGTTTATTTACCTGCTGAGCTCAATATTCAGAAAATGTGCTCAATGAAAAATATCCTGAAAAATTAGTTTCTTATGAAAAATATGGAGAAATATTCAACACCAAGTTTAATATTGCTCTTCGGTACCCACGATACCCGTTGTAGATAATCAAAGTGCAGATGGTCATCGTTACACACAGCAAGCTTGTACTTATGTACTTAAGTTTCAGAAAAAAAAAGGTGCTGATGATGTTTCTTCACTGTCTTGGGATTACATTTTTGACCATCTGGATTTTGATGTCAAGAAGCTTAAAATATGTGGGCAAAATCAAAATTTCACGGTGTTTAGAATGTTACATTATATTGTTCATTTTGTTAAAAGACTTGACGCCCTTTTGAAGTTATTTCTGGTGAAGATCAATCCATTCTTAAGAGTTGGACCAAATTTTTAGGGGATATCTATATATATACCCAAGTGTCCTTTTCCTTCAAAACCGGTCAAAGAATTAACTGTAATCGAAAATCACCTCGTAAAACAGAAAAGAAAAAGACTTTCGCTACCTGAAAAGTGTTTTTTGCTTCCAACTTACCTGTATCTAAAACAAAATTTCAAGACGTACAGCATCTAAAAAGATTCTGTTCTCAAAAAACGCAGGATTTCTTTTTACATTGATAAGATTGTGGACCTTCATCTTTATTGCCATTTTCTTTTGCATTGGAACCGAAGTTTCTTTTTAAACTTTTTTATTGACAATTTATATATTTTTTGTTGTATTTTAGTTCAAGTTAGCAATAATATTATAGAGTAGTGTTCGTAATTAAGCTTTTTCAAAACTCATCTTTTGTCCCCGGTACTCTTCCATTCGTAATCAGTTATTAAGTTGGTCGGCCATCTTGGAACAGGTTGTACCACTTGTGAACATTGTTTTTTGCTCAAAGTAGATGCCGCTGTGAATATTTCAAATGTTTGGCAGCGCTGTAGTCCATTTTTTACACAGAAATTCTTTATTCTGTCTCGCAAAAAAAAAATACAAGAAAATTCAGTTCACTTCCGTTTCATTTGTTCGGGCCCGTTTCCCCCACGGTTTAGAAATGGTCGGGCTTTCGCTCATGACGTCACCGCTTGGATAAATCCGATTTGTCGTTTCTGTGGGCGGTTTATTATTATTCGGTGACGCTCGTGCGGGTTGTAGGGAAAAACGACGGCTCGGTCGGTGGCATTCGGTACTTCCAATGCGAGCCGAAAAAGGGCGTGTTTTCCCGACTGACTCGTTTGACTCGCGTCCCGTTGACGCTTGACGTCACGGGCTCGGGCGACACGTACGTCGCTTCCTCGCCCCAAGGTCGCAGCGCTTCCCATTCGCCGATGTCGCCCACCGATAGTCGCAGGAGTTTGAGGTCGCCCGTCTCTATAGGTAAAGTCTGTTCATAGATATAAGAAAGTGACTAACTGATAAAAAATAAGGAAAGACCCGGGCAAGCTTTAAGAATGAAATATGGCCGAGCAGATCCGTACTTTGCTTACAATTTAATTATTTGGGGTTTTGTTAGGAAAGATACTAAACAATATTTATTTATGTTTAAATCTAAAATAAAACTACAAATTATTTTTATTACCTACTTAAATTACTGAAAATTATTCACATAATATATCAGTATCGCCATCGCTATCACCGCCTGTTCTAATTATTATTTGTTCTATATTATTTGCAATGTGGATATACGATTCTTCTTTTTCTATATTTTTAACAGAATTTGCCCAACTTTGCGGAGGGATGTTAAAAACTTCGGTTTCTATAAGTTTTAGTCAACTGTCTACTGTGATAACTTGCATTGTCCATTACAATGACGCTATTAGGAGGAATGTTTGGAACTAGTTTGTTTTTAAGCCAACTTTCAAATAAATTAGCGGTGGTGTCTTCATGGTAATCCAGAGAAGAATCTTTAATATTTTTCGCAGACAGAAAGTCCATTTGGAATCCAACCATCTTTGGAGCCAGCAGGCAAAATAGTTATTCTTTTACCTCTTTTTGATGGCGCGTTTGTTTTACACTTATCAGTTGAGTCAACCCAACCCTTTTCCGGGGTATCATAAGTGTCGAACCAGGTTTCATCCAAGTAAATAATTGGCTTTTGTTGTTCTCTGTAAATCCTAATTTTTTCTATATATTCCAGTCGCCATTTCCGAATTCTAAAAGATTCCATTAAAACTTGCCTTTTGTCAATTTTTTTAAATCTAAAGCCCATGTGTTGAGAGATACACATAGACTCGCACATATTTTGTATAATTCGCACACGATTCAACGCATGCTGTATTATACACGAAATAAGAATGATTACTAATTAACTTAAACTAAATAGTATACCAAACCAAAGAATCTTAAACACAGGCAGGCATAAAATTATTTTCTATTACGGCCCACAATTTTGCCTGAATTTAAATTCCGAAACTTTAGGTAGTAATCTTGTTGCATTGTATGTTAATTACCGCCCTTGGATAGTCCCATTCAAAAGCAATATCTATGAACATCCAAAATATTGGGTTGATATTTCTAATAGTAAAAAAGATGTTTTTGAGATAATAACTAACATTGCGTATAAATGATAGCTAGTTGGAAAACGCTGGAAAGAATTACGGAAACTTTTACTATTCTATCGAAAATATTTCACAAAAAATCGTTTATTAGAAGGGAAATGGAATCAATCAATGGCGATCCGGGACATCTCCACGATGCTCAACGGGGTTCAAGTCTGGCGATCGAGACGACCATTGAAACTGTTCATATTTCCGCTTTTAGAAATATTTCATTTAATTTAAAATTTTGCTTCTGAAGTCAGAGAAGAAGTAACGGCAACTAGGATTGATAAATAACTATTTTTGCATGGTATTTGCACTACAGAATTAAGACGGAATAATTTAGAACAAAAATTATTAAAAGTTTCCCCTTATCGCAAAAAAAAAAAAACAAAAGTTTCCCTACTTTTTTCCACCCATTAACTTCGCAGGCTCTTTACCCTATTCCTCTATGCATCTATCCTACTTTACAAGGCTGCGTAACGCTAATGTTAGAGTCATCACATTAGGGACGGCCGGATGTCTGATTTCATGAAAGGGGATAAAAATACACATTTCAATTGCTTCTTGTTATTTAAATTTTATAGGGTTTAAAACGAAAATCTATTTATCAAAACAAATAAGAACTAAAAGTTCAGATTTTTGTTACATTTGATAAAGACACGGTAATTCCGTGAAAATCTGAACTTTTACTTCTTATTTATTTTTCTTGAAACATGTACATAAAAAATTTAGTACAAAGTAAGTAATTTTTGTGTCACTCGTTTTTATTGCTGCTCCTACTTCCCCTTCTGGAGTTCTTATAAAATTGCTGACATAGTTTGTCGTCTAAATTATCATCAGGTTCGACTACCATTTCCACTACGTCTTCAAATTCTGCGTTGTTTTCCATGTCTTCTTCTAACAGGGGAACATCTGCTTCATTCCACATTTTAAATTGTTAAAAAAACCGGCACCTTCACAAAATGTTTAATTGTAAGATTCTAATCAATATTTATTCTTCTGTATTCTGTAGACTGTTGCTATTTATAATCGAAGACACACAAGACAAAAATGACAAGTTTCAGCCTTACCTGTATGATAAATAGAGTACCCTACCTACCCTTTGAACTATGCAGTGAAAACAGCCTTTTAAGATCAAAGCTCGAGAAACAGGTACATAAATACGTACTTACTACCTCCACAATATATTCCAATTTTAAACTCATAAGAACGATACATATCACCCGATGGTAAAATAAACGCTTCTACTTATTCGAAAATACCCCGCTTTCACTTGCAAGTTTCTACAAATATTCGTTATGATCCGTCTCAGGCAAGACCTACCTAATGCATAATAAACATCTGTCGGGATGGGTTTTACCACTGCGGTTAAGGTACCGCAAAATACTTAAAACGTAAAAAGTGGTTTGCGCTCTGCCGTTTTCCGCCTCGACGTAGAGGTCGCTAGTGATCGTTACCATAGAACAAAACACTCCGGGTCGTTTGTAGGCGGATCGACGTCGAGCCTGTCGCCTGCTCCGGTGATAGACTACAAAATCGGCGACCGGGTGATCATAAAAAGCGGCCAGGGCTCCAAGGTGGGCACGGTGCGCTTTATGGGGCTGACGGAATTCGCGGGCGGCGAGTGGGTGGGCGTGGAGTTGGACGAACCTCGAGGCAAGAACGACGGTTCCGTCAACGGCGTGAGGTACTTCGAGTGCCAGCCGAATTTCGGTTTGTTCGCGCCGATCGCCAAGGTCAGCAAGTCGCCGTCCAAGGTCAAGCCGGCAGCGTGTCAACTGCATTCCGGACTGAGGAGGTCCGGATCGAGGGAATCGATGACCTCGAACCTCAGTTCGGTGTCGACGGCGGGTCGCAGACGGACCACGCTCGGTATCAATTCGGTCGCCTCCAAGGTACGGAAAGAGGCGTAAAATTAATACTCCAGTAACGGATAAATATCACTATCATTATCACCTTCATCATCAATCAATCATATTTTCATTGCTGCCCGTGTTGTTCTTATTGTAGAGCTTGCGCTTCAGAGATATAGGAGATCAGGCTTAAATGGATCTCGCATTAAATTTGTACTGCTTTAGAGATATCTAATTAGGTGTATAACTCTTGTTGGGATATTAATAAAGAAGCCTACTCCCCCCATCAATATTTCATCTCCTTTGAAGCGTCTACCTCAGAAATAATAATTTTATGTATTTTAGCCGGTGATGCCTTCCATTGGACCTTTGGAATCTATGGTCTTCTTCTTCTTCCGTTGCATTTTGGACTTCCTGTTGCCATGACCCGTTGGTCATGGCCATACTGTCTTTTCTACCAGCTTCAAGTTTCTTTTCCACTGATTTAACCACAAAAGAAAGAAAAAGTACTGGTCTTATAATGCACAGGTGTGTTTCTTTGTTATTCCCTTAATCCTAGAGTTTCAGTTCGTCATCATTCATTTATATTTGATAGTGTAGATGGTGCTTGAGGTTTTTGCTTCGTTTTTGTTATCTTTTCACAAATAGTCCTGTTGATATTACTGGTAACGCAGGATGCACTTCCTATCGTAAGTCGTTAGGTCAAACCCATTTAACCCATTAACCTCAACAGCCTGAAGCTAGTCTCTTTATTTTGGCTTTTCATTCATAAACTGGCTTTAAATATGCCGGATGCGATTTTTAAGAAATGAACCATATAAAATTTTATACAAAACAACCATGGATGAGAACGCAGAATTTAAAATTCTCGATTTATTGCCACGTCGGGGTAGACCTAAAAAATTTGGGAATATTGTATTGCCATCGTTATATGAAAGTATAAGAAGCATCACATCACTAAAATAGCGACACATTGCTTATTGCGGTGTATACCTCCGGAACCACTTCAAATCACTCCTGCATACTGAGAATGTTAACTAATAACTTGTTACTGAATTTATTTCCATTATATAGAAATATGATTTAAATGTTTTTTTTTTATTTTTTAAACTATATGTAACGGACTTAAGCTCTTTAACTGTTTGTAACAAAAAAAAAATATTTTGAAAGTGACGTAGGTCCTTTTAAGGCAAGCAAGGTCATGTTATATACTTAATAATAGCGACTTTTTAATAGGATACATAAAATTAAATCAACCTCAAGTATTTCAAATGAAAGATAAATGGACTTAAGTCACTTTCAAAATGAACGGCTCATATAACAGGTTGATTGTTTAAGTTTGGTCTAGGTTTAGTTGATATTACTATATGAAAACCGCATCAAAAGATTTTTTAAGATTTTTGAAGAGTCGATTGATTACACTTCTCTTTTGTTTGTTGGAAGGTGCCTCCAGGTCAGGCGGGTAGCTCGGTCACTGCCAGGACAACAGTTTTGCAGGTAACTTACTGAGGAACGCCCCTCCCCTCTTTACGAGTCCTAACCGGCATAATACGCGAGCCATCTTAAATCTTGCTACTTTCCTAATACCAGCGTAATGTGATCGTTCCCATTGTACCCCTAACACTATTAGGTTTTTAATAAAGTATTTTCTTAGTAATATTGCGTTATTTATTTTTTCTTCACTTCCTAAAACAAGAAATTATCTCCCAAAAAGAATTTGAAGATAAGTCGATAAAGAAGGAACTGTTACCTATACCCAAGAACCTAGTGTAGCTGCACTGCAACGAAAGACCATCAAGTTACTGTCTGATGGAGACATTGAGGAAGCATCTCAATAAACGATGCACCACTACTTCTACTTGGGCAGACAAATCAACAGCTCGGCCTTACCACTTTAAAAGAAGGATAGAAGTCGTTGGTATTATCCAGAATAAACAACCCACGCCTAGTCTCCTTACTCCTTACTTGACGGAAATGTTCTCGATGTATTGTTTGTATAGTGACTAATAAAAGATGTGGATATCTTTATTCTATTGAATTGAAATTTTCTCCTTTTTGCTCCTTCGGCGATTGGATAACAATAACCAAAATCCATGAATTGATCTACCTTCTAATGGAAAAAAATGAAAATTTAAATGGCAATGGTTGAAGGTTGGGCCGCCCTATAGACAAAACCGGCGCACCAACCAATAAATTGGAAATAATTTGCTGGGATTTTGATGTTTTTTTTTTTAATTATCAATTTTGTCCCATCTAATCGAGCATGCAACCTATTGAACAAGGGGCCACGGTGAAGAACTGCAAAATACGTAGAAGAGATTTGACAGTAAAATATCAGAATTCTGTGTGCCCCTCTTTAGAAGGGTTATGCTTTTTAGCAGTGACTTCCATACACCCAATAAAAGATCTGATTTTCTATTGATAGGAATATCTAAGATGGGAGATTATTATTAGTTCCTAATTTAAACGTAAAACGTATGTTAGGGTGTATACAGTGTGTCCAAGATAAGGATGCACAGCATGGGGATCTCGGAAACTATAAGAGATACAGTGTCGTTTAAATTAGACAAAAGTTGCGCATTTTGATACCGAACAAGATCCCGTTTTACAAATTTGAAAATTCCAAGCCGTTCCGGAAATATCCGAGAAAAACCGAAATATTGCGATTTCGTTTTTATTATTTTTTAAAGCTATTTGAAAAGATATGAAAAAACGGAAAACACTTTTCCATTGGCACTTTTTAATCTCTTCAAATTGACGTTAACAAATTTTCATTACAGCGTTTCGATTCCATGGAATCACCATCAACTTTGATTTTTCTTATGGGACGGAAAAAAAGTACACACAGTATTAGGTTGTGCTTTTCATTGCGAATTCAACGATGTACGATACAATACGGTTACTTATGTTTTTATCCAGAAAAATGGCTTTTTAATACATTTCTAGTATTTTATTGTAGTAGGCCATGAGATCCGAACGATGAAAGGCAAAAGAAAATGGTTGACAAGTTCGAGTTAATGTGTTTATTTATTTACTAACTCTAACTGTTCATTTAACATAACAACTAAATCCAACAAGTTAATGAAAAACAAATTCTATAACAAATGTTCGAATAAATGACCTCCATTTTCTAGGCATAAGTACGCCCGTCTCACGGTAGACTCCAAAACACGACTTAACATTTCAGGAGTAATTTTATTAAACGCTGCTCGTACTGATTGACGTAATTGTTCCTCGTTGTCAAAACATTCTTTGAATACCTCATTTTTTATGTTGCCCCATAAGAAAAAGTCCAAGGGAGTTAAGTCCGGGGACCTTGGAGGCCAAGGTGTTTCACTGTAAGTCCCAATGTATTTTCCATCAAACCGTTCAGTTAAATATTGGCGAACTTCTCTGGAGTTATGGGCTGGGGCACCATCTTGTTGGAACCAGCAGCCTTGCACAGCGCCTAGCGGTAAATCATCTAAGGCATCTTCTAAATCGTGCCTCAAGATGTCAAGGTACCGCTCGGAAGTTAAGGAATTATTATAGAAAATAGGGCCTATAATCTTGCTACCAAAAATCCCACACCAAATATTAAACCCAAAGCGAACTTGATGTCTGGATAGTCTATTAACACGTGGATTTTGTTGCGACCAATAGTGTGTATTGCGCCTGTTATAAATACCGTTATTGGTCACCATACTTTCATCAGACCAAATCACTTTATATGGAAAATTAAAACTCTCATCACACATCCTGGTATACCACTCACAAAAATGTCTACGTCGTTCGTCGTCACCCGGTTTTAATCCTTGACATATTCTGAATTTGTAAGGCTTAAATTCATTTTTCCTTAAAATAAACTGAGCTGTAGATTTAGCTACCCCATTCTGGTCTTCAATTTCTCTGGTAGAAGTTTGTGGATTTTCGATAACAGATTGTAGAACAATGTATTGGTTTTCTTCATTGGAAGGTTTTTGTCGGGATAATGCAGGCTTCTTAAATGATCCATATTCTTTCAGATTAAATAACAAACGCCGAAAAATACTCTTGTCAGGTTGTCTCCGCTCTGGGTATTTGTTAGAATACATACGCTCGGCTTCCACACAATTTCTTTGGCATCAGATGTAGCAAGACAGCATATCACATTTTTCTTCGTTTGTAAAATTACCTCCCTCCATTGTAGAACAAAATAAATTAGAAAAAGACAACAACAATAAAAATACAAAAACAATAACTAAAGGAATAAACTTATGATCGACTGATAACAAAGACAAATAACATTAATGTGTCATTGAAATTGACTGGATGTCATTTTGTCATGGCCTACTCCATTTAAATGCTGAAATGTATTAAAAATCCATTTTTCTGGATAAAAACATAAGTAACCATATTGTATCGTACATCGTTGAATTCGCAATGAAAAGCACAACCTAATACTGTGTGTACTTTTTTTCCGTCCCATAAGAAAAATCAAAGTTGATGGTCGTTCCATGGAATCGAAACGCTGTAATGAAAATTTGTTAACGTCAATTTGGAGAGATTAAAAAGTGCCAATGGAAAAGTGTTTTCCGTTTTTTCATATCTTTTCAAATAGCTTTAAAAAATAATAAAAACGAAATCGCAATATTTCGGTTTTTCTCGGATATTTCCGGAACGGCTTGGAATTTTCAAATTTGTAAAACGGGATCTTGTTCGGTATCAAAATGCGCAACTTTTGTCTAATTTAACCGACACTGTATCTCTTATAGTTTCCGAGATCCCCATGCTGTGCATCCTTATCTTGGACACACTGTATAGTTTAAATGGCTGGGAAAACCTTGGCATTCTTGACCATGGCGTCAGATGGCAAGGGTACCATCAACGCAGCGTTGGTCAAAATTTGACGGTTGTAAGAAAAATATGTCCCAGACAAGCATTTTTCAATTAAGATGAGAAGCTTTGGTTCCAGATTCTCGGATTTTAATATATCTGAAACAATGTCTAGCAATGAAAGAAGTTAAGTACGAAACTGTCAGTTTTCCCCGTAATATCATAGCTAGATATGTTACTAGAGAATATGTTGGAGAACACCAGAAGTTTATATATCACACTGATATAAATTTTTGAAATAACTGACAAGAGTAGTACTCTCACACTTTTCTACTTTCCAGTCGCTCGTCACTAGCCACTAACCTTGAAATATTTCAGCGTGTAGCCGCCATTTTACAATCAAAATCCGCGTCTTCATTTTCTTCTTCTAATCTTGTTGATTAACATTAACTATTATGCCGGAACTCGTAGAGGGGTATTGGGGGTAACCATAATCTTGACCTCTTGACCTCTCGTTGAAGCAACACATCGAGCAGCTCCTCAGAGAGAGAGACCTCGAGAGGAGTCAGGTGACGAAAGCGGCCCGCCAAGCTGAAGAAGTCGAGCAGCGTCATCTGGCGTTGAAAGCGGAATTCGACAAGGTAGTTGCGGTTTTGCGCGCAGGCGCGCTTTGACTTCCTTTCGCTTTGCAGCATCGGGCGGAATGCGAGGCTACGCTGCGCGAACTGTCTGCGCAGCTGGAGGACGAGAAGAGGAAGAGTGAGGACTGGCAGTTCAAATTTGAGGAGGCGGCCATCGCCAAGACCGACTTGGAGGTGGGCGGGACTCGAAACCGTATCGGGGGCGGAACTTTTAGCGATTTTCCAGGTACTGAACGAGAGCCTGACGCGAAGCGTGCGCGAATTAGAGGTCGTCCTGGCGTCGGAACGCGAAAAGGGGGCGGAGCTGGAAATCGGCAACGTCGCGTCGTCCGAAGCTTCGGTTCGGGCGATGGCGGAAATCGCCGAACTTAAACGACAGCTGGAGGAGGCCGCAAGTCGACAGGAAAATGCGGCCGCCACAACGGCAGGTATTTTTTTTCTCGACCGATAGGCACGATTTTCTTTTTTTTTTTTTTCAATGTGTGAAATTTATTTTAACGGCGCAACCTTGCTGACCTCGTTTTTTTATTATTTGTGTGGATATACAAATTATTCCCATAACAAGGATCTTTAAAAGTTAATTAAGAAATTATTATATACAGAGGAAATGATTGAAAACGTGAAATACAGAGGAAATTATTAAAAACGCAAAAGACAGAGGAAATTCTTACAATTCTTACAAATTTTGTTGCAAACGCATCAAGAGTTTTTGATGATTTGGCATGAGGTATAAAGCCTGATAATAACTAACCAAAACTATATTCTTAGTATCCAGATAGGTTAGTAAACTATTTATATATTTATACCCACACTGTAGCTTAGTTAAAGTTAGTTTTCTTGACATCAGACCTCTAAACACCGCCTATTAAAACACCAAAATAAATAGTATATGTTAAAACAGCAAAACATTTTGTAATTCGGGTAAGCGTACGTAGCGATCGGAATTTCCCGCCTCAGATTTCAGCTTAACGTTTCATATTCGATTTTTGAAATAGCTCTGATAGAGTCGCTGCGTTGCGAAAAACAAAGCGCGGAGGCCGCTTCGAGCGAACTGAGGGCGAGTTTAGACAAAATGACCCACCAGCTGAAGGCTCACGAGGGAAAAGACGAACTCCTCCAGGACCTACGTGAACGACTCGCGGAAATGGTTCAGGAGTCTGCGGAGCTCAACAAGAAGCTGGTGAAGATGTCGTTGGAGAAGGAATCCTCGGAGTTGGAGCTGCGCGGTAAAATAGAGGCTCTCGAAAAAAAGAGTCGAATCGTCGACGAGCTCCAGGGCGAGCTGGAGGCGAAGCGGCAGGAACTGGAGCGCGTCGCGCAGGTCAAGGAAGAAGAGGTCAGCGCGAAAGATCGCGAAATCGAAGATCTGACCGCGCAGCTGCGGTCCGCGCAAAAAGATCTTGAGGTCGTCTCCAAAAACGTCGGCGACCGGGAGTCGAACCTCCAAACGGAACTGGAGAAAGCTAGGGAGTCGTTGAGAGCGACGGCGGCGGAACTGGAGAGTGCGAACGGTAGATTTGTAAACATGGACGTCGAACTGCGGGAGAAAGATGAAGAAGTTGGAGATTTGAGGATGCAACTCGAGGCTTTGCACGCACAACTGGAGCTTCTCAAAACAGAGCTGACCGATGCGAAGGTGTCGCTGACGGTAAAGATGGCGGAGCTAGATAGCTCGAACGTTCGCAATCTGGACCTCGACACCAAACTCAAAGAAAAAGATGAGAAAATTGAGATTTTGAGGGCGGATTTCGAAAATAAACTGGGATCGCTCAAGGCAGAGTTGGACGGTGCTAGAGATTCGTTGGCGGCAAATATGGCCGAACTAGATAGCGCGAATGCTCGAACTGCGGATATCGACTCGAAACTTTTAGGAAAAGACAAGGAAATTGGGGATTTGAGGATGCAGTTGGAAAGAGAAGCGACCAGAAGCAATGAGCTCCTACAAACAGCGAGCGAAGAGCTAGAGAGGCTCAAAGCGGAGCTAAACGACGTTAGAAAGTCATTGGCGACAAAGGTGGCCGAACTAGATAGCTCGAACGTTCGTAATCTGGACCTCGACACCAGACTCAAAGAAAAAGATGAGAAAATTGAGATTTTGAGGGCGGATTCGGAAGGAGAACTAGGGAGGCTCAAAGCAGAGCTGAACGACACTAGAGAATTGTTGGCGGCAAAGATAACCGAACTAGGTAGCTCGAATGCTCGAATTGCCGATGTCGACTCCAAACTTCTAGGAAAAGAGAAGGAAATTGAGGATTTGAGGATGCAGTTGGAAAGAGAAGCGACCAGAAGCAATGGGCAAATAGAAACTGCGAGCGAAGAACTAAAGAGGCTCGAAACCGAGCTGAACGGCGCTAGAGAGTCGTTGGAGGCGAAGATGGTCGAATTGGAGAGTTCGAATACTCGAAACCTGGATTTTGACGTTAAACTTCGAGAGAAAGACAGGGAAATTGAAAATTTGAGAGTTCGGTTGGAATGTGAGACAAGCAGGCAACTAGAAACTGCAGACGAAGAACTAGGGAGGCTCAAAGCCGAGCTGAACAACGCTAGGGAGTTATTAGAAGCCAAAATGGCGGAACTAGACATCTCAAATATTCGAATTGCCGATGTAGATACTACACTTAGAGGAAAAGAAAAGGAAATTGAGGATTTGAGGATGCAGCTGGAAAGAGAGTCGACCAGAGGCGAGGAACAGACCAGCGTGCATCAGAAGAACATTGAGGATCTGACTGGACAGCTTGACGCTGCGCGCGCAGATTTAGCGCTGCTCAGAACGCAGCTGAATGATGCCAGGGAGTCGTTAGGGGCAAAAATGACCGAACTGGATGGCTCGAACATTAGAAATATAGATCTCGACGCTGAACTTCACAGCAAAAACAATCAAATTGAGGATTTGATGATGCAGTTGGAACGAGAGACGGCCAAAGGCATGGAACAGACCAGCGTGCAACAGAACAACATTGAGGATCTGACTGAGCAGCTGAACGCTGCGCGCGCAGATTTAAAAATGCTCAGAACGGAGCTGGATGGTGCCAGGGAGTCGTTAAGGATAAAAATGGCCGAACTAGATGGCTCGAACCTTCGAAATGTGGATCTCGACACCGAACTTAGAGGAAAGGATAAAGAAATTGAGGATTTGAGAATGCAGTTGGAAGCACAGACAACTAGAGGTCTGGAAGAGACCAGCGTGCATCAGAAGCGCTTTGAGGATTTGAGCGGGCAGCTGGACACAGCACGAGCAGATTTAGAACGTCTCAGAAAGGAGCTAGATAGCTCAAACCTTCAAAGTGCAGATCTCGACTCCAGACTTCGAATGAAAGACCAGGAAATCGAAGATTTGAAGGTTCAGTTAGAAAACGAGACGGCCAGAAGAAATGGGCAGCTAGAAATTGCGGGCGCGGAACTAGGAAGCATCAAAGCAGAGCTGAACAGCGCTAGAGAGTCGTTAGCGGTAAAGATAGCGGAACTGGATAGTTCGAATGCTCAAATTGCGGATATCGATGCCAAACTTCGAAGAAAAGATATGGAAATTGAGGATTTGAGGATGCGGTTGACAAGAGAGGAAGCCGTAGGTGCGGAACAGGCCAGTGTTCATCAGAATCGCTTCGAGGTTCTTACTGGGCAGCTGGACGCTGCACGCGCAGATATAGAACTGCTCAAAACTGAACTGAATGACGCCAGGGAATCGTTGGGAGCGAAAGCGAAGGAGCTAGATATCGCGAACTTTCGAAATGTGGATCTCGAAACCAAATTTCGAGGGAAAGACGAGGAAATCGAAAAGTTGCAAATCCAGTCCGCCGAAGACAAAGAACTGGCCGAAGAAGTCGCCCGTGTTCGTCTGAGCCTGGCGGACGCGACATCTAGAAGTTCTCAGTTGGAAGAAAGCGGCGACATCTTGCTGAGTAACATTGAACAACTGTCGAGCGAGAATGTGAGGTTATCCGTCGAACTCAGGTCGGCCAAGGAGGAAATGGACCGTCTAGGAAAAGGTTGGAGTGTCGAGCTGGAGGAGGTCAGGAGGTCGTTGAACGAGACGGTCGCTGCTCTCGAAGTGAGCCGTAGCGAAAATGACCTATTGAAGAGGCGTCTAGAGGACGGATCCACCGACAAGTTGACCGAGACCAACGCGCAGCTAGAGGAACTCGTGAGGAGGGCGACCTCGAAAGTAAGCTTATTTTTTTGAGGGGTTTCGTAATGCTGCCCTATTTTGCCGTTGCAGATTCCCACCGCTGCTTCCGACCGCAACGGCGACCTTTCGGCCCACACGGTAAGGGGAAATTGATTGTTTATGCCGTCTAATGGAAAATAACCTATAAGTCCCTAGTCGAATAAGATCCTATTTGCCTACACCAATATTAATAGTATTAAGAACTTACGTCAAAGATAGATAGAGACCTGTTAAACGCATCTCCTTCGTGTATATAGTCTATAGGATAAGTTTATGGGAAAAATTGGGGATTTTTGGGAGGCCGGAATGTTAAGGGTTGAATAACATTTTCCGGTAACTTTATAATTTTGTTCCTTTGAGTTGACCTTTTATTTTCGCGCTGTGTATCCAACACCCCCACCATACCCAACCTTGGTTAAGCCGCGAGAAAAGACAGACTTGCATGAGGGTCCGTAGTGCGATCCGCGAAAAAACAAGCTCTCTGCTGTGACCGGTTTGCGAGAACCCCGCGCTGTGTTGTGGTCCTTACCACCCCCCAACCTTTCAATCCTTTCACTTAGTGTTAACGACCTGTCCTTGTTGCCCAGGATAGCTGTTTGCTACCCGTTCCTCGCTTGCCTCCCATTTTTTCTTCGTAATTGAGCTACATAATGTTATAGTTTCCATAACAAACGCTTCCAAATAGTTCGCTCTCCTTCTCCACCATTTGATTCAGGAGATCTGATGTCTTTATCATCGACGTCTGTTCTTCGTAATGAATGTAGTAGCTTTCCTGAACTTTCATTGTGCAATACTTTTTGCAGAATCGAAAAAATTTCAGTGTCACAGGCACCGTGCTGTTCTTAGCTGCTCCAATTGTTTTCTCCATTTAGAGGAGTGTTTTTAAATCTTCCAGTTTTTCACACTTTTCCTTTGTATTCATTTTCTCTTCGCTTTTCCTGTCAGATAGCCAAACCTAGCTTCCATTGACCGGGAAAGTATTTTTTTTTAGCAGGGTTCGAAAGAATACCAGAAACGTGCGGAAGAGAAAACGTTCGCCGAGAGCCAGGTCGAGTTTCTGAACTCGATCATCGTAGATCTGCAGAAGAAGACTGAAGAACAGAAAGCGCGCATCGAGATCCTCGAAATGGGCTACAGTCCGGCGGCAGTCAACGAATTGAGAGAGTGAGTATAGAGGGCTTTTTATACAAATAAATTTAAAAAATTCCTCACCTTGTGCTGTGCTCCTTTTTGATTCGGTCTGCTGTTTCCGTGCTCGGTAATACTTTTGCAGGTTCACAATTAGACAGTAGACTTGGTTTCTCGTTTCGCTTAAGGATCGATAATTTGGTATTAAGCACAGAATGAACTGGATTCTTCTTCTTCTACTAATGCCTATGAAAGTTTTCCTCATTGTTCAGGTGACTATTAATCTTTCATTCTAGCATATATTTGCTAACCTAAATTTGTCCATACTTTCTATGTCTTTATTCCACTCCTTTCGTCTATTTCTTATCGTCTTTCTTATGCTCTCATTAATTTGTCTGTCTCTCAGTAGGTACACTGGTGTATTATAGATTTTTATCTTGCTGTCTGCCAATTCTAGCAGTAATAAAGAGTGTGTGTAGTTTTTTAGTGATCATTACGAAAATTGTCCCGGTTCTTGTCCTTAGAACGTGCACAGAAAACTGTAGTTGAGTAGCGAAACTTCTTCTGGTAGAACCTGTATCGTTACATGTCGATTTGGTCAGTCAGAAAACTATACTTTCGATTGGGATGCCATCTGTCGACGAGAGGCCGAACTTCGCTAGTTAACAATCTCTATCGTTGACTGGTGAATTTTAATCCGAATCTCTGGTCTACTTGTGGTTCCATCCGCCGTTTATGCGTTTGCTTAATAGTCAACCTGTAAGTTCGTATGTGGTGTCATCTGTTGGCAAAACCTAAGTACCAGGTGTCGGGAAACTGCTATTAAATTCGAATTTTTAGCAATTTTGTTCGTGATGAATCCAGAAGCTGAAAACCTCAAACGTTTGATAAGTTAGTAATCTATAGTTTCTATGGTGCCGTCATCTATCGAAGAGTGACGAAACTTTGGTTTAGAATCTGTCTGTTGTACAGCGTTTTTGTCGATGGGTGGCGAATGATTAGAATCTGTGTTGCTATTCGTCCTTGAGTGTTAAACCTTATTCAGATATCAGGTTCGTTAGGAATCTATAGTGTCGTTGGTGTGGCCATCTATCGGCAAATGGTAAAACCAAATTGAAACCTTTGATTTTGATATTGAGCTGCCCTCTGTACGTGAGTGTCGAAACTTTCCGTTAGAACCTATGTTGCCACTTGTCGGTGAGCGGAAGACTTAGATGTTTGGTCAGTCGTTAGGAAACTGTAATTTCGGTACCGGTGCTGCTAATTTCAATTATTTTGGTAAATAATCGTTTTAAATGGGTTTTTAATGACTTTCCGAAACCTGAAAAATGGCGGATCGTTCAGTTTAGGCTTCGGCGCGGAATACGGGCGGCGGCAGGCACCACGCGCCTACTGTGACATCTGCGAGGAGTTCGATCTGCACGAAACCGAAGATTGCCCCGCCCAGGCGTCCGACGAGCCACCGAAGCCGATTTCGCAGCGAGAGAAGAAAAACCAGCCCGCGCCAAGGCCGTATTGCGATACCTGCGAAGGTACGCGATATACGGGGTGTTATGGAATTCGTGTCGTATAATTTAAAGAGGTGCGAGGTCAGCGCCAAAATTTCCCGGCCCTGACATAGATGCGGCTCCAGTATCACGATAAAACTTTGTCTTCTTTTAAATATACACCTTAGTAGGCTGCGAAAAAAAAGTTGAAGTCTTGCGTCAAATAGTTTTTTATTGACAACATTTTAAACAAATTGAGTGTAGAGCAGTCTTAAGGTTGTTGACAAAAGAAAGTTTAGCACCTAAAATTACTAAAGAAAGGCTAGATGGTGTGTACGGGTTCTCCTTCGTACTCTGTAGTGAAAGAATGGGCAAAACGTTTTCCAATGGGGCAGGAGTCCCTTGAAGACGATTCAAGAACTGGTCGACCAGTGGAGGTCATACCGGAAAAATATTGTTGCGATCGTGGAAGAGGGGGTATTGAGTGATCGACGTTTAAAGGCCAAAGAGATCTCAGAAATTACTAAGCTTTCTGATACAAGTGTTCGTCGAATCCTGCATGATAATTTAGGTATGCATAAGGTTAGTGCAAGATGGGTTCCTAAAAACCTTTCGGCTATTCAAGAACAACGCCGTGTCGAGTGTGCGCGGTCTTTTTTGGAACTCTGCGGGTCGGAACCGAAGCCTATGATAGAAACTATTGTGACGGGATATGAAACTATGGTTCTCTATTATGACCTTCTATCGAAAAAAGAATCATTGGAGTGGCGTCGTAAGGGTGAAGCACCTCCAAGAAAATTCAACAAAAAAGGTGATGGCCACGATCTTTTGGGATTGTAAAGGAATTCTTTTGATAGATTTTAAAAAAACTAATACCGCTGTCAATGGTAAATATTACGCGTCAAACGTCGAGGAAAACTGAGCAGAGGCGTGCGTCTTTTGCACGATGATGCACCCGTCCATACTGGTGGTGTTGCACAAGCTGCCACTTTAGAGTGTCGATTTCAACAGAGAGATCATCCTCCAAAACTAACCAAACCAAAAAAATTGTTACTCTACTTTGTTTCTTTCATATTCAGGCCGGGAAATTTTGGCGCTGCCCTCGTACATACCACGCGGCAGTGTTATGGATTCGAGAAAAATAAGTTCTAGTGTGCGACGCGAATTGGCAGTCGGCGCGTGTTGACTTTATTAATGGCGGAACTCGTTTTTGCAGAATTCGGCCACGACACGGCGGACTGTCCCGAAGATCAAGAGTTCTAGTGCCTGATTTGTTAATTTATTTTGAATTTGTTGTTTGAATTAATAAAATTTATTTTCCGAAACGGTTCTGGTTTGTCTTGCCAAAAGTGAGGTTAGGATGACTCTGACGTTTTAATAATAATGCATGAACTGGCAAATATGCGGTCTAGCTAAATGATAAACTTTGGTAAGTATAAAAACTGGTGTTTTTAAAATCGCAAAATATCATATTGAGCATAAGCAATATTTTCATACGCAGAAAGCGTGATGACTCGGTAACATAAACGACACACCCTGTATATGAATAATCATTGTTCGAAGTAGAGGTTATAGCCCTGGATTTTCCACGCTTCCTGGTCCAAGAATTTTTTGAAAATAGTAACACATTTTAATTTAGCACGAAATATCGGGAACGCCCTCTACAATAGGTGAAATCCTTAAATACAAAAGTTTTTTCCGTCTATATCGCAATATAGAAGAAAGTGAGATCTGAATCATAGTCTTTCAGTTATAATCAAATTGCAATAATAGGGGGGACCCGTTTTTCGGTTTTTTTGAATTTGCGGTGCACGGTGGATATTTTTGAAAATATGTCAAAAATAAAAGCTTATAGAGCCCCGTATCTTCTGCGTCTTCTGGTTCGAGATTTTTTTTGGTCTCGTAAACAGTTTTTGAAAAATGATGACTCTTGCACACGCGATTTTTTATTTTTTTAGAATACTTCCCGACCCCCCAGCCCCCCTACCCCATTTTCAATAGGTTCCGTCACGGGGCAAAGCTGCATATATGTGCGACAGTAATCATTTCTGTACCAACGGCGATGCCATAGGACTTACCGATTTCATGGATTTTCGAAAGTAACAAGACCCAATTGAAGAAATATAGAACATGTCAGAGCGGGTCAAAGTCGGTATGAACATGACTTGTTCCAAATCCACTGAGAACACACTAGTGGTGCTTCCTGGCAGTTGCGACGATGAGATATCTCTTTTCATGAGCATACACGCTGCTTCTGCTGTTCTATGGTGCCCTGCGCCTTTATTTCGTAATTTAGCGAGTCACATTCATGACAGCTGTCACTTCGAGGTCCTCCAAATGAAACATTTGGAACGTCTCCTTTCAACACTTTTTTGTAAAACTTTTCACATTTAAATCTGGTCTCACTTTTTGCAAGCGAGATTCTTCTCGGGGTATACTATTTATATGCTCTCTAACAAGTTGCCTATTACCCTGCGTAAATCCAATCCAAATGCATTTTTGTCAAATCGAAAGTATTCATACAACTACTACACACTCAACATTACCCTCTCCGTCTGGAAGCCTATATATAGGTTAGTGTAGTGGTAGTGTAGGTTAGGTTTCTGTTTTTCAGCTACAGGGTTCCCATTTCAGGTTTTATAGGATTGTCCTACATTTTTCCTACTTAATCTTCCCATTCTTTGTTTTCGCCGTTCAAAATTCATTTCGAATAGCTCTTTACAATATTTGACAGCTTCGTTACGTTACGTTACGTTAGACAGCGCCACCTATCTGCGTAATTTGTTCCGAAAATTATAATTCCGACACTTTGCCCGCTGGACGGGTCAGTGCATTGCAGGTAGAACCTTTCTATATAAAAAATATAATTAAAAAAAAATGGCACTTAGGCCCTTTGTTACTTTTACTCCTGTTTGGAATGTACAGCAATTAATATAACTTAAAACAAAAGCTTAAGTCAAATTGACGTTTTGTTTTGATCGGCAAATTATCCGGACGAGTCGTCGTCTTCTACTACGCTACGCGTTAGTGTGCAGGTTTCCAGTTGCAAAATCATTCGGTGCGGTACAACTCCTCAATTATGGAAATAACCTCATTTTTACCTCAGTCAGGCGCCTCAATGCTGTTACAATATGACGTTTTCGCAAACCACGAGTTTACTTCCTAGTTAAAATGCACATTCTGTACATCGACCATTACACGGGCGATCGGGAGCGTTTCTCCCTGAGGACCTCGCACGTTCCCGGGGGATTTACGCCCGATATCGTTTTGACAGGCGCGATTCGATTTCGCCCGTGCCATTTTTCATTCACCGTCGATTCGCGAAAAAGATTTTTCGAAAACATGCGCGTCTCGTCCACCGTACTCCTGTCGCTCGTTTTCCAAATCGGTAAGTACTACCTACGTAATAATTATACAGTAAGTTGCCTTATTTGCACTGAGGAAAAAACTGGTATTTTTGGTACTTTTGTCATGAAATGAAATTTTCCATTTTTGCGGAAAAAAGGGATTTTGTTTCCATCGATCCATATTTATTGCTTCGGCCTATCTACGGCGCAGATTTATTATACAGGATGATCACAAATGACCATCAAAGAAATGTTTTTTCTATTAAAAAAAAAAACCTTTTTTATGGAACACCCTGTATTTAGCACTTTTATTGGATTTGGGTTTTATTATCCTATTCTAAGTTTTGTTTTTAAACGTTAATTACTTAAATTCAATCTAAAATCAACAAGTAATGCAAGTAAATAGAACTTATTACTAATTACAAAACATTTTCTAATGCAGCGTAAATTTTTTTTTAAAAATCGAGTTTCTTTAATTAGAAATGTATATATGTGTCAAAGTATTCGTCGGATCCATAAGAAAAATTCCCAATTTCAGTTTTCAAGTGTAAAAAAAAACTCCCCACCAATTGTAAACCCAAGCATATCTCTTCTTTTTCGAACGTTTTAATAAACAGACGGCCGCGAATACTATGGCCATTCGTCCATTAACTTTACCACCTAACCAAAACTAACTAACTACACAATAGGAAAATTTTTAAAAAACAATAAAACGAAATGTCCAAAACCTCAAAAATCAGGTGTCTACAGGTTGAAATGTGGATCTTGTCCTAAAATTTATATTGGACAAACAGGTAGATCCTTCAAGAAAGGCATTAACGAACATAAAAGAGCGTTTAAAAACAATAGCCTAGACTCTAATTATGCTACACATTTAAACACAGAAAAACACATTTTTGACGACAATTTTGATATTTTACATACAGCCACAAAAAGTAGAAAATTAAATTTATTGGAAGCCACGGAGATTCAAATGTAATGCTTAACGATCAATTAGATTTAAATACCTCTCCTTTATTGCATTTAAATTCTCACATTAATTAAGGTTTCATGGTCATTTTTCGGTATATATAGTAGCAGGTAGTTTGTAAATATTACATTTGACAAAGACACGGTGTTGTCGAAACAATTGTCATGTCAAAATATATAATTTCGTGAAAATCTGTTAGTTCTTATTTATTTTTATTATTTTTGTTCAGGCAGAAACCGATAGGGGGCGCTTGCGCCGCTGTAGGGGATTATGTCAAATTAGGTAAACCGCTATTTTTTTTCACACAAATGACGTTGGCCACAAACCTTCAAATCGTTATTTACTTTACTCACATGTTTTATTAAATATGCTCGCGTGGAAATATCTACGCACTTCAAAATTGAATCCATCTTGCGCGTTACAAAACTCGGCATCTTACGGTTGCCTCTTGTCTCTCTTTTTCGTACGTTTAACAAACAGATGAGTCGGATTACAGTGGCCATTCACCCATTAACACAAAGGATGACACAACCTATGAAAACGCTAGATACTAACTCGTATTTTTGACGGTGCTTTCGGGTCAGTTTCGAGTCGATTCAGGCTGCCGTACGACGTCCGCCCAATACAGTACACGATCACGCTAAAGCCGGACATAGACGCCGGCACGTTCTACGGCGAGTCGGCGATCGACATCGTAGCAGAGAACGACCGAGACGAATTATTGATCCACGCGTGCGGACTGAACGTGACGCACTCGTCCATCGACCGAACGTCGACGATGTTAGCCGAACGAAAAGACGAGATGCTCGCGATCTGGATCGAGAACGGCACCATCACGGCCGGCAACCACACCCTGCGATTCCGATACTTCGGGTTTTTGCGCGAGTCGCTGGGTCTGGTCAAGGCCGCGTACGGAACCAACAACTATTCCGGGTAAGCCGTTATGCAGGGCGCCTCACAACTTGGCGATTAGTCGGAGAGCTAGTAATACATGCTTCATGAAATGTTTGATGCATCTCAAGTCCAGTATCTATAATATAAACAGCCAAAGTACCTGTGTTGGCTTAGTCCAATTCGGGACATCATTTACACCAGAAAAAAGTGTTTTTGTCATTTTTCGGTATATATAGTGGCAGGTAGTTTGTAAATATTACATTTGATAAAGACACTGTGTTGTCGAAACAATTGTCATGTAAATATATATAATTTCGTGAAAATCTGAACTTTTAGTTCTTATTTATTTTGATAAATGGATTTTAATCAAGTAAAAGCCGCCTCAGTTCAACTGTCAAATATTAGATATTCTTTCAGAGTTTAGTTCAAATATTATACATACCTACATTTTTTTTATATTTACAATAGAAAAAAAAAGCTTATAAAATGACTTTTATTAATTGATATCATTGGGCAGTCCTCCACTTTTACCATCAAAATTGGAAAATACTTGTGCATTTCAAATATCGCCTGCTACTCCAGTGATGACTTCACCAATCCAATAGCTTAATGCCATCATACGCGGTTACCAAATAAATATCAAACATGCCAACATTTCCGTCCGTAGATACCTGGTGGTCAACGATTTCGAGCCGGACGGCGCTAGGTGGGCGTTCCCATGTTTCGACGAGCCTCGCTTCAAGGCCAACTTCGCGATCCGCCTAATCGCTCCTAACGCCACCTACACGGCGTTGTCGAACATGCCCCGTGTGCCCGCCTCCTGGGGCGACACGTACGATTTCGTCACCAGCGTCAAGATGTCTACCTACACGGTGTCCTTCGTTATAACCGATTACCCCCACTACGAGCACGTCGCTACGTTGCCAAATCGAACCGTTCCCGTCAGGATTTACGCGCACAATGCCACCCGCATCAACACGGAGGTCGTTGTCGGGGCGGCCACGGCCGCCATTAAGTTCTACTCCGATTACACCGGCATCGATTACCAACTGCCGAAACTGGGTAAAATAATAATAATTTGGCCATTTTTTAGTTATATAAATGGATTGGATTCAGGAGGACGGTTTTTCTCTTTTTTTTTGTTTTTTTAAATTTTTATTTAATTTTTGAAAATCGTGTCTAGGAGGCTGTGACCCTCATAAACACTATTTACCCGGTCACGTCACGTCCCTAGTGGGAACCCGGTACTTTTTTTGCAACATTTAGAAACTAAAATTTTCACAATACTTTAAAAAATAATCTCACGGGAAGGAAAAAACCAGATAAGTAAATACATTTTTATAAAAACAAAATATTACTTAGGCGGCTTTGCTTCTATTCTATTCTATTTGTTTCTGATATTCGGGGAATGCAGAAAAAACTCTCGACAGCCCCGTGCATTGATATGATAATTTTATTATAAGTGAAGAAATGGAAATCAATGTTGTAAGATAAGTCAACGTAAATCCAGCTGCGTCGCTAAGAGAATTAGAATTACACAACTCAATCTGTGAGGAGAATTTAAAAAAAAATCTTTTAAGTGTAACCTTCATCAACATCATTATGAAGCTGACTTTGTCAGAAGAGTTCGGCCGTTAGATAAACATCATTTGTTTTTAAGAAAAATGTTAAATAAAAAGGTTATAGATAGATGAGACCAAAATTACTGATTTAAAACTAATTTCAAATATACAGGGCGATTCATAAATATGTGGGAAATCAAACATATTTATTAAGTTGAACACCCCGTATATTAAGGCATTGATACTTAATTACCCAATGTAGAATTCCTGTGGTTTATACCGAGTGTTTTCGAATTCGAAACACTGCCAACAATTTTATGAAGTCTGGATTGTTTATGTTAATATATATAATTCTCATAAAAAAATTCCAATAATTACTGACATGTGTAGCTTATTAAACGCTTGGAGACACGAACAATTTTTCAGACATGATCGAGTACAACCAAACCGGCAACACCGCTTCCGAGTACTGGGGACTCATCCACTTCAAGCAGGGCCTGCTGACGTCGGATTTCGACGTCTTCGACGATTGGCAACGTCGCCTCGTGGTTTCGCACGAGTTGGCCCACTTCTGGTTCGGCAATTTGGGTGAGGCTTTATCCCAAATCGTCCTAAATACGACTCAGAACCGGCACTACTATACTACTCACAGCAACGCGTTTTTAAGCAACCAGACAATCAGAATGCGCTTTGGTTTAGACACATGCCGCAAGGTGACGCTTAAGGCGGTTATAGCGACCGTTGTTTAAACGACGGGCAATAGAATGATTCGTAATACTGGTATCCAAGGTTCAGATAAGGCTTCTTTGTTTCTATAAAATATTTTTATGATAATAAAATAGTTTTACGATATAAAATTTGAAGTTTGTCGTAATCTTAAGACTCTTTCATGTTCTTCGAGCCAGTAACGAACGAGTGGTGGGAGGATTTGTGGCTTCAGGAGGGCATGGCGACGTTCATGTCTTACAAATTCATGTCCGAGGTGTACGAGTCGCCCAACGTAAGCGACAAGGAGCGAGCCTTATATCCGCGTAACTTCCGACTTCCGTTCTAGATACACATCGATGTTTTGGAGTTGTTTGTCGTCGAAAAAAGCGGCGCGAAGCCCCTGTTTTATAACCTAACGTCCAGGAACGACACCGAGGACAGGTTCGACAAGGTGGTCTACGAGAAAGTAAGTGCAAACGCCCACAGATCAAAAATCGGCGACGTAAATGGTCACGACTGTAACTTGGCTATTGACTTTTTGATGTGATGGTGGACATAGGTTTAATTATTTAACGAACGTTTATTTTGGTTAGTTTTCACACGAAAGTTTATGCTAAGTAAGGATATTTAAAAGAAAAACAATGGTCGTTTGAAGTCAGACGCCTTAACCGGCATACCAAGAGAAAATCCATCTCTCACTTTACGTGTAGAGCGCTTTCTCCAGAGATCAGACTATGGATGTGATTGTTTGTAAATACAAACTTTAATTCTACATTATTGCAGAATTAAATGATTTATTCATGACGTGATTCATAAGGAAATGTCAATATTTTAGGTACATATTCAGGGCCCAAACATAAAGAAAAAAGTTCATAGTCAAAGTCCGCAAGGCTTTCGCTTTCGAGATACGGGGTGTTTATTTTGAGGTGTACGTAGCGCCCCCTACAAATAGAAGCTATACTAAGATCAAATGCGAATTCGTCATATCAAACCAACCCCGGGAATTCTGGGATGTTAATTTTTTTTCTATTCTATTTTGAAAATGAAGGTCTCACGAATCATCCTGTATGTCACCTAATGGCCTCACTTTTACATGTTTGTCTTTTTTAGTTGTATCTTTGGTCGTATGCTTTATCGAAATTTTCAGTTTTGCACTAAAACTAAATTTTTTTAATTTCCCTTTTGGATTTTTATCTGGCTCTACTCCACGATATGATTACATTCCAGACTTTGAAAGTATGGTGTATGTTTACAGGGTGGTTGCGAGTGAATAAAGAATGTAAATGCTTTTACTCGTCCTCCATTATTCATTCGGCCCAATAAAATTGACACATATTCTAGTACAACTAAAAAGTCCATCGAAAACAATGTATGTAATGGCTAAGCTAAGCTAAGTTAAGCTGAAAGACAGAGTGCCCCATTTAAAGAAACATTAGTTTGATACGTAACATGTTTTTGAAACACCCTGTATATTAAAAAATATTTTTAAATTATGCCCCAGTGTAGTGTACATAAAATCGTAGCAGAAAACCGTTGTCGTGTGAGAGACCGTGTCGTATAGATTGGACCACCCTGTATAGTCAGAATAAGTCGAACCCCTACCTGCATGTGTTATGTGGCGTGATACTTTTGATATCTTGATTGTTGTTGGAAAGTACCAATTGTTTTTCCATAAAATACTTAAAAAAAGATATCTTAAATAGTAGGCTTTGAAAAGATGAAACCGGTGCTAAATGTGACAGAACTACCTTATGGAAGTGTATTCAACACATGGGTTTTAGATTTAAAAAAATTGACAAGTTTTAATGGAATCTTTTAGAATTCGGAAATGGTGACTGGAATATCTAGAAAAAATTAGGATTTACGGAGAACAACAAAGGCCAATTATTTACTTGGATGAAACCTGGTTCGACACTTATGATACCCCGGAAAAGTGTTGGGTTGACTCAACTGATAAGTGTAAAACAAACGTGGCTCTAAAAATGATTGGATTCCAAATGGACTTTCTCTGTCTGCGAGAAATACTAAAGATTCTTCTCTGGATTACCATGAAGACACCCCCGCTGATTTATTTGAAAGTTGGTCTAAAAACAAACTAGTTCCAAACATTCCTCCTAATAGCGTCATTATAATGGACAACGCAAGTTATCACAGTAGACAGTTGACTAAAACCCCTTCCCCATGTGACACAAAAGCAACAATCCAAAACTACATGTATAATAACGACATTTGTTTTCACGAAGATTATACCACAACGCAATTAATTGAGGTTCTACAAAGCTTGAACCTAAAAAAGGAATACGTCTGTGATAATTACGCAAAAAATCTAGGGTATACAGTTTTAAGGCTTCCACCTTACCACCGTATATTTAATCCCATCGAACATGTTTGGCACCGACTGAAATCTGCCATTCGTCGTAACAATGTTTTTCCCCGTGTTAACTCCAATGTCCTCAAACTTATAGAAACCGAAGTTTTTAACATCCCTCCACAAAGTTGGGCAAATTCTGTTAACCATATGGAAAAAGCAGAACAATCGTATATCCACATTGCAAATAATATAGAACAAATAATAATTAGAACAGGCGGTGATAGCGATAGTGATAATAATATATTATGTGAATAATTTTAAGTAATTTAAGTAGGTAATAAAAATAATTTGTAATTTTATTTTAGATTTAAACATAAATAAATAAATATTGTTTAGTATCTTTCCTAACAAAACCCCAAATAATTAAATTCTAAGCAAAGTACGGACCTGTTCGGCTATATTTGATTCTTACAGCTTGCCCGGGTCTGTCCTTGATTCGTATCAGTTAGTCACTTTCTTATATCTATGAAGAGTATGACAGTAGACAAAGTTAATCACGCGGTCCGTTGTAAAGGTACTATATTTCTGGCCGAAGTATACTAATATAGCGTTGGGTTGTTTGTTGGGGTTTAGGCCGCTTTGCTGTTGAAAAATCTGGAATGTTTGGTGGGCCCAGACACATTTAGAAAAAGCGTAATGGAATATTTGGATAAAAACGCGTACGGCACGATTTCAACCGGCCAATTTGTGTCGCTGTTCGAGATCAACTCGGCTCAGCCCCTGGTGAGGGCTTATTTAGAGAGCTTCTTGTGTCAAAGGGGATTCCCCGTTGTAAGTGTGAGAGAGGTCAACGCTACGTGCTACGTCATCACTCAAGATATTTACATCGATGAACACAGGCAAGTTACGTTATTACAAATAATCTATTGTACAGGATGGTTTAAGTTTAAAACTACTCTAAGTTTGGGATTTTTATGAGTGGATTTTTTTCTTTTTTTCTTATTTTAAAAGGAATACCCCGTATATGAAGACACATTTGGAGAACGCGTCACGATACATCCAAAGGCGTGCTTCTATATTCGACACATAGCGAGGGTTTTTTTATTTTGCAATTGCTTTTCAAATTCCAGTAAGTAAATTTTTAAGTAGGCGACGTGTGGTGCAGTGTCGCCACGTTTCGCACGAACAGCAAAAACCGACGCAGGAGGAATCCAGAAGTTTTTTAAAAAATATCTTCAATGGACATGTGTGCCAAATTTTGCCATTTCTTCGACCCCGTATAATACGATAAAAAAACATTCAGTAGGTGGACCGTCCCGGTGTCCTACAGGTTCGACGCGGGCGTCGGCGTCGCGTGGTCGGACGGCGACGCAGGTGTGACAACGTGACTTTTTAAAAATAACCAGCGTGAGACAGAACACACGATTTTTAGTTCACCTCGAGCGCAAAGAGGGCGCCAAGTGGGTTATATTCAACAGCGTCGAGATGCCGGGCCCCTACATAGTCGACTACGGCGACAAGCTGTGGAACGACCTGCTGACGCACATCGACGTAAGTCTGTCGTGACCCGGCGGGGAAAAATTGCACTGTCCGGCAACGCCGCGTTCGGAACTGCGCCGCCGCGCCTTTATCAAATATAAAATATTACATATCCCGATACCATTCTGGCATTATGCAATTAGTCAAGGTTTTTGATCACGTATCGAATAGTATCCCCACTTTAACCATCCGCGAAAAATTCCAGTTTATTCTAGATTGCCATCAAATGAAATTTATTTATTGTGTCTACTAACTAACCAAAAAATAATTTAGAGAGTATCCGTCGAAGCACGCTCTGAAGCTTACTATAATTTTCCCTAGATGGGCTCGTCTCTCTTTTAACTTTACTCGACAATGATTGACCTATTAAAACGTAGATGGCGTTGCAAGTTATCGCACCGAAATATGACAACCTGCCTTTCTTCATTGGCATCTTAACAGTAGTTTTCATTCGCTAACATTCAATCAGATGGTATATTCTTAGTATATCTTATCTTATTCAGCTACGTTGCGAGTAAAAGTATTCTCGAAATCAGGAAAGATGGATTACGTCATAAAGAATACTGAACACTGTATCCTCCAAACTCTTCGTATTAGGGTTAAAGGAAGTTTCCAAACAATTTAACCGAAAGTACAAGGATCTAAATCTGGAATCCTCACCTCACCGACAAAAAACGAAAGCCTTGACCTCTAGACAGGCCAATAAACTCAGAACAACAGAGAGAGTAACAGAGAAACTTGTGTTGGACATCAGCCTTCGAGACAGCACCTGGGCAGGACACATAGCCAGACGAGATCACAAAGGTCGCGTGAAAGAGGCATCGGTAGACCTCCCAGAAGAGGAATGGGCGACGTAAGAGAACCTAGACGAGAAGAAGACGGATAGAGAAGAGTGGAGGAGAATAAAGGAAGACGAAAAAGTAGATGTTCACAAAATTGGTTATGCTGTAATGTGTGTGAGAAATTACTGACTGCTTTAAGGGATCTGTTTTCGTTTATCGATCAATACGACTAGGTTAGCCATTTTTAAATCCGGTTTTGACCGAACAAAACCTCAATTGGGCATCTCATTTCGATAACACCCCGTATGGGCATCGAATCAGAAGTGGGTTTCAGGAATTGGACGGGTCGGAACTGCATGGTCTGGCCGCGAACGCGGGCGTTCTGTATTTGATGCGTCTCGTCGGTTGTGACGTCATCTTCACTCTGCTGGAGAGAGATAGAAGCCTGTTCTCCACGCTGTTCGAGGTCGTCGTGGACATGGCCAGTCGGCTGGTGTGCATGGAGGATCGCTATCGGATATTCGAGGTGCTAGCGCCACCCTCCCCAGTCCCGTAGCTTAAATCCAGTTTTCGTTTTTTGCAGAAGTACGTCAAAACGAAATCCAAATATACCACGGAGCTGCTCGAGTTGCTCAACATCGCGTGCAGAGGAAAAGGTAGTGGTCGAAACTAACCAAAACTCGATCAGCGGGCAATTTGTTTTGCAGAGATCGACGTCGCGAACGGTCACGCGGAGAACTGCGGCAAGTGGATAGAGACGAATTTGGAAAAGTTCGTGAAAAATAAATAACTCCGGAAAAAAATAACCGTTTTCATTTAACCCAGGGATTCGTTCTATCTCGTCCATTCTCCTTATTACGTTCTTCACTTTCGATACACCAGCACTAAACAGTTCGTTGTTACTGCATCCGAGAACATTTTTCATCTCTTCATTGTTCATCACTTCCATGTTGGTGACTTGCTCTACCCACAAAATCCTCAACACGTTTCAAAGGTCTGCAGTCTCTCCATGTCTTAAGACCGTCAGTTCAAAGTTTAGATCTCTGGTGTCAATAACTCCAACTTACGTTTCGTAGATGAGCCTTGAAATGAAGAGTTCAGAGCTTGGTCTTTAGTACAGTTTGCTACAAGATTTTCAATTTTCAAAAGTTTACAAAATGGAGCTTCTACTCATCATTTATGATGATGTTGGCAGAAGAATTGATTACATGCAAGAATCACGTGATTATGTTCGGCAACTGCTGATGAGTTCATTGGTCTTAGTCTTAAGGCTCTTCCATGTTCTTTGAGCCTACTCGAGCCTAGTTGATATGTGAACAATAGAGAAGAGTAGAACTTATTTTCAAATTTTTTTCCGAATTTTCCAAGAGCTACCGATAGCTAAAACCATTTTTAAACAGTAGTAAAATTTTCTAGATCTATGTTATACAAGTTGGACTTTCTGGTCTATCTCTTTACGAATAGTGGTGGGGAGAAATACGATTTTTTTTAAATTATCGGTAACTTCAAAATTGTCACTTTTGTTATAAAGAATCATATCCATGCATTTTTTAAAAAGGACATAACACTAATCTGTAATGTTTTAAAACGCCCTCTAGCGGGCAATTTATTGCCTCACCAAGCAGGACTTTTTAGGAAGGGGCACTTTTTCTTTAAAACTTCCGAAGACGTGTCAATGAAATGTCAAATGACGTATAGGGTTTGACACCCATCTACGGAATTTATTAGATGGACACCCTGTACATATTTGAATTTATTCAAAAACATACATAGTAGCGCCCTCTCGCAACCAGAAAATGAATGATACCCATTTTTCCCCTCTAGCTAAAAAAATAATCAATTTAATAAATATGATAGAAATAAATTTATTGAAATAAAATTTGAAAAAAAAAACGATTTTTTTTACATTTGCGGCTTCCGTTGGTTTTTATTGGACAAAAAAAATCATACAACTTTTACATAAATAGTTTTGTTAAGTTGGTATCTATTTAAGATATCTTAAAGGCCCAAGCAGACTTGCATAAAACGTCCGTTTTCGACATCTGGGATGGGACAGAGGATTAATTAGAAAAAATGAGGCGTCCGCGTAATACTGTCAAGTTTTATTTAATACGATCAGGTAAATGACAAACACGAACCCCGTGCGACGTATACAGGGTGGTTCGCGTCGGGCGCTCTGCTTACGGTGAACCGAATCGACTTTGCCCTTTCCTGTTACATCAAATTCGCGAGTTTTCTTTGAAATTCGACGCGAACCGCCCAATTTCGTCGACAACATTACAAAAATAAATATATTGCACCTCGAGGTGACCCGATACAAGATGGCCGGAACGCGTTCGTTTCTATCGCCCTGTATAGATTAGGTACTACTCTTCGCCAACTGCTATACGAACGAGCTATAATCACGCGACGTAGAAACGTATAAAATATGTCGCCCATTCGAGTCTAACACCCGCAACTAGCGGCTCGCTTAATTAGTCTTACTTTACGAGGAAGCCCGATCACAAAACGTGTCAAAACGAATCGGCCATACGCGCATATCCTACGGAGATACAGGGTGCTGAAAGTGATTTATTTTTTTTTTTCTTTTCATATAGGCACGAAAAGTCACATGGTTCTAAGTAAAAAAGTATTATTGCGAATGAATATCGAAAAAGAAAAAAAAATTATAAGAACAAAAAAAACAACCTGTTACCAACTATTGCCAACGAAAATCAAAAATCGGAATATTCTGACGCAAAGAACATGCCGGTATTCTATGGCCGATTCATTTTGAAACACCCTGTACGAGCGGGTCGCCGAGTCTAAGGAGAAGGTAAATATTTGCAATTTCGGGACCATAAATTAATACCCGATTTGGTTCGTTGAGTGTTCGTCGGCTACGTTAAATGTTAACGGCTGCATCGAAGTAAACGTCCCACCTGTCGGTCAAGTTTAAGTAATAAGAACGTTATAACAAATTAAGCACCTATTAAAATGTGCATCGGTAAGTTTGCCAACGCCATTTTTAAAAAACCTTGACATAAAGTCTTTTTAAACAATTTTCCGCAATCTACTGCACCCACCACCAGGTAGCGCTAAGTAATATTTTAGAACTTTTACATTTGAGCAAATTAAATTAACGAGAAACTCTTCATTCCAGTATTTTTATTTATCCTTGTTTTCTTTTCCATTCTCCGACCCTGCACTATATGTTTTTACGTAATAAATAGATCTAGGTAGATGCCAGGTAGCCCTAAGTAATATTTTAAAACTTTTACAATTGAGCAAATGAAATTAACGAGAAACTCTTCATTCCAGTATTTTTATTTATCCTTGTTTTCTTTTCCATTCTCCGACCCTGCACTATATGTTTTTACGTAATAAATAGATCTAGGTAGATGCCAGGTAGCCCTAAGTAATATTTAAAAACTTTTACATTTCAGTAAATTAAATTACCGAGAGACTTTTCATTCCAGTATTTTTATTTATCCTTGTTTTCTTTTCCATACTCCGACCTTGCACTATATTTTTTTACGTAATAAATAGATCTAGGTAGATACCAGGTAGCCCTAAGTAATATTTTAAAACTTTTACATTTGAGTAAATTAAATTAACGAGAAACTTTTCATTCCAGTATTTTTATTTATCCTTGTTTTCTTTTCCATACTCCGACCTTGCACTATATTTTTTTACGTAATGAATAGATCTAGGTAGATGCCAGGTAGCCCTAAGTAATATTTTAAAACTTTTACATTTGAGTAAATTAAATTAACGAGAAACTTTTCATTCCAGTATTTTTATTTATCCTTATTTTCTTTTCCATACTCTGACCCTGCACTATACGTTTTTACGTAATAAATAAATCTACATAGATACCAGGTAGCCCTAAGTAATATTTTAAAACTTTTACATTTCATTAAATTAAATTAACGAGAAACTCTTGATTCCAGTATTTTTATTGATCCTTATTTTCTTTTCAATACTCCGACCCTGCGCTATATCTCTTTACGTTGTTTATTATTTTTTCGAATTTTACATTGTTACCGAGAACAAAATCCAAAAATCAATTTACTGCACCAAATTCAAATAGCTCTTTTATTAATATAACTAATAACCGTTATCCAAGTTCCTTGAAATCTGACGGTTTTATGTGTAGTGACAAGAGATTAATTACATTCAAATGATGAAAAAAGAAATGTCAGCCACTAACTTTTTTCCTAATTTTATTTTCTTCTTCTTTTCTTTTTTTCGAATTTTACATTGCTATCGAGAACAAAAACCAAAAATCAAATAATTACACCACTTTTTAAATCCAATGGCCAATTTTGAAAATTTCGACGGCTAGCGCCTCAAAAACGAATTATTCGAACGTCATTTCCGGACACCCCCGTACATCTGCCTAGTTTTAATTTCGCTTCTGAATTAATTAATTAATTGAAAGTGAAAAGCGAAGCTTAAGAAATTAATTTTGGTAAACATTTCCTCGTGGTATCGCTGAGGTGGGACATTTACCTCAACGCTCGCCGCAGTTCAAGAAGACGAAGAAAATAAAACCGCCGCTTGTACCCTACGCCGGTATAGGGAGCCCCAACAGATCCACGTCACTCCTCCTTAGCTGAGCCCGCGTACTAGACCTAGCTCTACGCGATAACCTACACAAATTGGCACTTTGCTTGTTACTAGGTACCTGATGGACGCGTTCAAACGAGCTTGAACTTCCAAATGGATATCGGCCTTTGGAACACGGTGACGTGGCCCTGCTCCTTGCCGCCCACGACGTAGACGTATAGCGGCACAGTCGACTCCGCCCCCTTGCCTACGGGCGCTGCCCTCTTCTCCGCACGGCTCGCGCTCAGCGCTCTCGGCTTGTCCGTCGCGCTATTCTCGGCCAGGAGCAAGTTGGACGGCCTGCTGGACCTGCAGCTCCTGTAGACGACCCTGGTGTCCTTGTCTATGATACCGTCGTAGCTCTGCATCTCGAGCGTCTCTTCAGCGTCGTCCCTCTTCCTCGCCGAAGGGTCCACGTAGTTCGGGTTGCAGAACCCGAACGGGCCCTCCCTCTCCTGCGTCCTCCCCCTCTCGTCCGCGGGAGTGTGCACCACGCTGTAGCTGCTGTTGGAAGACAGCCGGTTCACCGTCTCGATACTCGCGTAGTCCGACGTAGACGACTCCTCCCCTTTTTTCGGCGCCTCCTGGTGGTAGACGTCGGCGTATGCGAGGTGCGAGCTATAGCTGTCCCCGCCTCCCGCTGCCGGGTTGACGTAGAGCAGCGGGTTCTCGACGGGACCGACGTACTCGTTCTCCTCTTCGGCGTCGAGGTAGACGAGTTTAGAGGCCTCGACGGGGGTGAGAACGGTCGGCGGGAGGTTGAAGACGCTGAAGTTCGGCACGGAGATCGGATCGCGAGGTATCTTCCTGATGGTAGTGTCGAATTCGACCTTCTTCTTCCGACAATGGTCCTTCGAGTCGTCGTCGATGACGTAGGCGGACTTCGACTTGGTCATGCTCGCGCCTAGGGGAGGCGTAACATGGAAACTTTTAATTATAATAATAATAATAAATAATAAAAGTTACTGACAATAAATTTGGAATGTGATCTAATGATTAGCTTTTAGCATTACTTATCGTATCCACGTTAATACAAGGCCAATAATGTTGGAATACACTCTAATTATCAGCATTTAGCTTCGATTATCACATCAAATGTTCCTGTGATAATCAAAATCTGTTTCCAAAAAGAATATTAAGGTTTTCAATCATCATTACCGTCAATCTGATGATCTGAGAAGAGTTGTAAGTCAAACTTATAAAAATGTCCATGCAGTTGCTATTGTTTTTTCACAATCTAAGCGGTTATGATACACATTTTATTTTAAAGCAATATCCATGGTTAATTATTATTATCAGATTTTAGCGTTGCTTATCGCTTTAAATGTTTCTGTAATAACAACTATAATAATAATAATAATAATTCATATATTCATAATCCGAGCGACTATGATGCATATTTCATTGTTGAATCATTAATAGGCTGACTTTCGATCGATCGCAGTTTTGACTTTCGTGATGTTGCAAAAGAAACAGTGACGGGCTTACCTCTCACGAGCGTCGGACACTCGACGACGTCCGTCGTCGCGACGCCGTTTACCTCCTGCTGGGGGCTGCAGGAGTGCTGCCTGAGCAAACTCTCGGTGCTATCCGTCGCTTGACCTCGGTTCAGGATCGTGTAGCTGCACTTGCGCGTGATGTTCAGCTGCGACAGCTTCGTGATCTCCTGCAGGAAACTCTTGGCGCTCTTCTGGTTGTCCGAGTACTGCTGCGCGAGATTACTTCCGTCGACGTAGTTGACTTCGGACGGTTCGAAGACGTAAGTCCTCTCGCTGGGAGCGATCTTGTTGTTGGGCAGGTAAGAGGAGTGCCTGTTGCCCCTGTCGGCGGAGCTGCAAGTCCTCAGACGCACCCTCGCCGACTTGTACTCGACGGAGGTTTTGCAGGAAGTCTGCAGCAGGAGCTCGGACACCGCAAAACTCGCGCATTCCGACCGGGGCCGCGGACGGGGGCCGGCGGTCGGAATCTTCTCCCAAAATTCCAAATCTACACGGTTGGGCATCGAAAAAAACAATCTAACCAAACTAATTTGCCAAAAGCAACATGATTAAAGTTTCATTCAAATATTTTTTAATTTAAAACTCATGAAAATTATGAAAGACAATGTATTTAACTATGACAAATGAGTACAGAAATTGCTGATACTGAAACAGTATGAAATAAAAAAAAAACATTTGAAAAAATCGAAGTACAAAAAAAGACTTACACATCTCTGTATATTACACTGTATAGGGCAGACTAACTGCGTTAATTTAAACAGTAAATCGTAGATACTAATACTAATAGGATACTAGGGACAACGCGAAATAAAAAAGGAGATAGATATATTTTCAAATTTATCCAATATTTAAGACACACTGTATAACGCTGACTTGAATATTTAAATCATGTCATACAAAATATGCTTAAGTTTAATGTTAAAATACAAACATAAAAAATAGTTGGGATTAAACTAGAATTCACAATTTAACTTTTCTTAATTGTGGTCAATCAGACTTTTTAATTTGGTTCCAAATTTTACTAAAATTTTAAGTAACACTTGCGATATGTATGTCAATCCAGCTTATACTTTTTCTTAACGGTCCCAAGACAATTTGCATATAGTAAATAAATTTATAGGGAAAAACAAATTCCGTTTCTTGCGCACCCGTGGGACACTCTGTATACATGAAAATAATTTTACGTTACACATTCCCCTAGACCTTTACGACGGTCCAAATTAACTGAACTGAGGTGGCTTTTACTTGATGAAAATCCATTTATCAAAATAAATAAGAAGTAAAAGTATATATAATTTCGTGAAAATCTGAATTTTTAGTTCTTATTTATTTTGGTCCAAATTAACTTTGTTTTTTCACGTTATCGATACATTCATGGCGGAAATTCAGTCTTATATGCCGACAGTACATACCGAAACTGTACTTCCAGAGTTCGTTCGAGCTCTGCCCACCCCTCTCGCCGCCGAAAATGATCATGGCGGAATGCACTTTGCAACAGGCGTGGCTGTGCAGCGGACCGGGGTTGATTTTGATCTTGATATTGTGCCATGTCTTCTCGCGGATGTTCCACCTCCAGAAATCGTTACGCTCTTGCAGATCGGTCATGCCTGGAACAATCCCCGATGACGGAACGTCGATACGAAACGTCGTACCGCGGGCAAATCTCGTAAAGCACCCAAAACGGCACGTGTGGGGTCACTTTCGGAGATTACCATTTTTTTTTCTGAGGTTATGGCGAAGTGTATTTTGAACGGAGCAGAATGCGAGTCATCAAGTTAATCAAGATTACTTTGTTTAGTTTTTCTTTTTTTTCCATTACTATTTGGAATACTTGTTCACATATTCATACAATTGCGATTGTTTTTTTTTTTTCATAATCTGAGCGGCTACGATACACATTGACACGTTAATGGAACACCAGATAAAGGTACAGACAGTAAATTTGGAATGTACTCTAATAATTAGCTTTTGGTGAATTATTTTTTTGTCTAAGCTGTTAATTTTTCGACGTAGTACAAGAGGAGAAAACCTTAAATACAAAAATTATTACCTGTTTATGTGGGCTATCGTGCCACGCAAAAAAAAAACTTAAAAGCAGTCTTTTAGTTATAGTCAATTTTCATTAATCGATTTCATCGATTTTTCCAAAGCAGCAAGGATGTTACTTTTTCTTCGAGTGCAAAACCAACTTTCTAAAAAGAGACCTTTTTTGCAGAGCAATAAATTCCCTTCAAAGATCAATATTGTTTTTTTTTGTATATTGAGTTGTTTTTTAGTTACAGAATTCCCGAAAAACTAAAGTGCAAATAATTATTTTTATTGATAATCATTGTAATTATAATAAATAAATAATAAATTATTAAATTAATAATATAAATATATATAATATAAAATATATAAATAAATAAATTAAATAAATAAAAAATCATTATCAATTGAGTATTATCTCGCTAATTGCAATATTTAAAAATTTATATTTTTTTAAACTTTGAATGATAATCTGAAAGATTTGCACGCAGCGCGCCCAAGTCTCACCTCCGTAGATCCACATCGATTCGTCGTGAATGACCGCCGAATGTTTGTGCCTCGGCGCAGGAAAATAATCGGCTGATTTTGCGGGCGGAGACCAAAGCAGGTGCCAGGACTCGGTTTCTAAACAAAATTTACGATTATTACGAATATACCACACCCTGTATATACAGAAAGCGAACACCGGAGCTCAACAAACGAACGGATGATATTTTTTTTTCTTCAAATTCTCTCGGGTATTCGGTCTTTCGTATACAAATAATAAAATTCCTTTAAATATTTTTTTATTAGCAAATATATTGGTTAATTTTCTTCTGTTGTCACCCTTTAAGACGTTTTTTTTTTTACGCTATATTGTGCAGTCCGTTTGAATACAAAATACGACAAATTTGATCAAAAATTCACCACCTAATAATTTAATTGTTGAATAATAAGAATATTATTTAAATAATGGCGAATTACACTAAAACTGCAGCAAGTTTCCAATAAAAAACCGCCTATCGAAATTGATTTTTTTATATATTTGTTTATACAGTTTTGGCGCCATTTTAAATAGAAGGATATGTTCTAAACTTTAGATATTTTAATGAAAGTTAGCTGTACTAGGATAGGGTGGAGCAAAAGTAAAAATTTTCATCACTTTTCTAACCAAGACTAACCAAAAACTACTTTTTTTTAGAAACTTCGCCAAAATTTGAGTAAATTTGGTTAAAGTTAGTCAAAAATAAATCGACTTGTAAAGTAATAAAAAATATTATTTCTGAAAACTTGTATCTCAAAAGTTAAGACGTTTAGGACATACGTTCATATGAAGTTTTCTTTTTAAAATGGTCCCAAAAATCATTCAATTAGAAAACACCCTGTATAACAAACTGCCTTCACTTTTTCGCATTCGCTTCGAAACACCGTTTATATTTAAACGGCTATTTTATTACCATCAAACCAGCCAATTGGACTATTTTTTCTTAAAGAAAAAGCACCTTAATTATTAATTTTTAAGTAAGTAAGTACTCTGGCTAAAATATTACGTCCAATTCAAATATCAAAGTGAATGCTACTTTTTCGAAGAAACGACAACGTTGCGTCGCTTAAAATCTGTTAGATAGCTTATGTACACAACTCCGTATAAAAACATTTTGCATCCGACCTATTATGCGACAAAAAACGGAAAAACCTTGGCAGTATTTTTCCGTATTTCTTACGCTTTTCGGTATTAAGTGGCAACATCGCATTTCTCTTAAACGTTACGTATGGTCATGTTATAAACGGTACCCGGAACTTACCGAAATGGAACGCCCACAGATCGCCGCAGGAACCCCGCAGGTCTTGGTACCCGCCGTATATGAGCATGGTTCCGTTGTAAACGAGCGACGTGTGGCCCCGTCTACCGATCGGCGTCGAGACGCCTGGAAACGACGTGTAAACTCACTTTTAATTATTTAACTTGAATTTTAATCAATTTAAAAAAAAACAGATTTTTTTTAAATAACGTTTTTTTAATTAATTCTCACGGATTTGTTTGAAATTTGGCAGCGCCGCTTCCGGTGGTGTTAGGGCAGTCGGGCAACTTAATAAAATGTTTTTCGTCACTAGAATTTTTCTCATATTTTGCTTCGTTTACGAGATAAAAAATAAAAACTTTTTACACTTCTTCTCTTCCTGTACTTCTTCTTATCACTGAAGCAGAAGTAGATCAACCACCAGCCACTCCCGTATTAAAAAAATCATAGTTGTCGCTACTTTTTGATACAAGCGGCAACACCGCAAAACTGAAAACTAAATCCATAGAGTCGAATATCTGTGCGCGCAAATTTTCAGCAACCGGTGGCACCGCGAAACGCCATGTATAAATAAAATGTATTTTACCTAAGAGAACGTTTGACAAAAATGAAATTTTTTCAACGCCCGGTCATAAAAGTTTGCTCGATTCCTACCTTTTTTCGTTCGCAGTTTCTTCCACGTGTTCCCTTTCAGTTCGTAGACCCACAGGGGCGTCTCGGTGCCCGCCGAAAACCCCACTTCGCCGCCGAACACGTAAATGCGGTCTTTGTGAGGCACTGCCGTGTGCTCTTGCAGTATCGGCAGCTTGTCGCCGGAGGGTTTGAGCTGTTTCCATTTGCCTGTAACTGCACGATTTATTCTCGAAAGTTTCGCATCGTTCCCGCTGCGTTTTGAGCGTTCCCCGTGCACACATTTACACCGCGCACTCCTTAAATATTCCCGGCGCATTCGCCCATATTTTTGCAAAATAAATAACGATTTGACACGCGAGAATCGCCACAGAATCGTCGAAATAGTGTCATACGTACGAGCGCCCTCTAGCGGCTTGTATCTCCACATTACAAAAATAGAAAAACAATTGGTGTCACCGTTAGATGGCGCAATAATCATCAATTTTTAATAAAAGCAAGTCTAATCTTTCGATACGTACATTTGTACTTCAATTTTTGTTTACATTTCCAAAGTGACCGTTTTTCACGAAAATAAATACTGTTTAATGTCTATAATTTCAAAAAAGTGATATTTTAAAATTAGACTCCAATTATGAGGTACAAATTTTCAAAAACTAGAAAAATATGCGTTTTCCATTTGAAACAAACAAGTTGACAACTAAAGACATGTTTTAGATAACCATACGCAGCTTAGATAATCCAGACACCTCCACCTGCCTAGCGGTTTCAGATCTGGACCGCCACCTTGTTCATAAAAAAATCAAAGGTTATGTTAGTATCAAGTTTATCCATAGATTCGTATTTCTCTAATTCTAGCAGAAAATAGGTCCATCCTAATGGACATATCTAATATACCTAAATTGTATTTCCAGAAGTCTTTGGTGGGCAGGTTGCCGTTGCGTCCCCCCAAGACGTAGAGGTTCTCACCGATTAGGGTGGCGCTGTGTTTCGCACGTGCCGACGGTGCCTCGTGAGCGGCCTCTTGCGGACCCACGGACATCCACATTCCTAAAAAAATAACCGATACCGCGTCAAATGCCATATATTTTGCAAGTACGCCATAGTTCAAGTCATTGCGCTTGAGTTATTCATAATTTACCTCACCAATTCTTGTACACTGTTAACGTCAATTAATGTGTTTTACACCTGTTATGATAATTATGCAGTTGCATTTATTAGTACATACGAAAATTGTATACCTAATATTCTGATACGCCTAAAGTAAACACTTTGTTGTACCATATAATATTGCTATTGCTACTACTACTAAAAAACTGGCTGTTTTTTATCCCTTAAATTTTTGCTGGGCCAGAGTATTTCACTAACATTATTTTCGGTTTAGTTCAAGAGAAGATGCGAATTTTGTTAACTGCATAAGGACTGCATATAGCAGCTTAGCACCATTGGCGACCATGGTTAAAATTTCCCAATCTACTAAGCACCTAAGCATAAGTTTGGCGTTGTATTTAAGGTTATGTTTCTATTCGTTTTGTTTCGTGGAAATGTTTGTTAAAAAAGGTACGTACAAATCTAGAACAGTTGCCAAAATATGAATATTTCCGTTGCTGTTGCGATTTAAAAGCATGCGACTGGAGGTTAGGAAGAACTACGTTAAATCTAATGTCCAATCACAAATCATACTTTGTAAACAACTTTAAGCGCTCGCTTGCTGTAAAGTTTAACCGTTATAGAAATATAGGTGACATAGGCCGACTTAGACAAGAAAATCGTACAAGAAATTGAGGTTAAGTTTACGCTATCGTGTTTTTATTCAGAATATAAGCGTAAAGTTTCGCTTACGTGTTTCGTGTTGTGTTTACGTGATAGTGCGAAGGCTGTATTAATTAGAGGATTAGTCAGCTGGCTGCTGGTGTCTCTGATACGCGCGAGTACCCTTGAGCTTGGTTTATTTTTCGCGGGAAATGGAACTCGGCGTCCGGTATACCGTAGAGAAAGTCCGACGGTTGTGGTTCTCTCAAACTGGCGCTTCCGGCTCCCGCGCTGCTTTAACGCATCCTCCAGAGATACTACTTCAGACTTCGAGGGTCACGATGTACACCACGCGGTCACAATTCGCACATATTTCCTTTTTTTTATCAATTTTTTCGCGAACCACCACAAAGGACCCGCGTTTCCCGGTCCCGTCGTCGTCCCGGATCGCGTCGCGGCGTCGCCGTCGCTGCGCCGACGTCAGCCATCGCAGTATTGATCGAGATTTGCACGTGCTGCGGCCTCCACTGTCAGACTTTTCGTCTCTTAGAAAACGATACAGGCTAAAGTCTATTTCAGAAAGACATAGAGTAATAAAACCTATGCAAAGCCTGAAATCTAGTGTGGGAGCTCTGTGTTGTTTGTTTGAAGTTTTATTTTAATTTATTTTTAAATAATGAAAAAAAATTGTTTCTTATTGTCATTGTAACTTTTTTATCAGCGTATATTAATCATTATCAAAATTGTTTTCTAAACGCCTTTAACATGCCCTTTCCTATAAATAAAATTACGTAATTAAAGCCAAGAAGATAAATCATCGAATACAGGAAAAATTGTTCCACTTAAAATAGCTGCTTAAAAATTATTATTATTATTATTATTATTATTATACACAATGTACTCCCGAAAGTTTTTTTTATTTATTTAATTTTTAAAGTAAATAAGTTTTCTAAATCTGAAGAGACCGAATTAATTAAATTAGCTATTTCGTGGGCTTACAAACTCCTTTTTATAATTGTATAAATTTAAATCGCAAATTTATAAATAAAAAAAAGGTTTTCACTTTCGTCGTTTTTTATTTTTTAATGAACAAAAACAACAAAACAACAAACAAAAAAAACAGCCCTTTCGCAGTCTTATAAGCTACTTTTTATAAATGTATAAATATAAACCGCAAATGTATAAATGAAAATAAAAATCATTTTCGTCGTGGGTTCTTTCGCCATAAGCGACGAAAGACGAACCGTGATTTCGCGCGCACGTCTACAGCGCCACGTTGTCAGATTGTGCAATTCGGAAATTACTAAGCGCTCAGAGTGCTGAGCAGAAGCGGATACGTCTCGTCTTCGGACGTCTTCTGACTCGAACGTGCGTCGGCCGATGGCGAGTCAGTTCGCCATGTTTGTCGCCACGGTAACGTAATGCGTTCCGAGCCGACCGCCCATCTTCTATACACGAGGCAATTGAGGAACGCCTGTAGTGGGTTCGTGAAGGCCTGCAAAAATAAAACACGCCATTATTGAAAATTATTGAAACAAGTCTGATATAATCCAGACGACGTTCTGGTTAGTTTTCCTGTTGAATTTCTCTTAACTAAAGTTCCTATTCCTGAAACACTAGGTAAAGTCTGTTCATAGATATAAGAAAGTGACTAACCGATACGAATTAAGGAAAGACCGTAAGAATGATATATGGCCGAACAGGTCCGTACTTTGCTTAGAATTTAATTATTTGGGGTTTTGTTAGGAAAGATAGTAAACAATATTTATTGATTTATGTATGTATTTATTTTTAAATATAAAATAAAATTACAAATTATTTTTATTACCTACTTAAATTAGAACTAGTTTGTTTTTAAACCAACTTTCAAATAAATCAGCGGTGGCGTCTTCATGGTAATCCAGAGAAGAATCTTTAATATTGTTCGCAGACAGAGAAAGTCCATTTGGAATCCAACCATCTTTAGAGCCAGCATGCAAAATAGTTATTCTTTTACCTCTTTTTGATGGCGCGTTTGTTTTACACTTTGACTCAACCCATCATAAATGTCGAACCAGTTTTCATCCAAGTAAATAATTGGCCTTTGTCAATTTTTTTAAATCTAAAACCCATGTGTTGAATAAGGTAGGTCTACCACATTTAACACCTGTTTCATCTTTTTCAAGCCTCCTAATTAAGATATCTAATGTAGGCACGCTTCGTTAAATTCCGAAACTTTAGGTAATAATCTTGTTGCATTGTATGTTAATGACCACCCTTGGATAATCCCATTCAAAAGCAATTGGTCACTTTCTTATATCTATGAACAGACCATACCTATGAAGGTTATGTTTGTCCTCTAGTTAGTATTCGCCACCAATGACATTAATGAGGTAGTAACTATACCGTTCTTACCATAACGTACCACACCAGGACCAAGTACCGAGCGGGACACGCCCCCGGTAACGCCCACACCATCACTCCGTTGACCAGATTGGGCAGCCAGCACCCGTAGTAGACTGCGTTGATGGCGGCGCACTTGAACTTGATCGCGTGGACGATTCCGCGTTCTTTTTCGGTGTACTGACCTGACGTGCCGGATACGATCCGCCGGAGGTCCCGAAGGGAGGAGCAATACGCCCACGGACTTGCCACCATGACCGCCAGGATCGGGACGTACGTCACCAGGTAGTTCGGGAGAACTCTGAGGGCGGTCTCGCCGTGGGACACGCCCTCGTGACAACTGAAACGTATAGTTTGCTCCGGATTATTCCTCGTGCGATTTTTTTTACTAACTGTACAACTAAAACACTGATATTGCCGGAAATCGGAGTTCTGTAATCATATTAGACTGGAAATCGGGTTGGGTTGACAATGTGTGACCTTAGCAAGGCAGTCGAAGCTGTATCTCGCACGATCTTCTTAAACAGAAGCTGTTTTGGTATGGATTTCGCGGCTGAACCTTTAAGCTAACAGAATCTTATTTATTAAACAGGGAACATTTTCAGGCGTAAATCCTCTTTGGGGAAGGTCTCCAGTGGGTCCGTACTCGGCCCTGTGTTTTTAATACTGTATGTTGCTGATCTATGTCGTTTTCTACGGTCTGTCAAATCTGCCAGCTTTACGTTATATGGTCCGAATTGGAATGACCCGCACAACTAACCAAAACTATCTTCCAGCTTATTCGTCCTCAGAAAAATTAGGGAGAGCCTAGACCAAAATGCCCTAATGACTGACATTATGGGGAAACTCTGTCAATGCTGTTCAAATATTCATGATACTGAACAGGGCTATAAGAATTCTTGCTGGGGCTAAGCACACTGAACACTGTACTCCATATTTTCAAAAATATAAGATAATGACACTGCACTGTACCTATATCCTCCATAATCTGTTAGAAATTCACAGACATACTAATATATTTGAAGGTGAGTCTCATAGTAATCCAACACGTGCAAAAAATCTTATGAGTTCCAAGCATCAGACAAAATTCTTTAAACATCAACTAGTACAATGTGCTGCCAGACAAATGGCTTTTGAGGTGTTCGAATTTTTGAATTTTTGTCCTGTCCTGTTTGCGAATAAGCGCACCTAATATTATCGTGGACCGTGCAGCAATTTTTGACAATGTATGGTAAAATTTCAACGGTGATTAAAAGTGGACATGAAGTGAGCCAAAAGTATCGTTTCAATTGCCTCCAAAATGTCAACCTTTCGATGTGGACGTACCTGGCGTTCGGGTAGTAGAGGGGGAAGAGGCCGACGGCCGTCAAAATGGCGGGCACCGTCCACGCGGTCAGATGGTACCTGGAAAAATCGGGTTCGTTTCGTTTCAACACCTGTCGCATGTCCAGCGCGTAGAACACGGTCCAGAACCAAGTCGACGCGTAAAAGTACTGGATAAAGGTCTGAAAAGGTCCGCCATTTTGTTTACAACACGGCTACACTAAAAATCACAGCCGGGCTGGTAAAGAGAAAACAGCTTCTCGTAGTCTAGTCTAGTAGTCTCGTAGACTACTTTTTATAAATGTATAAAAAAAGATTTATTTTCTTCGCTTTTCATTTTTCAAAAAAACATTTTACTTTCGTCGCTTTTTATTTTTCCATAAACAACGAAAGAGGAAGCACCTATTTCTCTGGCTTGTAAACTGCGTTTTGTAAATTTATAAATGCAAATCGAAAATGTATAAACGAAAAAAACGATTTTCGTAGACTTACAAACTAATTTTTATAATTGTTTGAATACTACTTTCCTCGTAGTTTCAATAAATAACATGAGAAAACAGCTCGTAGTGTTGCAACCCAAACAAAACTACTTTTTATAAATGAATAAATATAAATCACTAGTTTATAAATTAAAAAAACATGTTATTTTCGTCGCTTTTTATTTTTCCATAAACAACGAAAGAGGAAGCACCTATTTCTCTGGCTTGTAAACTGCGTTTTGTATATTTATAAATGCAAATCGAAAATAAATAAATCAAAAAACGATTTTCGTAGACTTACAAACTAATTTTTATAATTATTTGAATACTACTTTCCTCGTTGTTTCAATAAATAACAAGAGAAAACGACTCGTAGTGTTGCAAACCAAACAAAACTACTTTTTATAAATGAATATATATAAATCACTAGTTTATAAATTAAAAAAACATTTTATTTTCGTCGCTTTTTATTTTTCCATAAACAACGAAAGAGGAAGTACCTATTTCTCTGGCTTGTAAACTGCGTTTTGTAAATTTATAAATGCAAATCGACAATGTATAAACGAAAAAAACGATTTTCGTAGACTTACAAACTAATTTTTATAATTGTTTGAATACTACTTTCCTCGTAGTTTCAATAAATAACAATAAAAAACAGCTCTTAGTGTTGCAAACCAAACAAAACTACTTTTTATGAATGAAAAATATAAATCACTATTTTATAAATTAAAAAAAGCATTTTATTTTCGTCGTTTTTTATTTCTTAATAAGCAACAAATGTAAAATCAGGTATTTCGCATGCCTGTAAATTAGTTTTTGTAAATTTATAAATTTAAACCACAAATATATTAAAGAGAAACAAACGATTTATTTTCGTCGAGAAAGCAGTCACTTGGCGGGCTTATAAACTGCTTTTTCTAAATTTGTAAATATGAATCGAAAATGTATAAGTGAAAAAATGGTTTATATTCGTCGTTTTCTATTTTTAAATAATCAATAAAAGAGTATAAATACTACTTTTATCGTTTTCTATTTTTCAATAAATAACAAGAAAAAGTAGCTTTCGTCGTCTGACAAACTAAACAAAACTACTTTTTACAAATGTATAAATATAAATCAAAAAAGTATAAATTAAAAACTATTTATTTTTGTCTTTTCCTATATATAAATAACCGACGAAAATAAAAACATCTATTTCGTAGGGTTCCAAAGTACTTTTTATAATGGTATAAGTATAAATCACAAAAGTATAAATTATTGAACTTAAAACTCCAACTTTTTTATTTTTAAATTAGAGATATTTTTCCATTTTTATATTCCACAGCGAAAGCCAAGTAAGAAATGTTCTTTATCTCCATTTTTCCTCGTTCGATTTATAAAAGAAGTAAAAAACAGAAATATCCGCCAAAAAATTGACAAATCGGGTATTTTTTATAGGAAACGGTTTGATAAAAGTTTTTAAAGAAAACAGTTTTATCGGAAGCGTGCTAAAAATTGGACTCGCTTCGCAGTTTTCCACAAAACTTCCTGTTTTTGTGTTTTTATATATTTCCAATACTCCAAAATATTGACAGTTGGTTGGTATTGCAATTGGTTGATGTCTATTATTTAGATTAAAAGACATTAAGCCCGATCCAGCAAAAACCGCAAGGTGGCCAAACGCTTGTGCGTGAAGGTAGCATGGAACTGGTACATCGGTGAACGGACATCAGATCACTGCCAATTTGGAAAATCTTTTTTTTTTCCAGATGGGAACAAATTATAATTAATAATAATGCAAACTGACGACAATTTGGGAATGTATATTTGCATTTATTGTTCACTGATCGTTTTTGGTGCTCCCTCTTGCAAGCGAATAGACTATACTTATAGAAAACGTCCGGACTTACCGACGTCCCAACGCAGAACATAATCGTCGGACTGTCCACTGTGGTGGACAGTATACTGCCGTGACTCATCCAAGACAGCGATCTGGCCAAAACGCCTGAAACGGTCACAACCGATGACGAATTTACCAAAAAATACAATGAAGAACTTATCGATTTATTTTTTTTTACTTTTTCTGTACCTATAGCGGCGGCCAGGTCCGCCATCGCGAGCCACGTGACTATTTTCCTGCCCCTCGACTCCGTGTGTGACACGAGCTTTGAGCGCCCTCTAGATTGCGTTCTCGGCAAAATCTAAAAATGGCGACAATGTTGAAGTCGCGGTTTTACAATTCTTCAGAAATGAACAGACTGGCAGCATTTCAATGAAATATTAACCACTAAATCAAAACAAAAATGGTCAAACATAACCTCAAAATAGCGGGGGGCGATTTTTGCGTCCATTTTAAAAAGAAAACTTCATATAAACTTACGAAATGCAGAGTGGTAAAGCTATTATAATTTTTTGGTATCTGTATATACATACATTATTTAATATACCATATTTTCACCTGTCTATTTGTGGCACGCCACTGATTACTCGTAAAATAAAAATTATTCTTACAATCTAACAATTTCTAAAGAAATTTGATTCGAATTTTATGCAAATGTCATTATGTTTTTAAGGAAGTCAGTGTCTATGAACAATTAATATTTTGGTTAATTAGGTAGCCACTGCACTGGATAAATCGAGAACATTTTTTTTGAAAATTAAAATTCCTATCTAAAACCAACTGAAGAAATGATGAGAAGAAATTTTCGCTAATCATCCTGTTGGCTTCTTCAAAGCTTGACTGAAACTGTTTCACCACCCGATTCGGTAAAATCACATTCAATTAAATTCTTTAAGAAATAACGGGTGATTCAATAAGAGTTTCCACATTACAATCTGAAATATTTTTCAAACGCCACTGTATTTGTTTATTATCATATGAGATTTCTAATCTCAAAATATAACAAAATTAGCCATAAACGACCTACGTCATGCCACGTGAGTCGCAGGGGTCATTTGAATGATATCATATTTCATACCTAATTGTAATACACTAATCTAAAATGGCAAATAAAAATGTTTGTATATTTTTATATTATTTTAATGTGGAAACCCTTATTGAATCACCCTTTATTTCAGGTTGAAACTGCCAACTTCTCAAATAAATTGATTTTCAATATTATTCTCTTTATTTTTATTTTTACTTTTAATAACTGATGCATATAGGACTTGTCTTTATTCTCTTGAGATATACACCAACTAAAACGTTTGCGTGTATGTCAGAGATGAGGGAAATGGGAATCATGGGAACTCTCAGATAGTTCCGGAATTCCCTGCCAAATCTAGAAATATACGTTCTACTTTTGCTATCGACTTCTGTAGAATGAAGGTAGATATTTAAGCATTCCTTATGGTTAGGATACAGAATGTTTTGGACTTAATCAACTAGACCCCAATGTATTGTCAATCATATTAACATTATTATTACACGATATTACTATTACATTTATCTATTATACTATATTTAATTTATCAATGTAATTATAACTCCCTATTTAGTTTTCAATTTAAACATTTAAGTGGTTAAGAATTTATTATATTATTATTATTATTATTATTATCATTATTATTATTATTATTATTATTATTATTATTATTATTATTATTATTATTATTATTTTATAAACCAGACTTTTAACGTTCTGATTTCTGAGTATTTAAATAAAACAGATAGATAATTTCTTATGTGAGAAATAATAAAAGTTAAGAAGGTTAGGATATATATATCCAAATGAAGTTTTTTTTTTAAACGGACCCAAAAATCGCCCATATAATTGAAATTCAATTGGAAAACATCCTGTATGTTGTTCGAGACGTCAAATAAATTGACTGTGCTCCTTCCCCAGCGTGAAGCCCCTATGTTCAGACAACAAGAAATTCATCAATCGTACAAAGTTGTTATATATATAAAGTTTTTATGCAAGCGTCGCGTCGCAGATACTGGGAATACTGAAGCTAGCATTTCATCAGCATATTCTATCACATAATTCCTCCCTCCGAAGTGGAAAACAACAGGGACGAAGGGTTGTTTTCAGAAGACTGGTCGTTCTTGGTTTTCTTGGAATCTTGCAGCAAATGGCTCTTGTAGATTTTCCATGCTATAACTATTAACAAGATTAAAATAAACATCATTCCTGTTGAAGTGGCGAGACTCCAAGTGACTGGATGAATTTCATAACCAATGTCGGGGATCGATGATTTCGCAGCTTCTCGTAGTTTTTTGATCGTATTGAGATCAATCGATTGTAGTTGGAGTGGCTGGTACTTTACATCGTGATGTTCCATATTTTCAATTTTAATGGGTGGCAGTGAGAATGGGTTTGCTTTAAAAATTTCTTCTTTATTCCAAAGCTCAGTATTTTGGGTACTTATACCACAATTATATGGAACATTGATTAGGCAGGCTTCTTCAATAAAAGCTATTTCTTTGTTTTGACAATTCATTTGTAATTTAAGTTTCTGTTCCGATGGTATTATCAAAACAAATCTACTAGTGATTGGTCGTATTATATGCGTTGAAACATTTACATTGACTACGTGGCAATTTTTGTTTTCGGCATATTTAATGAGGGTTGTCACACAATCACCGATGGGCTGGGTAAGTTGATTTTCGCAAACGTAGGTGTCTTCAATGATTGGGCAGATTGATTCTTGATATTGTTGCATGTCAGTGCCCAATATTAGGTAGGGTGAATTAGGTATAATTAAGGAGTGATTCACAGGTACTGGGAACAGGTGGAATATTTCAAAAATATCTTTAAGAAAAATCGGAATATGGACGGCAAAAATTATTTTATCTTTTGTAAATTTAACTTGTAAGTTTGCTAACTGATAATAATTATTTTGATTTTCAAAAATTAGAATTTGATCATCACCATAGAGAACAGTCAATTTAAAAATTATTTGTTCTAATTCAGCCGCCGATATTACTACAGGATGTAATGTGTTTAATTTCGCAAATGTAATGACATTTTCTAAATTATCCAAAAAAGTTATAAAACTTTGGCAATTTAGAATAATTTGCATTAGTGTATTTTGAGCTTTAATGAAAGTAGTTATGTCAGTAATAGTTTTATTTGAATTATATTCAAAAATGTCTATATGTTTTTTAATAGCTTCTTGATTTTTCTGTAGAAGTGTTATAGTATCATTATAGTTGTCAATCAGCTGTTGAATCAACGAGGTTTGCTTTTTTAGTTGGATGTCAGATGAATGTTTACTACGCACAAGTTCTGTGATAATTTTATCGTATTTTTGTCCATCCTCTGAATCGAGAGTACCAAAAAGCCATTTCGATAATTTACCTACAACATTTATTAAACCTTTTTTTGTACGGTTATTAGGTTTTATGTTACCAAGTTTAAATTTTACTTGAGTAATTAAATATCGAACATTATTAAGTAAATTATTTCCATTAATATAGTGTACATTCTGATAATTATGTTTATTTGTATAGTTTAATGATTTTGAGATTACAGCGTAAGCGTATTCTAAATTACGTAATTGATTAAAAAGTTGAGATGTTTCTACAAAATGCAAAAATGTATGTTGATGTTGAATTATTCGAGCATTTCCTAAGCGGAAGGGGAGAAGTGGTGTTTTAATTGGGATAACTTCAATATCATTATTCCCTATCACTAATAACATCGTAGCTGCAAGAAGGAACAGCGTTGTCCGGTTCATTTTTAAAGGGGGTGGCCATAAACAAATCCTGTTCTAAACATTCTAAGTTTCGTCTATCGCCAAAACAATTTAACAAAGCTCCTTTAATATTGTCCCACGTTACTAACTCCATTCTACAGCCTACTAGAATTTGTGCGCGATCAACAAGTTTCATTCTTATAGTTCTTAACAAATATTGTTTTAAAATTTCGTCGTTTCCTTGACCATATGTATCAAAAAGGAAATCTCCAGCTGATAGAAAACTATTTAAAGTGTTGGAATCACCATTATATGGCAGAATACTATCTATAAACATTTTTAACAAAGTGTAATTTACACCTGAATTCGACGATTGATTAGAATTCATTTTCAAATTGATTTGACTATTCTCTACTTTCTTTTCCACTAAATTTAACGAAGTAAAAAACGCACTTAAATTGTCGACGTCTTTATCTTCGTTCATAAATTTAATTGATTTTGAAATTTCTTAAAATTGAACTTAAAACTAAGAATCCTTAAAATTATTTCCACCGTCCTAACCAGGGAAGATGAAAGGAGAACAATAGGAATTTTGGGCACTAACCTTGATTTCTCTTAGTCGTCAGCCTATTCTTCCTATTGGAATTTTCCTTGCGTAGCACTGCTTGCGGGGGGTGATTTCTTGCCTTCCTTGCCCTCAGTCGAACTCAATCACGTTGGGTTTGTCAGACAGTATCACTGGTTCGTTTTGGAGTCTAAGGGTTGAAACCCACGTTTCGCGATCAAATCGTCCCGATGACGTGGCTTTGACCGAAAACTACCCCAAATCCTACCGACTGCGCCAGTTAAGGTTTTCTAACGAAGGATCTCGTTTTTAAAAAACACTTTTTTATTTTGCAAACAGAACTACGAGGTTTTATTTAACCCGCTACAAGGAGAACTGGACGCAAAGCACAGAGTTGTTATATATATAAAGTTTTTATGCAAGCGTCGCGTCGCAGATACTGGGAATACTGAAGCTAGCATTTCATCAGCATATTCTATCACATAATTTATACCTGGTATATCGCGCCCAGAGCGCCGAGGAGCGAAGAGCACACGCACGCGACGTTGTAAACGTTCGCGTCGAACGCGTCAACGATCACGTTGGCAACGTCGCTGCCGTTACCGCGACGACAGCAAAACGTCTGTATCGTCGGATCTGACATTGCGAGAGTTTTGAAGCCGAGTAAACATAGAAAGCCGATATAAACACGGCGTTATCGTTTTCCGGATTTTTGACGATTTGACGGTCAAGACGTGTGATTTGGCTTGATGGCTGAGATTTTTTAGGTTGTGGACCCGTACGCTGCGAATAGGGAAGCCGCTTTATCCGGGCTTGTTTGTTTCCAGATAGCGGCGTTGTTATCAGAACCTCGTGTGTATTATTTCGGTCTTAAATTGGTGGTTATGCAACTCACAGAGATAACTATTTATTTATGAGATGAAATTGACTAAAACAGAATCTCCTATAGACAAGCGGAGAATATTTTTATAACCTCACACTGTGCTTCTATTTTTGGGCATAAAATTATATTACAAACGAACTCTTTACGGAAACTAAGAAATTCTGTACAAATAGAGGGAGGTTAACTTAAGGAATGGTCGCTTGCCGAATCACAATGACAATGACATTTCGAAAAAGTACCTTTTCATGCAGAGGAAGCTTCGATAAAACATTGATTCGTGGGAAAGTCCTGAAATTTCCTGAAATAATCGCCATCTTCTTCACAACCAGTTGTGTCAAATGCATACTATAATTTTTAAGAACGTATAAAATATCAAGGAATTCTCCTTTAAACGAGACCTAGCTCGACTTTACTTTATTTAAATTAAGATAAAATTAAACGAAAAACGAAGTCGTTAAGTGCTTTATTCGGTTTTTTCCACAAACGCAGTGGTAGATGCTTCAAAACGGGTCCACGCAGAGTCCGCTGGCGTCCCTCTCCGCTTCGCCGGGACATCCCGAGCCGGGCACGTCTACCGCGTTCCTGTCTAGTAATTTGGGTACCGAAGTGCTACTCGTCCGATTAGACACGCCCCCGTGTCCCTTACTAACGTTGCGATGGTTCTCGGATATCCGTTTCGCCATCTCTTCGGGTTTTTTCTTAACCTGGAACACGTCGCATCTCTATCAAGGAACTCTGCGACCGCATACGTCACTTTCGAGAGTGTCGCATCTGTATCTTACTTGTTCTGTGGCCAAATTTAAAAGTACAGTCGAAATTATATTCAAAGGGTCTTAGGCACTTGAAAAATAACAGCACGTGTGTTTTGGAATAAGTAATATTTAAATATTTTATATACATATTTCAGAACTACATTTAATGTTAATTTTATATTTTTTTAGCCTAGTTTTTCCCGTTTTAACGCTCACTAAATTAGTGGTGGGCGATTATATTTCGATTATGGCCAAATAATAATTCGACAACTTCGAATTAATAATAGCAAGGAATGACGATTTGATAATTTGATTTTTGGGTGTTGGAAGCCATTTTATACAACCAACCAATTACTCGTAAATATCAATTCCCCACGCACTGTGTCTCTCTAAGTTTGGTTTATTTTGGTTTTATGTTTTTAACGTTTTTTATTGTATTTTTGTCAATTATAACATAGTAATAATTAAAGATTTGTATAAAATAGTGTTATAGTGTGCTAGCTATGTGATAAAATGGGTTCCAGAGCGAAACGCACGACAATATACGCACTGTAAATAAAATAAACTAAAAAGCTGAAAACTGAGTTAATCGCAACTATTTCAAGACGGCTCGGCAGACAAAATATCAGTAAACGCCAGTGTCTGGGGACCAAGTTATGAAAAGCGAGGTTTTCAGGAACAGACAATGCCTTGAAGAACTTGCCAAGACTTCAGTTAAAGCTGCGACTGTTTCATCCTAGTCTGAAGTCGACCATGGCACTTCAGATTGTGACATGGCATGGGAATATTTCGACTAAAATGTCTCGGATTGTACCACTACAGCAAAAGCCATTGTGGTAAAACAGTATTTGTCTATGCCCGACTTTTTGGTCACGAAACTGTTACGTCGGTGGCGCCATCCAGGGTCATTTTTAAGGATTATATTGCCAGTAGAAAGCTTCAGTTTATGTGCAAGATGGCACACATTTTAATATATGTAAAAGCCGGGAAGAAATAAAGCTCTTTCAGTACGTACTTTAATTTACAAAAGTCTACTGCCTGTCTGTCTCCTGAAAGGATATTTTCGAAAACTGACATCATTACAAATTCCAGAAGAAACAAACTTTCGCCGAAAAATTTAGACTCGAATTGTTTTTTGAAATATAAATGGTTAATTAATTTTATAAAAATAATCGTAATCGTAATTCGACATAATCTTATAATTAATAAGTTTTATTATTAATACCAAGTTTTATTTCTCTCATCATTCATAATGGTTTATTTCAATGATTATTGAAATCGTTATTTCCATTATGAAAATGTATCGATTATGCTCATCAGTAACCTAAATCCACACCACAGACAATTGGTAAGATTAAACACATATTTTCATTCATTCATAGATCACAAACAGGTAGTTAGAAGGTATCACTGACCACAAAAAAAAGTCAAATTATTTAGAACACTGTTCGGGGATCCTTGATTACATTCAAAACATTGGAGACCAGTTATCAATAGTACTTAAGAAATATAATTTTTAAAACCACATTTACGACTTGGCCGGACGCTTTGACATAAATATAAGCTTTTTCGAAGCAATGCCACAGTATACTTTGGTTCGACGTGAATGTTTTCGTTTTTTATTTAATTGTGGGTGGGGTGTGAGTAAACGACGAAGTTTTCATCGCGAAAATACCGACCTGCTTTACGCCGCTCGGTCCGGTCGGCGAATTTTCGAAAAATATAACGTCGCTTCCGTTCGATGGCAAGGTGGAAACGCCTCCTGGCGGCACGTCCTTGAGGAACTTCATCAGCGGGTCCGTTTTGAACCGTTCGCCGCTATGCGAGGTCTTGTAGTAGACGCAGCAACTGCCGTGGACGGTATCCGATTCGATCCGAACCACTTCGCAGTCTTTCGCCGCTGCCGTCGCCGCGACCAAGACGAAAGAGACCACCAAACTGTTAGGGGCCATCGCTGGACACTCACTGCAGGTAGTTTCCCGTGGAGAAACGATCAGGTACTTGAATTAAGCACCGGCAAACTGGTTGTCTGGGAAAAGTAATTGGCCGACGGTATTATGGGACCAAGCGATTTAAACAATGGGCGCAAATTACATAGTCATCTTCGTCGGGATTTTTTGCACACGACCTTCGGTCAAAGCTTACGGTTTTTGTTGGAACGCAAGTACAGACTGCTAGTCTAAACTAAAAAGCGAAGTTTGTAGGCCTGGCACAAAAAATTCATAACGTAGTTTCACAAAGTCGATAGAATCAGGTGGTGTTATGGCTCGGAAAAACGGGCAATGACCGAAAACGACATCAATGCATTAGAAATGCACCAGTAAAAGCCGACGGTTTAGAATTTCGGGAAACACACAAAGGCCTCTTACTAGAAATGTACTAAATGAAATATTTAGAGAGGGTGTTCTCAAAAACTGGTCGGCTCACGAATTTAGACGAAATAATATTTTTGAGTTACAGATTTTCCGAATTTTGAAGACAATATTAGGAATACTTATTGCAATAACCAGATAACGGGTTGTTTTTCGTTCCAATACGCCCATCATAACCGCAAATCCAGATATTTTTGTACCATGGGTAAATCGCAGTAGACTGGTGCTCTATTTAATTACGAATAGTCCCGTCCGGTGTTGTAATACTTTATTGAATCATAACAATGTTTAAAGGGTAGTGGCTCAGCACCCGTACTGTAAGTTAAGCAGATTGATGGTTTTGGTGAAATTCGCGGTGGTGACCAGCTCGGATCGCATGCCGAGCTCGAAAACCTTGGTGAAAATAATCTTGGCGTATTCCTGCATCACGGGAACCAGATCGGGCAGTCTTTCCATCAAACTGACAATCACGTCGCCGTTTTCGCTGTCGAGACAAGACAAAATGGCCGGTAGGGCGTCCGATGCCGCTTTGGGATTGTGTTTCAGCCACCTGACGACCAGAGAAAGTGCGAGGCACCTGGTAGAGTTGTTCGGCGACTCAATCAGCCCGTACAAGTACTGCGATACGGTTTCTAGCAATTGGGCCCTTTTGTTGGTGAGGTGGTCGATCTCCTGGAGGGCGTTGAGGTTGTCCGGGGCCAGGAGCGCATTTTTCAATTTCGACCAGTGTTGTGGGTAAAGTTCTGGGGTGGGAGCGTTGACCGCCCCGATTAGGAGGTCGGTGGAGTTTTCCTGGTCGATGACGGGCAGTGAGACGCTCGAAAGGAGAGGTCGGACGCCCGGCTGACTAAACTGCACGTCGCTGAAAATAATATAGAAAAAAAGTCGGTAGTTCATTTGTCCCAACTTAAATTCAAATTAAAATTAATAAAAAAAAATACTGCAACTAAGTAAGTTATAAAAAATGTTGCCAATATGGGCCAAGACAAACAATACACGAAATAATAATAATATTTAATATCATTAAAAAAAGAAAAATGAGATGGAACAAACAAACCAAGGTAAGCAGTTACGCAAACCTGAAAACATTTAATACTATATAATCGGTAGTTCATTTGCCTTAAATAGAAAAAAAAAGAAGCTAAACAAGGAACAAGACAAGCAACACACATAATTTTATATCAGAAAAAAAATTTTTGGAAGCCTTAAAAGGAAAAACAAGACTGGCAGTAAATTGGTTCCAATTTGAATGAACAAAGCTAATGACTTGTACCTCAGCAAAAAGGGCGAATAGTTCATTTGTTCCAATTTCTGTGAATTATAATATAAGAATAAAACACACATAGGCAAATTGAAATAATGGTAAATAAAAAATGCTCCAAACTTAATATCCTTGAAAGCGAACAGGCAGACAGTTCATTTGTCCCAATTTTGACAAAAAAAAAAGCCAAATTGAATAGCTAACCAGAAAAAACTCGGTAGTTCATTTGTCCCAATGCTTCCTCACAAATTTAAAGCAAAAAAAAACATATCCGAACTAAATAAATATTGTCAAACGCTATACGAAATTTGGACAAAGAAATTGAAAGACCTCAAAAAAAAACAAGGAAAATCCATCAAAAATCATTAAAAAAAACGAATGGGAGCTCATTATCGCAATTTTAATGAAGAAAGAAAAATTTATTAAGAAAATCAAAACATCAATTGTTGGCGAAAGAGAGAAAAGAGAAAACGCATTTGTTCGTTAAATAAATTAAGCACACCTGCTATGCATAATTTTTTATTCGGTATTTTTTGAAAAACAAATTCAAAAAATTATCTAAAAAAACTAAATAAAGAAATATTGAGACGAAAAAAACAGATCCAATATATTCGTATCACAGAAAAGAAAAATTAAATTTGACAAATTAAACGAGGGCGAAATAAAAATGCATCTAAGTAAAATTGCCGATACCCAAAACTAATGGAATTCGCAAAAAATTAACAGCAATAAATGAATGAATGATAGCAGATAGTTCATTCCGAATCAATAGACAGACAGAAAAAAAAAAGAAATTTGACAAATCAAAAGACCATGAGAGAAACATATATCGGTCCAAGTAAAACTCCGAATGCCAAAAATACTTAAAAAAAACAAATTAATGGGACAAAAAATTGATAAGAAATAAATGAATGAAAAAATGAATAACATTATGAAGAAGTAGTAGTAGTAGTAGTTCATTCACAATCAATACACAAAACTTGTATCACAGAAAAAAAATGAATGTATGTATTGGTAAAAAACAAATTAATGTCAAAAAAATGAAATTTGAAAAATTAAATCGTTCCAAGGAAATATTATGTCCCATTCGAAACTAAAAATGTTCGACGCGTAGTTCATTTGGCCCAATTTTGACCAACAAATTCAAACAAATAAAAATATGACCAAATACAACTAAATAAAAATTGACGAAATTTTATATCCGCGAATATTCTGGAAAATCAGGCACTTCATTAGTTCCAATAAAACTCAATCGTCCCAGTTTCTTGGAACAAAAAAAGGATCTTGTCTCATTCGCGGTAGTTCAAACGAACCAAAACTTACTTCAAAAGACCCCCGTGCTCCTGCAGGAACTTGGACGCGCCCCTCACGTCCTTCATCATCCAGTTTTGGATAAAAGTCACCAACCGCTTCACCAACGGTCCCAGATCCTTCGACTGCCCGTGATACTGCAACAGCAGGAAGTAAGTGTCGAGGAGGTCGCACAGGGTAGTGTTCTGGTGGAAAATGTACGGCTGCAGGAGTTCCATAAGGCCGAGCACCTGGCCGAAAAGAGCCAGGTGACCCCTGCCCTTGAGCACGCCCCAATCGTACTGAGCGCGACCTTTGAGACTGCCGGCCAGCATCGGCAGTTGTCTCAGAACCAAAACGGGATGGGTGGCGGCCAACTTGCGCGCGCACATCTCCAAATCTTGGCTTTTCTTCGTCCAATCTTTCGTCCGCGAGGTGGCGGTGAGAGCGCTCAACAGACAGTGGGATATCTCGTCCACGCTACTAGGACAGTTCTTCGCGTAAATGTCGGACCCGGCGTCCGGCTTGAATTCGACCTCGTCCTGTCCGGAAAACGGCAACGCCATGTAAATCATCAGCAACAGCTCGCGGGAGCGGGCGTCGGCGTCGCTAAATAACGCCCTGACCACGCCCACCGCGTTCTCGCCGATACATTTCAGCAGCAGCTGCAGCCGCGACTCCATTTTCGATTTCCAACCGTCCGAGTGGATCGCAGACTCTTCGAGCACGTACTTGACGACGGAGTGCACCTGAAAACGCGACCTCCGAAGCTACAGGACACGACTGGAGCGCCACCTACCTGCGTCTCGTCGAGTTGCAGCACGTCCTCCGGACGGGAATGCTTAGGTATCGTTTTGTCCCTGCCCTGCCACAGCTTGGGGCTGTTTATCAGGGCGGTGAGAAAATCGAGGGTCGACACCGGGCAGATGGCGCTCCGGTCGACGGCGCTCAGCAAGTGGGCCATTATGCTGTGCAGGATCTTCCAGCTGGCCCGTTGCAGCAACAGCGACATCAGCAGCGGACGGAAGTGCAGTTCCTTGCGCGAAAACAGCAGATTTACCTGCCGAAAGCCGGATACGTCGCTTATCCTACCGACAGCGCCGTTCATACAGTACCACCCCAATACATATTGGGGTGCTTCAAAAAAATTTTTTAGCTCTTACTCTCTCAAATGCCTCTTTTTGATTAGTTTCCCATTTAATTAACATGGAAAAAAATCTCTTTTCACTAAAATTAAATTAACGTATAATGTTCGCGATTTTTTACAAAAAAACAATTTATATTGTTAAAGTTTAAAAATTACAAAATTTTGAACTTTTCAGAAATAGATTCTAATAATTTTTTATCCAAATAATTTCTGAAAATTTTTATCCTAAATCTGCATGGATGACATCGCAAGTTTTTTAAGAGGAGATACGGAAATGGGATGTGTATTCCAAATCTACAAAATTTAAAAATTGCACATGGAAACTATATTAATCAATCTGAGCAATATTCATACAAAATTTTACCAAAAAAAAAACTATCCCAACTTCATCCGTCATCGCCTTTACTGTCAATGGTTGTTGTTTTGCTGTTCAAATGTGTCAAATTACAATCAAAATGACACCCGAATGAAACATCATCATTGTTTGTCCTACCGACTGCGCCGATTATACCTGCAATTTGTGATCCTCCGAATTCGCGATTTCCAATTCGACGGCCGACAACCAATCGACCAGTAGCCCTGCCCTCTCGCCTTCCGCGTCCTCTTTAAGCAGCAATTCGCCGAACTTGTCGCTGAACTTGTCCGGCAAGGCGGGGTTGTCGGGCGTCTTTTCCGCTCCGCCTTCCTTTCCGTCGACTTTCGCCGGACCGCCCGCGTAGCCGCCGCGGCGCAGGAACGCCGCCACGCTGTTGTTGGCAGGTATAAGCGCGAGCAGCTGCCTCGCCAAGTTACTTTTTCTAGCATCGCTCGTCCCGTCGAAGACCAAGCGAAATAAAGCCGAGAAACTGCCGTAGCGTGTAACCAGATCGACCGTCTGCTCTATCGGTTTGGAATAAACCACCTCGAACATGCTCCGCAGATGTTTGCCGTTCCGTTGGACGTTCTGTAACAAACGACCATGGAAGCAAATTAAGTTTTCGTTGTTCCCACTGCTGAAGTCCCGCTGACGTGACGGAAATTGTAATCGACCGACTTTGGAAATACCACCTAACATAAAAAATCGCTAGTTCAACTCGAATATATCTAGAATGCTTCAGATGACCCTCCATATTACCGCGCCATGCGTTACACATATTATTAATTGCTGTTTTGAAGTAGGCTATTTTCCTCCTATTTGGAAGTTTGCTTGGCAATAAATAACAACCCCAGCCAGTTCTCAGTCCTTCGTCCAATCAGTATTCTTCCAACGTTATCTAAAGTTTTGGAGAAATTCATAAATGTACAAATCTTATTGTCACTAACAGTCAATCTAGATTTTCTAAAGGTTTTAGTACTGTTGGTCTACTTATCAACGATCACATTATTAGTTTTTTAGACAATGGTCTTGCGACTGCACTTATATCTTTCGCCTTTGATCGCTTGACCATAAACTTATGTGCGTCACTACGGCTTCCACTCGAGTTTTTGAAAACTACTTAGCCAACATCTATCACAGAGTTACCATTGACAATGTAAGTTCTGAATTTCTAACTGTTTCATCAGGTGTACCGCGAGGTTCCGTCCTTGGACCTATATTATTCTTAATTTGTATTTCTGGTATTTATAGATCCATCGAATATTTGAATTTGCATTCATTTGCTGATGACACACGGCTATTTTACTCTGTTGATCCAACATTATTCGATGTTGCTTCAATTTAAATCAATTTGGATTTGCGTAACATATTTCTATGTTCTTCTAGCCATAATCTTCAACTTAATGCTAAAAAATCCAGTATAATATTCTTTTCTCCTAAACCTAAAATTGAACGAGTATCCCAAATGTATTTATATATTTTTATATTTGATTGTAGACTTAGATTCGTGGTATTGGTGAAAAAGTCTTATTTGGTTTTGCGCCATTTATACAGGCATAGAACTGTCCTTAATTTCAGTTTACGGAAACTTTTAGCTCAATCACTTGAACTTTCGATCAGAATAAATAAGAACTAAAAGTTCAGATTTTCGCGAAATTATATATTATGACATGACAATTTTTTCGACAACACCGTGTCTTTATTCTTTCGCTTATGAACTATGAAAAAATTAGATGAAGTACAACATAACAAGTAAAATTAGAGAAAAAGAGAGTTTGTATTTCAGGGAAGTCAACAAAAACAAGTTAAATAGTTAAGCAAACCTTACATACAAAAATTTATAATATAGAAAAAAAATCGGTAGTTCATTTGTCCCAATTTTGACGAATACAATTAAGTAAAAAAACTAACCAAAACAATCACGTCGATTTAAAAATATTACCAACAATTGAAATTACGATGAAAACACTGATTTCGATTCAACAAAACTAAAGGAAAAACCGGTAGTTCCTTAGTTCCAATGCGAACAAACAAAGCTAATTTAAAAAAAGTGTATAATAATAAATAAAAAAAAGGAATATAATACCTAAAAATTAATTTAAAAGGAACACGCAAGTAGTTCATTTGGACGAATTTTAATTTAACGAATTCAAAGGAACTAAATAAAAAAATATATTAAAACAATCCATTAAATTTTGAAAAAAAAAATCGAAATTTTATCGAATAAATTGAAAAACTAAAAAAAAACCTTGGGCCATGCAAGAGTAAATGAAAAAGGGTGGGTAGTTCATTTAACCTTATTTGGAGGAATAAACAAAAACAAGTTAAACAGTGAATCAAACTTGAAATTCAAACATCTGATTTAAAAAAAAAAATTGGTAGCTCATTTGTCCCAATGTTGAATGAATTTAAAAGCAAAACGGTTATATAAATTTAAAAATAATGCCAAAACGGGATAAGATAAAACAATACCCGAAATTTTAGAACGGCACACAAGATTGAATTTTTTTTTAATTCAACAGAACTAACTCAAAAACCGGTAATTCATTAGTTTTAATTTTGGCAAACAGTATCATCAAAAGAGAAAAGGTCAGGTAGTTCATTTAACCCTACTGGGAGAAATAACAAAAAAAAAACAGTGAATATCCAAAATTTTTGAGCCACACACGACAAAAGAAATAATAAATATCGGCAATACGGGGCCAGATGAACAAGGGAAATTTTATGACACGAAAGAAATAAAAAGAAAAATTTAAGACCCAAAAAACAAATTATATTGAACCGTACAAAGGGCCGAATTTAAATAAATAAAGCTACTTTAAATCATGAAACAACAACGGTCGTAATTATCCCTTTTTATACGGTTTGACACCAACCACTCACCCGAAACAAGCAATTTTCAAATTTTTTTCACAATACGTTTAAAAAAAAATAAGATGGCCGCCTTTCATAGCTATCATAGCTATTGCCAATTACAATCCGGGTGTTCAAAAAGAACCTCGCAGCTGGGACCGTTCGAGAGTTACCGTCGTTAGTTCAAATGTACCGCGTTACAGATAACAGACAAAGAAGGGCCACGGACCTTCAGCAGCTTCAAGATCGGCCGATTCCTGTCGACGCCCGGCCCGGCGTCGTAGACGAGCGCGAGCGTCCGGACGGCGTCGCCGTCGCCCTCTAAGCCGGGGCTCAACCTCGCGGCTGTCACGGGGGGCGGCCTCCTCGTCGCCACCGCTATGGTGACGTCGGCGTCCGGCACCCCGCCCACCTGCATCTCGATCGCTTTGACGAAAATGTCGCCGCCCACCGCCCCACGCCTATTCTGCACCTCGACCAGCTGAATCATGTAGGTCTTGTCCAGTACCGAGTCGACTACCAGCTTCTGATCCAAGATGGTCGCCTTGTCCAGAGTGTTGAGCAGTTTGCTGATCGAATTGGTGGGGATGCCGAACGATTGGATGAACAGCACGAGTTTCGGCGGTTCGAGCTTCTCGATAGCAGCGTCCACCAACTTGGGCACGTTCGACCTGATCATGCGCAGCTTCACCCAGTCCGGTAGGTAGGACGTCGTCTCCGACGTGTCGGGCGAGTAAGCCCTCGGGTGTTCCGCGTTCGACGGGAACCACGTGTCGAGCAGGGCGTCGAAGGGCTCGAAATCGTCCAAAGGGCCGTAGGTGAGGAGCACTATGGCCGCGTGTATGACCAGCGGTTGCATGGCGCATTGTTCGCCGGTCCCCCACGACACGATGACGTACTCGTTGTTGTAGTTTTGCTGCACCCCGTACGATTCTTCGGCGTTCTCCTTCGCCTTGGCGGTGTACACACAGAACACGCTCACCAGGTTCTTGAGGGTCACGCGGTCCTCCCCGGGCAACACGTACGAGACGACGCTGTGACGTTCGATGACGACGGAAGAGAGGTCGGCGATCAGGTCGTTCAGCTCCGCGAACGACTCGTAGCAGTCCTGCGTGGCCAGGAAATTGATGTAGTTGGAGACCACGGCGGGGTTGGTCTCTATCTGCAGCGCCTGGCGCAGGAACTGCACCAGCACCGGCTTGATGAGCGGGAAGTGAGCGAACTGAGCGATGTACCGCGACAACCAGTTGGTGTGACTTTCGCCGACGAGGTCGACGTCTTCGGTGGGGGACAGGATCAGGCCGAGGCCTTTGGTGGCCTGCGAGCGACTCGCCCCATGATCGGAAGTCAGCCGTCGGAAGAGATACTCGAGCACCTCGCAGGCGTTCTGCGCGTCGTTACCGTTGACCACGGTGCGCAGATGAGCGAGCAGCTGGCCGTGTTTGGTGAGCTTCTCCGCGGGCGCCGTGGACAGGAGATACTCGCACAAACATTGGACGGGGAGGTGCGACAGCACGCCCTCCGAGCTGTGCACCAGCTCCGCGAGCCACGGCATATGGGACGTACCTGGAGGAGAGATAATGTGAGCCGGCCCGGTAAATATTGAGGTTTCGACGGACGGACCTAATTCCTTGTACCTGCTTATGTATCGCTTGAGGGGAGGCGGAGCTAAACGAAATCTATAAGCGATTTAACAATCTTAACCGCGACTCAGGTCTTTACATGGGAATCACCACTATTTGGCTCCGCCCCCTCAAACAATATATAAGCAGTTTCAGTCAAGCTCTGAAGAAGCCAACAGGATGATTGGCGAAACGTTAGCAAGAGCGACGCAGGAAGAATCCAGATATTTTATAAAGAGTAAGTTTTATCCTCATTTTGTTTTGCCTTGGGACAGCCGAGCTATGAAAGCGAACGAGACCTACCTCCTTGACGGGACATGATGTCCAGCAGAAAATCAGGATGACGCGAACGGCACAGCAGGTGACCCAACCGATGAGAGTTGTTCAACGTCTGCAGCACGTCCAGGACGTGCTGGGGCGGCCGTCTCGCAGGTCCGAGCGGGTTCAACTCCATCAGCTGGGGCAGCAGCAGGCTCGTCTGCTCATTGATCTCGGCCTTGGTACTCGCGGCCGCGAGGTGCGACTCGAACTCTAATATAGTCTGCTTCTCGAGCACGATCAGCTGTTGCTCCTTCAGCTGGTAGTCCTCCTCCAGGGACATCATCGTCGGCGGCGGGAACGAGAAATGGCTGCGCGGAAGTGACGTTTTACGTTTCGAAAACGAGATAAATTGCTAAAATGATGTAACGTCAGAAGTGGGATGAAATTTTGGTAGCAAAATAGTCAGGGTCAGATCGTGAAAATACTAGTTATAACAGTTACAGCCTGGTTAAAATAATGAGAGACGATAAGCAAGTCAATAAAGTTTGCCACAATACAACCACGCATTTAATATGAAAAAAACATCAGGGCGAGGCCTAGATTCACTAGTTAGAATACGTAATCTCATTTCAATAACACCATGAACTTTTTTTATAAAAAATGCGTCCCACTTCTGAAGTTACATCATTTTAGCGATGGCCGCCCGATTTGGCAACGAGTGTTTTTACACTCGGTCCCTCTACTATAAGATTCATTCTATAAATTAAACAATGTCATTTCAATAACACCCTATGCTTCTTTTTACAAATATTTCATCTCACTGCTGAAGTGAGATCGTTTTAGCGATGGACTTGCTTGCTGTGCCTCAACTATGAGATTCATTCTTTAAATTAAACAATATCATTTTAATAACACCCTGTATTTTTTTTACAAAAATTGCATCTTACTTCTGAACTCAATCAATGAAATTGATTTCCAAAAGGCGCAGCCGGTAGGATCGGCGTTAGTCTAAGTATGATGAAAGTGCGCTTACTTCGTGATGCACATCTCCATGAACATCTTCAAGATTGGATACTTATTCCACGCGAGGCTGCCCACGCTGAGCGGGTTGTGAGCGGCGAGTATCAACAGGATGAGCCACACCTTCCAGTAGATGCTCGATATGGCCAATTTGGGCGGGGCGTAGCCGTGCGGCAGCGTGATGTTTTCCGGGTAATTGTAGCCGCAAAGGTTAAAGAAAAAGTCGAGAATCTCCACTTTGTCGACGACCAGTGGCGGGACGCAGTCCTGCGGCAGATTCGCCGCTCGTTTGATCAGCTGATCGACGATCTCGATGGCGTCGGTCGGAGCGATAGGGTGCTCCTTCGAAATGCCGATGAGCAGGACGCGGAGCAGGGTGGCCTGTAGCAGGGGTACCTCGCTGGCCAGTCGCAGGAATAGATTGCGTTCGTTTTCCCCGGGCCACGAGTCGACCTTGTAGTAGTGCTCCGCCTGTTCGAGGAACAGTACCTGGAAACCACGCCCATTCGGCCCATAAGGCGGAGGTCCGTTAATAGACTTCTTAATAATCGAGCAAAGTAGTATATGTTGGTTACTTCTGCACCCTCCGTCCTTGACATATCAATAGTACCTTTCAATTTTTAATTTATGTATGTGCAAGTCCCTGAGAAATATTTCGTGAGCTTTTGATTCGGAATATAAGCATGTTTACTTTTGATTAGATGTGTCCGCGGATGGACTCCTTAAGGGGAAAATTTCATAATTAATTGAAAACATTAACTATGGATATTTTATTTTGAAATATTCGACTTTTAATTTTGAAATTGGTATTTAGCCTTTATGCCCGTTTATAAAACCACTTTGAAACCCTCGAAGCATTTTCATATTTGACAGGTTAAGGCCCGTTAAGGGGCCGGACTTTAAAGGCAAACTTATCGGAAATTGAATGTAACTAACTCGGCAGGCTCACCTTTAGCAGTCCGTGGTGGAAGTCGGCAACGTTGGGTCGGTAAATCCGCAGCGCGGAATCGTGAAGCCAGGTGACACACTCGCGCTGAATGTTGCTCACCTGCATCTTGAACGCTTTCAGCACGTTCAGGTCGCGTTTGGTCTGGGTGGCGGCGTCTCTCACTTGAGGGCTGACGCACAGCAGCATGCACATCGATACCAGATCGACTAGCGAGAGGAAAATCCTCTCGCGGAACTCGTGGTCTTTGATAGTGGCGACGGTGTCTTTGCGCTCGCGCAGCAGCGCGTGCACCACGCTCAGCAAGTTGAAATCGTGCCTGAGCACCCGGTTGATCTCTTTGAGCAGCGCGCGCAACGAGCGCAGGTAATCGTCTTTGCTCAGCAGCAGTTCCTGCGACCGATATGAACGTTTGAACTGCCGTGTTCCGGTTGAAATATAAGGAGTAGCGATTTTCTGACGCTTTTTTTTATTTTTGTTTCTGCCATTGAATATTTGATGAGAATCCCAGAAACAGTGACTATATTGATATTGGTTACAGAAATCTATAAGCCCGAAATATAAAATTATAAAAGGTTATGACAAACAATAATTACGGAAATAAATAGAGTTAGCGATTTTACCTCAAAAACGTCTTTTTTATTATTAGAAATGTCAACCCAGAAACACATGGGGAGACGGTATAAGAAACGCAATGACCCACAGAAATCTACAAGAAGAGGACTGGAGAGACAGAAAGCGTTCACGAGTAAGATGCGAGAAACGACTTTAAGTTGTATTAAAATCGCAAATTATATATATATATATATATATATATATATATATATATATATATATATATATATATATATATATATATATATATATATATATATATATATATATATATATATATATATATAAGCCACCTCAGTTCTACCTTATTGAAGTGTATTCAACACAAGGGTTTTAGATTTAAAAAAATTAACAAAGGTAAGTTTTAATGAAATCTTTTAGAATTCGAAAATGGCGACTGGAATATCTAGAAAAAAATAGGATTCACAGAGAACATCAAAGGCCAATTATTTACTTGGATGAAACCTGGTTCGACACTTATGATACCCCGGAAAAGGGTTGGGTTGACTCCACTGACAAGTGTAAAACAAACGCGCCATCAAAAAGAGGTAAAAGAATAACTATTTTGCATGCTGGCTTTAAAGATGCTTAAATTCCAAATGGTCTTTCTCCGTCTGCGAAAAATATTAAAGATTTTTCTCTGGATTACCATGAAGACACGCTGATTTATTTGAAAGTTGGTTTAAAAACCTGAAATCTGCCATTCGTCGTAACAATGTTTTCCCCGTGTTAACTCCAATGTCCTGAAAAACCGAAGTTTTTAACATCCCTCCACAAAGTCGGGAAAATTGTGTTAAACATATAGAAAGAGCAGAACAATCGTAGACCCATATATATAGAACAAATAATAATTAGAACAGGCGATGATAGCGATAGTGATACTGATATATTATGTGAATAATTTTAAGTAATTTAAGTAGGTAATAAAAATAATTTGTAATTTTATTTTAGATTTAAACATAAATACATAAATAAATAAATAAATATGGTTTAGTATCTTTCCTAACAAAACCCCAAATAATTGAATTCTAAGCAAAGTACGGACCTGTTCGGCCATATTTCATTTTTACAGCTTGCCCGGTTCTTTCCTTAATTCGTATCAGTTAATCACTTTATTATATCTATGAACAGACTATACCTCTCCATTATTAAACTTAAATTCTCAAAACATCATTAATTAAGATTTTATGGTCATTTTTTATTTTTGATGAAGACACGGTGTTGTCGGAACAATTGTCACGTGAAAATATGTAATTTCGTGAAAATCTGAACTTTCAGTTCTTATTTAATATGTCGTTTTATTCCTTCTTGTTTGACGTATGTAAATCACCTGTGATAGTGCTTCGACAGTTTCATTTTGGATGTTTTCGTTCGTTTCGATTGGAATTGGAATAAAGAAAAATAAATAAATATTTTCGTGTCGCAAGCGCCGCCATCTTACCAGGCAAATGTCGGCGAACGCGTCGGACGCGTGATCCGGCTTGACCTGGAACACGGCACCGACGACTATGAGGTTGTTCGGGTTCCTCGCGTTGCTCAGCTCGTTGTAGATGGTATACTTTAGGAGGGGATACAGGTTCTCCGGCACCGCGACCACCATTTCCCTCAGGCAATTGTTGAAATAGTTCACCATCGGTTTGTTCTTCAGTCTCAGCTTGCTCAGTTGAGCGATCACCTCGAGATCGCGCTGAGAATTCGCCGAGCAATTGTAGCAGAGGTGGGCGAGCAACTCTTGCGCGGGTTTCATCAGTTTGTGGTTGTGCAGCCACGCCTCTATGCGCGACACCCCGATCACGCGGATCTCGTTCAGGCCGGAGGCGGTGCTGAGGAATCGCACGAAGTTCTTGCTGATGGTTTCGGGCTGTTGGCGACGGGCGAGCAATTCCTTGATGGCTTCGAGCACGATCTGCTCGACCTGCTCCTGAGCGTGGACGTACCGCGGCTGCGTTTTCGTCTGCCAACCTTCGACGAGCAGTTTCTGCTCGCCGAACGCTGTTTTGTCGAAGAAAAATCATACGTTGACATTTTTGAAACTACCTATATCCGAAAAGGCAAAGTCTAGCTTAAGATCATATTCGAATCGAAGGAAGTAGCTTTAAGCACTAAAAACAGAAGAAAAAGTTAGATACTGACAACTAGAGTTAGAATTTTATGTAAAAAACGTATTTTTTATTAATCGGACTGAGGTGGCTTTTACTTGACGAAAATCCATTTAACGCACATTAAATTAAAACAAAAAATGTTCGGAATTTGACAGTTTTTAATGCTTTATGGCAGCTGTTTCGGCAACACCGCGCCTTTATCAAATATGACTATATTCCGACACTTACATATAAAAACAGGTAGCAATAGATTTTGAATTACACACACAATTTAACAACGGAGACGCGTCTAAATCCAATTGAGTAAGATCACGTCAGGTGGACCCCCATTTACCACTTGATCATAGAAAACTAATCTATATTTATTTTTTATAAGTACTTATGATGGAAAATTGATCCCTCAAAAATTTTAAGCACTTTTAATTAAAAAATGGATTAAAAATCAACCGGAAGAGATAAATTTATGGAATTTTCAGCATCCATGGTCAATGACTATACTTTAAGAATATATATATATATATATATATATATATATATATATATATATATATATATATATATATATATATATATATATATATATATATATATATATATATATATATATATATATATATATATATATATACACCTGAACTAGCAAAAGTTTTTTTTTGCAGTTTTTCGACATTTTTTATTGTTTCTGTGTTTTCGTAACTTACATAAAGTTTATAGGTGACAAAATATAAAAAAACAATTGTGAACAAGTGTGTAGTTATTCTTTTACAGTATTATAATGTATTTGCATTTTACAAGCAACAAGTTTTTATTTAAAAAAATCGTTCAAAATATTTTTTTATTTTTTCTAATGGCAACAAGCTATTTTCGTAATTTTTTATAATAACCGCCAATTAATTGTTAATGAAAATTAAAACCTTCTAATTAGGTTATCAACACAAAAGTTTTAAAATTTGTTTAACCATTTGCTGAAAAATATCCAGATGGACAAACCATACAGAAAACACTGTTTTCAAAGAATAATAGAAAAACTAATAAAATAGAAAACAATTACTATTTCCTCAAATGCTTATTTATTCTTTTTACAAAAAAGTTGTATAGATTTTTATTTTTTTTAGAAGAACGTTTTATGAGATTTGTTTTTTTTTTAATAACCGTAACCATAAAAAAATTGACTAATGAAGTTGTTTTGTTTTTTAATATAAAAATGGGGTATTCTCATGGCTATACGATTTATTTATTTTTAAACTATTTATTTCTGTTTAAAAAGATACAAAATAAGTAGGAATTCAAAAATTATTGAATATACAGGGTGTTCTATTTAAAATAAAAAAGTTGTTACTTGTCCACGAAAATACAAACCCCCTGTGTATATAATAATATTCTATGTTTTTTATATATTTGGTTACCCTAACGTTTCCCACAGTATATCTGCTTCTTTTTTGCTTTAAACGTGACCATATCTACTCTGGACACTCGCCCATTGCCCACATCCTTGGACGGAAAAATAGTTTCCCTTAAAAATCACCAGTAAGGGATGAGCAAATAACTTTAATGTAATAATTTAAATTGTCAAATAAACCTATAAAAAGCGATACAAAGAAATACCTCTTTTTTTGTTTTTTTCATATAATCATTACTTATTCAGCAATGTTTTATTTGATTTTGACAGAACATGTTAAGTTTATTCGTCCTCCCGAGGGCCTATTTTTGAACTGAAATGAATAATTTTGATTTTAAATACACAAAATGTGATGTGGTCGTGATGCTTTTCTTTTTTTTTAACTAGGTTAATGTTGAGTTTCTTTAGGTTAGACTTCGCCTTTTGAGACTTGTATTAGTTAGGTGGAACAACAAATAAAATTAAAATAGAATTTCACCTTCGTCCTCGTCTAAACTGTTCACCGTCAAAGGGCTGGACGTGTCCCTAGCAGCCGACGTCCAAGTATCGGACCTCAGGAGCGAGGCGGGCGGTAATTTCGTGTTGAAAGCCGTCACGATGTTGTCCACGAAAGGTTTCGCAAACGGACTGTCTATGATCACCCTGTCACCGATCGCGTCCTCCACATAAAGCTTGACAAAGGTTTCCGGCCAGTTTTCCTTGTCAGAAAACGAGTGACACAACAAGTTCAGGAATATCTGGTGCACGTGCGAGTTTCCCTTGTGCGCCCCCTTTGAGCCCGCGTTCACGTCCCTCCTGAGCAGACTGACCATGGCCGCCGTTACATTTTCGTTGGTGAAGATGTCGGGTTTCAGACAGGCCACGCAGAAAAGCACGGACCACGTCACTTTGCACGGTTTCGACTTGTTTACCCTCAGATTTTTCACAATGCCGATAATAAGACCCGCCTGAAAATCGTCTCGTAATAGCTGGACGAAAATAAAGCCCCGTCACCTACAGTCGCCTCGGAGTTGTCGGACTCGATGCTGTGAATAACTTTCTCGAATAATTCATTAATATCGCACTCGATTGCCAAACTTTCCCAGGGCTCTACACTGGAAGAACTTTGGCCCAGACGATCAACCGGCATCAGTCCCGTAGATCCGACCGATGCACTTCTAGCAATGCCGGGCAGTCCCACTTTGAGTTTCTTTGAGGCGGGGCCTGACAAGCTAGAAGAGCTCGCATCACGTTTCAGCTTGTCAACAGGAGCTACAATTTCAAAGAATGTAAAATTATTCATTTATCTGCAGCGCGGATTTACCCGAAGAGCTAATCGTAGGTTTTGACAAGGGATTCGGCCGTTTGGGGTCATCCCTAGAGGTGCCGGGCTTTGCCCCGAGCGCAATAAAGGAGTCGGGCAGCTGTTGCGAAATTTTCGCTTTGGAACCCCTCGTTCCCGACGCCGACTTGCCACGGTCCATCCTTATCTTTACGAAACCCGGTTTCTCACTTCTGTTAGTATTATAAACCAACAATAACAAATAAAAAAGGTTCGAGGTTGCCTTCTTATTCCTTACTTCTATGGCCAAGGTTTAAGGTCAACATAGCGGCAAAAATGACACTTGCTAGTTACTTCACCAGAAAAGAAGAAAGTTAACCAACAAATATCCGCAATTGTCAAACAAAAATGGCCAACGAAAGCGACAGTATTCTCCTTTTTCATGAAAATCGTAAAGCGGCCGAACAAAACGAGGGCTCGAAAAATAATTCGTGCATCAATAGCGAATCTAGTGTACACAATTCGATGGTAGGGCAATTTGTATTCTACACTCGCAATCTTGTTGCGCACAAGTGTTTCAGGCTCAGTCTCCCAGCTTAGATAGTTTTTCGACGATTAACGATATAGATAATTTAGACCTGAACGTCGACGTAAACCCGGATTTTTACGTTAAAGTGGACAATCCCGAGAGGCAGCTGGATACCCTCGAGACATACATCACATTCCAGATAACGACAACCGTTCAGCAGGAAGATTATCACGAAGGAGAATACGTGGTGCGAAGGCGCTACAACGATTTTTTGTGGTTGAGGCAGAAACTGGCGGAAAGCCACCCGTTTTGCATTATAGCGGTACTTTACCATAAAATTACTGTCAATCCGCTGAATAGTTATTTCCTTTTTAGCCATTGCCCGCTAAACACTCTTTGATAGGTCAGTTAGATAGATACGATAAAAAGTTCATAATGCTCAGGATGAAGTCGTTAAATGTATTTATTTCGAGGGTTTGTTCACATCCAGTATTAAGTCACAGTCCACACCTTAAGGTTTTTTTAACTGCAAAAACCAAAGTGAGTTTCGGGCTATTTTGACAAAATCCCTGCGGGCAATATTGTAGCGTGTTTCAGGACTTTTCTGCAAGCAAAGGGCAAAAGACGCAGTCCGAGCGTCAAAACTCGGGCAGCTTACACAGTTCAGTGTCAGAAAGCACGAACCCGGCTTTGAAGGGCAACAATTTCAAATTCGATAGGATCAAGGCTTATCTGAACACACTCTCCGAAAAGTTATCGTCCATTGAGAAAATATCTAATCGTATAAACAAAGAAAGAATCGATTTGGTGGCGGAATTGACAAATTTCCATCCGTATTTCGCCACGTGGGCCGAATCCGAGCCCCAACTGAGCGATACACTGGAACGCGTATCGGGCGCGATTCGGGAGGACGCCGAGTCCCAAAGTGCCCTGATCCACTCTTACCCCGCCGACCTGGGCTACTGCATTAAGGAATTCCTGCAGTATATCGAAGTCGTGCAGGCCACTCTAAAAAAACGCGAGGCGCTTCAGCACACTTACCAAATGTCTCTTGAGGAGCTCAACAGGAAAAGAGCTGATAAAGAAAAGGTAATGTCCTAATGTCGCAAAAAATAACTTAACATAACTTCTCTTTGTCAATTTGTTAGCGTTATTATGGTATTTTGTTGAATTTTAGCTCGAAAGTTATGATATAGTATGGTAAAAATTGATGCGCCTCAGGTGGCACGATATTTTCCTAGCGTTCCATTCCATTAGCGCACACCTATATATTTCACCTACTAACCTGCACTGCGCGTAATTTTCTTTCTAAACAGGGATATCCACACAATTAACTCCTCTTCGCCCAACTTATTAACGATTTGTCATTGGTTAAAAAGGACATTTTAAATCTCGCACATGCGTATGTTGACCTTTTCAACAAATTTTTCATAATAGCCATAGGAGTTTCCCTAATAGAGTTTAGTTGCTCTCGCTATCCCGAAAATAAATCGAATTAGAAAATGTCACTTCTACACTTGTTAGCGGGGCGCTTATATTATGGTCACTCGCCCAATTCCATTGTCAAACTATCTCGCTTTGACAGCTCGTGGCCATATCGCAAGAAACGCCGGCGGCTCCGCCTCCCGCCACGTTTTCGCTGTGGAAACAGCCGAAGAGCGAGGAAAAGTTGGAAAAGTTAATCACGCACATCCCGGGCCTGTTGAAACGGACAGAGCTCGACCACGAGAATTTGGAACTGGCGAGCGACATCTTGCGCGGCGACCTGCATCGCTGGCAGCTCGAAAAGCAACGGTTTCTCAAGAAAACCCTGCTCGATTTCGTCAACAAGCAGATAATGCACTACGAGCGCAGCGTCGGCTCGTGGCAAAACGTCACAGCGCAGCTCACGCAGTTGAGAAACGCCACAGATGGCTCGTCGGTAACCAAATGACGCAGAGAATACCTGTTTTCTAACGCTTTTATTTTGTGATTCGTTATCGACTTTTTTTTCAGTCCGCGCACTATATTCAAATTTAACCGTTTCCTTCGGGTGGCTAACTGGGCTGCTGGCTGGCACGTGTCCCGTTCACAATCAGTTTATTATGATGTAGTTCATTATTATTAATAACGGAAAATAAATCGACGTTGCTATAGCACGCGTTTGATTTAGATATATTTTCAGAAAGTGCTGCCAACTTAACGACGATTTGTCAGCGGCTATGTTGACAAGTTCATTCCATGTGCCAATTATTTTAATAATTATCATGCAAAATCATCCTTGTTGTATAAAACGATTTTGTTGGTATGCTGTTTGGGTGAACTTGCCCTATTTCTTCAGACCTAAAGTTTCTTTTTAAACTTGCGACTGGGAACAGGGTTATGGAATGTACGCTGAAATAAACTTCAAGCAATTTATTATTGGACCTGAAAACTACAAATATACACTTGGAACTCAAAAACAACGCTAACATTGGGTCATGTTGACACGCCTCCAACACGGCTCACGAACCGCAGACCATAAAATCGATTCTTAAATAAATAAATTAATAAATTGTTTTGATACCTCAAGCAATAGGCGGTTTCTACTTTAAAGTGTATCAACAGGTCCCATAATTTTTTTTGCTCTCGAGAATTGTCGGTGCGACTGTGCCTCGCGATATTCGGTGGTCCGTGACGGGAACGAAGAAAACAGTTTTGTGTGCCTTGATATCATTTAATTACGAGTTCGAGCTTGTTACAAAGTTACACTTTGGCGCTGAATGTCTAAAACAGGAGCCGCCTTAATTGGATTTCCTCGACAAAACCGGTGAGCGTCGCGGCGACCCTTCCGGCGACGGCGATTTCGGCGACGTCGTCCCTTTGCCGCCCGCTTTTAACCTCACTTTGGCGTCTAAATGACGAAACCTGCATGATTTGACATAAACTTCCGCATTTCTCTGCCTAATTTAATTTTCGCCATTACCGGATAGGGACGTTGCTTTTGGACCCGTCCTCCGTTATCCCCTGCAACAGGAACGCAAGGGGCCAGCTTATCCAAGACGCGCTCCTAAAATTTAAAACTGAAAAATTCACGTCACACTTTCTAAATTCAATTTTTTTGTTTTGCTATTGGCCATTATTGCCAGGATCATTCGGCCATATATTCTATGTTGTAAGCACTCCGGAAAGAGTAGGCAAGGACATTTGCCCATTGACGATACATTTTGTACACGTATTTCTTTTTCATGTAAATATTATAACGTGTCTACTATCAAATTTATGCTGGTAAATTGGCCAAAGACCTATTAAAAATCTAAATACAACTGTATGAGATACTAGACATCGCACAGGAAAAAACGTTGAGGAACCAATTCTAGAATCTCTTATAGACAGAACGCTCGTTCGATTATCGCAAGTCTAGTCGTTGCAGATGAAAGTCTTGGTTCCCAAATTCTGCGATTATAAAATGTGCCACTGGAGTGTAAGTATTGCAACATATAACCAAGAAAATTATAAAACGAGTCAATAAACAATTTGCTTAAAAAAATGTTTTTCAATGAATAACCTAAATGTAGAGGATACGCAAATCAATATAATTAAAAAAAAAGTAACAACATAACTTTTACGTAAAGAGAAAAACAAAAACGCATTTTATAACCGAAAATTAAAGATAATTAAAAAATACCGTATCGCTTTTTTATTATTTGCTTTGTTTGCCCTGGCACGCCATATTGAATGTCATTTGACAGATGGTTGGATTGCCTAATTAATTCGCTTTGACTGTCTTATTATAACCATACCACGGCTCGTCGATTGGTTAGTTAAGTAACGCGTGTCTGTACTATACTTGCATGGGGGGATGAACGTCAAAGTGTTCCGGCGATTCTGCTTCTGAGGGTTGCGTGAGATGTCTCCTCGCCGACGGTAGATTCTTCGCGATAGAGGGGTTGTAGATTTTCGGGTCGCTCACCATGCGCACAAAGAAGCTCCGCTTGTGCGCAAGCGTCTGCTTCTTCTTGCGTTCCATCAGCTCGAAGACCTCGTCCTGCATCTCCTTGAAACGAAAAACGCGGGCCGTAAGCGCGCGGCCACCGAGCCAACAAAGTTAAAAATATAAATTACACGTTTTCAACGGAAAACGAAACATAAAATGGCCACCTGATCTTTCTCCGAGGCGCGGACGTCCAGCATCTCGGCGAAGTCGCATATCACGTCCCAAGCGTGATCTATAAAAATCTACGATCAGAAATCGCGGCGGTCCGTGATCTGCGATCAGTTACCGATATCCGAATCGGTCGCGTTGAATGACACCACGCAAAACCTGATGACGTAGCGCTCGTGGACGCTAGCCGGCACCATGTGCAACTTCCCCGAGGCGTTGATGTTGCTCAGCAATTTCTCGTTGAGCTTGTCCGAACCGCGAAGTCGGAAACACACAAGTCCCAACTGAAACTCGTCCAACAATAGATTACAATCAATCAACAACAACAAACAAAAAAAGAAAACACACACGTAAGGAAAAGAGTTTCACCTATGTACTAAACTAATAAATTAACACGCTACTTTTTAATAGTTAATTAGACTATGAGTTATGGTGTAACAGTAAATTGGTAAACAACAGTAAAGGAAAATGAAATAAGAGCAGGTACAGCGATATTATAGTTTGTGTGAAATTATAGTTCGAAAGTTCACCATTTATTAAATTACACATTCTGTGCAATATATTATTTTGTCCTACGGGCTCGCCGTTGGTAGAGAAATTATCACCGTCGAAAAAAAAATGAAAAAAAAAATTTTTTTTTGCCTGTCCGTTCTCCGTTCTGGTCCTTTTTTTTTCCGACCCGTTGGAGCTACAAAATAGAAATTTGCCTCTTTGGCCCCTTTTTTCGCGATTTTCGACTGATCTACAAAAAGGACCATTTTTCAAAAACCGTTTACAAGACGGAAAAAATTCTTGAACCAGAAGACGCAGAGGAAACGACTCCATGAATTTTGGTTCTCGCTAATTTTTAAAAAATATACAGGGTGCGCCGCAAATTCAAAAAAACTGAAAAATGGGTCCCCCTATTATTGAAAATTGGCAATAATTTCAAATCTGTGTTTTAAATGTCAGTTTCTTTTACATGACGATATAGCCCATATAAACAGCTTAAACTTTTGTATTTACTGTTTTTAAGTATTGTACAGGGTCCTCGCGATATTCCGTGAAAATGTCAAGTGTCAAGTTACTTTGGACTTCGACGAGATGTGAAGGACACTTTATACAGGGTGTATTCGCAATTAAAATACATCGATTTTGCGAAAATTCCATAGTGGTCCGCAGGATAGAAAAACAATGCGTCCCTCTAGGACAAGAATCCGCGAAGCGCGTTCTTTTTGAAATAAAAAGGTGATTCGCGCTATTTGCGGCGAACTTGCCCCGCTCACCGACGATTTTTCGAAAGCAATGTTGTTAAATATGTGGGTACACTAAATCTTAATTCACTAATTGGAAAAGGACAAATCATTCTGTCCCAAACCAGTTTATATTCATTTTTCAAGTGTGCAAACACCAAACTCCTCAGTCGAAACGACATAGGGTCCATCAAAATAACAAATATCATACTTCTTATAATCAAGGTACCTCAAAATTTTTTTGAATCTTTTCTAATTCGACTTTATATACAGAATAGTACGGGCTCCAGATAATCGAACAATATTCTAGAGTACTCCTAACATATGCATTATATAAGGTTGTTCGGAAAGTCATTTCGTTTTTTCCCGTCAGGGGACTTAATTGCGTTTTTTCGAAACCAACTTCACACTTAAGCCGCATAACCGTTATATGTCTTGAGAGCTGATATTGCAAGGCTTGTGTGTGAACAAGTTCTATTAATTCTACGCAGTAGTTTTTGGTTGGTGCCCTTTTAAATATGGAGAGCAATAAGCAGCATTTTCGTCATATTTTACTTTTTTACTTCAGAAAAGGTAAAAATGCTGTCCAAGCGAGAAAAAAATTGACGGATGTGTATGGAGAAGGCGTGTTAACAGTACGCCAGTGCCAGAACTGGTTTGCAAAATTTCGATCCGGCAATTTTGATGTCGAAGATGCACCACGGTCTGGAAGGCCGGTCGAAGCTGACAAAGATGCGATAAAGGCAGTAGTTGATGCAAATCGGCGAATAACCACACGAGAGATCGGTGAGGGATTAAATTTGTCGAATTCGACTGTTTATGGCCATTTGAAAGGCATGGGCTTAACCTCGAAGCTCGATGTGTGGGTGCCCCATGTCCTTACGGAGCGAAATTTGTGTCGTCGCGTTGACGTGTGTGATTCGCTCCTCAAACGTCAAGAAAATGATCCATTTTTGAAGCGGATTATTACTGGGGACGAAAAATGGGTTGTATAGAACAATGTTAAACGCAAGAGGTCATGGAGCAGAAAAGATGAACCGGCTCAAAGCGTGTCAAAAGCCAACATTCACCAAAAAAAGGTGATGCTCTCCGTTTGGTGGGATGTCAATGGAATCGTTTTTTTTGAGCTTTTGCCGGACAATACAACGATTAATTCAGAAGTCTATTGTCATCAACTGGACAAATTGAATGATTCACTTAAAGAGAAGAGGCCCGAATTAATCAACAGGAAGGGTGTTGTGTTCCACCAGGATAATGCGAGACCTCACACAAGTTTGGTCACTCGCCAAAAACTTTTACAGCTTGAATGGGACGTACTGCAACATCCACCATATTCTCCAGATCTGGCGCCTTCCGACTACTATTTGTTCCGGTTTTTGGATGGCAAAACCTTTACCTCAAATGAAGATGTCAAAAACCACCTGAACCAGTTTTTTGCCAGCAAGGACCAAAACTTTTATGAGAGGGGAATTATGTTACTGCCAGAAAGATGGCAAAAGGTGTTGGACCAGAATGGCCAATATATAATTTAATAAAATATTTATTCATTATACGAAAACTGTCTTTCATGTTCCCCCAAAAAAAAAACGAAATGACTTTCCGAACAACCCAATACAATAGATTCAGCGTTTCCTTATTTTGAAAACCGGAAGAATTTCGAACCACAAAGCCGTAACATTTTTATTAAATTTTAATCCGAAATCAAAAAGTACGCCAAGATCCTTCATTTCTGTTTTGCGTTCTATTATAATTTCTTCCATTTTATATTGATACATGATAGGACTTTTTGCCGCAATTCACAGTCTTGTTTGCATCGAATTTTTCGAAATAATCTATGATCATCTCATATCTCACAAACCATTTCGGAAACTTTACACCCTATTAAGCGACATTCTACTAAGGACATCGCTCTTCGATATATTTTTTTGTTATGTCGGTACACATGTCCCTATGTACAAGCAGCCAGAAGTGTTTCGAAGGTTGAAAAAAACGTCGGCACGAGTGTATTATATCTGGGAAGGGATTACTTTGAAGGGACAACAGTAATTTGGATGAATAAATAAATACTTTTTGATAAAACTTAAAAGTCACCTCGTATAATCTTGCAATATTTCGAATAATTTAAAACTGTTAATACACTTTGTTAGGTTTTATATTATGTCGTCGAAAATTACTTGCAGCACAAACCCCAAAAAAAACCCTTAACATCCTGTCTCCTTATTCATAACATCGGTCATTGGTGAGGTCAACCATGGCATACAACACAAATTATGAATTATGTTGAATCGTTCGTTCCTCAATTGAAAGGTTTTAGCGGTTATTTGTAGAACCGCACGCTTTGGTTAATACCACAGATGACCTAACCCTTTCTTGTGCGACAGTTCCCTAAGAGGACTGATTTTTGAAATGCTTCATCTGTTCGTCGTCGGATCAGAGTTTCCTCGGATGTATATTTCGCCGATCCGTAATTGGCGTGTTTCAACAGTAAAAACGTATTTCTGAAGTAGATCGCGATGCCTTCCGACCCCGATAAAGGCCGTTTTTTAATTTTCTTCCCTTTTAAAAATCGCCCGTAACTTTTTGATTTACGAAAATTTTGGAATGCAACTATTCACTCACAATCCGTGCGTTGTGGGCGGGGCAACCGTCTAGCTGACAATACATGCTACTCTCAAGAATTAACGGCAAGTCTTCCAAAAATATATATAACCATCCGCGGTTAGATTTTCATTGAAAAAATAAGGTCCTACAAATCTATATTAGAAAATGCAGAAGCGTAAAGTTATGTTATTTGCCTTATTTCTTAAAGAGTTGTGTTTTACTTTTTATTTTTCCACTGTGCTTTTTGTGTTCGTCTCAACTAATCACCGTACGAGGGAAAAAGTTTGTAAGCATATAAGATGATGGGCGGAAATCTTATACAAGTGCAAGCTAGGTGTCGAACACGTCAGAAATACTAAAGGAATCCTGAAGAAAGCAAATAAACTAACAACAAAATGAGTTACTCTGGCGTACCTTAACTTCGTTGCATATTTCGAATCGGTCGTCGTTCATTACGTGCTCCTCGAACCTCTTGGCCAGTCTCACGTGGTGCCTGATGTACTTTTGGAGTCCTGAGATGCCGAAACTTCGCAGGACGAACCACAGCTTCAACGACCTGAACCTCCTGCTCAGCGGGACCCCCCAATGTCTGTAATCGATCGTGGCGTCGGAATAGCCGTGTTGCAAATACAGCGGGTCCACGACCAAAGCCGAAGTCAGACGAATCCTGTCCCGAACCTCGAAGGGAATGGAAAATGAAAAAGTCCAAACAAAAAAAAAACAACAAAAAAATGTTATTTTTTTCTATTTTAAAGTTCCTCACAGCGTTTAGACTCTTATGACGCACGCATTAAATTTTGACGGTACTGTACTCTACCGGGTGTCCCGTTTTCGCTTCGTGATTTACTGGTTAGTAGATAGTTAGTTAGTTAGATGTGGATATCTGCAAGACGGACTTCCCCATTCTAATAACAGTGTTTTTTTACGTATCGGCTTCAAGAAGAAAAATAAAGGCATTAAAACGGGGACGGGGATAAGGGGTGTCAGTTCGACCTTGACGGGCAAGTTAGAAGGGCAAATGGCATTAAAAGTCAGCGAGTTAAAACAAATGTTGGGGTCCCTCAGGACTCAATACTTGGACCGATAACGAATTTCTCACTCACTATACCGAAAGAGAAAAGGGCACGTCAGGTAACAAAGTAAAGTTGCTTTAATTCGGGAAATAGAACGGGGAGAAAAGAAAAGTGGAAGTGCAATGAAAAAATCATTCAGGCCGAAGCGGCAGGCAGTTCTAGTAAAAAACTAAGAAAGCCAAAATTTGAAGATTTGGATCGAGCAATGTTGCAATAATATATCCCTACAATGATAATTAAGAATCTATTATTACCAGTTTATATATACATATTTAAATGATAATAATAAATAATTTAAATGAATATTTTTCAAGATACAGAAATTTTCTAAAAAATTAGTTTTCCCTTTTACTTTTATATCACAAATGTCCACAATTTTAACTTACCACTGGCTCCAGTGCCGTAATGATGAAAATTTAATAGAAATACTTAAGTCGAAAAATATAAACAAAACTCTCGAAATTTACCTGAGGTACCTGAAATAAATGCACTTTTAGGTTAGTTCAAGGATTCCCACGGCGTCAATGTGCGACGTCATATTTCAGAGGTCTCTTGGTGAGCTTTGAGTCTCCGATTTTAAAGGATCTATGATGGCGGCGGGACACCCGGTGTACGTCTTTCGTAAAATTTCGACACTCTCGTTAAGATTCATATTGACTTTCTCTGCGCAAAGATACCAACCCACATCGTCGAGCAATCGAAATTGGTCAGGAGCCACTTGTTGGGGTTGGTATTGAACGAGTCCGCTTGGTCGATGCCGTTCAGCAGGTACTTGAATTCGGGACAAATGAACGCGTTGCCAGCGTATGCACCGTCCACGTGAAGCCACACGCAGGAAAACTTCCTGCACACCGCACCTATCTCGGGCAGGTTGTCGAAAGAGCAGCAGGAAGTCGTCCCGAGGGTTGTCGACACGAAGAACGGTATCAGACCCATCGTCTCGTCCTCTTCCATAGCCTGCGAAGGGCGACACGGGAGCAAATGCTGGCGCGTTCGGCAACCGTATGAATACGACCGCCCGAACTATAAACGCCAGCCATTTTTCATACGTTAAGAAAATTACGAAAAAGGACACGAGGTTAGCAACTTGTGACGTCAGTACCCGTATCTGCTTTTTTATTTTGCATTTCTAACTAACCCAATCTAGGTTGAAGGAGAGTTGTACATTTTACTACCAAAATTATAGTGCGACTCTTTCTACGGTTCAGCGTCCTCAAAAAGTGTTTGCAACATCTGGCAGGAAGCAAGTTGGTGCCATTACTAGCGCCGAACGAGGATCGCGTGTTACTTTAGTTTGCTGTATGTGCACTAGACAAAAAGACCAAAGTTTTTGTTTGTGAAATTTGTACAGACGTTTAAGTTGCACCACTTTAAAAAAGACTGTCATTTTACCCACCTGTGTGGGTAAAATTAACTTTTTGCGGGTTTTTGTTCAGATTTAAGCATCATGAATATCGTTATTTTTTTATTATTTTTTTCTGTAAATACAGACGAAAAATGGGAAGACAAAAAAACAGAAAAAAAAATGTTTTGCTCGCTTAGTTCAGAACCACGAACATCAGAAACAGGATAGCGCCTTGCTCGTCAAATCCAACTGACTGAGTTATCAACTTACCATCATAAGCGTCTTTCCTCTGAGCGAAGACTTTTCGTCGGGCTCGAGAATCCTAAGTTTGACGAAACATATCATGGCGGCCTTTTCCACGCAGGAATGCGCCTCCTTGGAGCAGTACGCCATCAGTTTGGACAAGAGGACGCCCTCTTCGACGAAAGGGTGCTGCTGTTTTAGTCTCTTGAGCGCCTGCGCTCTCGCGGCCAGCATAGACACCAGCACGCACTCGCTGGCCGACGTCTGCAAAATTTCGACAGTAACGAACGTCGTCAAGCCGACATAATTAAAGCACCTGTATCACGCCGCCCCCTCTGCTACCTTCGGATAAAGCCAGGAACTGGTCGGGCAAGCCGATCGCCTTGCCTGCAGGATAAGCATGTTAAACGGTTTTATAGCCTGCGATGGTGGTTAGGCAACCAACGTCGCGCTCGCGCGAATGCGGTCGCCTAACTTTTTTTTAAAAAAAAGGACCGCGGATCCTATCTTTCAGCATATGAATCTGAATCCAAAATTTATATTGTCTGTTGGCACGACAATTCAGTTGTAACGGCGGCAAGTAATGTTTCTAGTGTAGATCCTGTCCAAAATGTAAAACGCTGTAATAGAAAACACGGAAAGTTGTAAATATACCCCAACCTTATGTAACTGCCCAATACAATAGATATATGGGTGGGGTAGATTTACATGACAACGGAATTGCTAATTACAGGTGCCAGGTATTTGGAAAAAAATGGTGGTAGCCTTTATTTTGTAACACACGGGACAGTTTAGTAGCGAATGCATAAAAATTGTATAATATTGTCAAAGAACAAAGATTTCCCAATCTTGCACCTGCCATAGATGAAGTGCGTTATGGTAATCAAGGTCACCGCATGATTATTCATGCTAATAAAGCCCGGATGAGACGTAGAATCTGCCACAGCCACACAATTTACGTTTGTAATAAGTGTAATGTGCATTTACATACTTCATGCTTTGTAAAATATCACCCAAAAATGCACCATAAAATGTTATGCGTTTTTTTGCATCAAATCAGGTTCCATTTGGAAAATAATCTACTTTTAGTTGTTTTCTGTCGAATTTTAACTTTCTTTTGTATATTTATATTTCAACTATATGTTACATCTTATGTGTAAACATTATTTAATGTTTTGGGGCACCAGTATTTGTTTGTATGTTTCTAGTTTTTATTTTTTTTGACACATTTAATGTATGTAAATAATTTCAGAACAAAAAAAGCATTTTTTTATTATTTTTTTTTGCTTGGGATAATACGGGTTAAAATAACATTAAAGTTCACAATTTTTTGTATAATAAAAATGCATATTTGCACTTTGCGTCCGTTACTTACCCAGCCAATCCAGCACGATGGTTTCCAGTTCGGTGCACGCTGGACTCGCGGCCTGCACAGCGGCGCAAGAAAAAAATTTTAATAGATGAATCGGGCGCAAACGAGGGTGATTGTTATTACCCAAGAGAATCCAATACAGCCGATCGCGTCGGAGAGCATGTCCCCCAATATCGACGGGAAGGAATTTCCGCTGGGGAAGTAAGCGTGAAACCTAAGAATATATATTAATATTTAATACCGCCGTAAGCTGGGAGGGGAGTGAATAGCAGTAACGGGAAGAGCGGCAGAAAAAACAAATGCTTAATTGTAGATTACGAAAGAGCTTTTGAGATTGTCAATAGAGATATTTTAATAGGTAAGTTAGAAAACACTTAGCCCTGGATTGGCTAAAACGGATAAATAAAACGGTGCCAAGCACCGTACCTTGCGGTACGCCTCTATCTACAGATTGGACTTGAGATTTTTTAATTTGACACAAGTTGCCCCTCTCCCGCCTTATTTCAACATACTGCCTACGATTTGTTAAGAAGAACCAGTTCAGAGCTCTCCACACTCAACATAGTTGATAGCATGCTCCAAAAATGAATGGTTCGCTGTTTGGGTTGATCTACCTGTTCTGAAACCGTGCTTTCAGATTAAATTTTGTTTTTTCTTTTAAACAATCGGTTAAGCGTGGTGTGTTCAAATATTTTAGCAAAGCATGATGTGATTGCTATTGGATTTTTAACGGTGGGGACCACACGTGAAAATATTAGGGCACACTTTTTTGAATATTACAAAAGGTACATTATCAGGGCCATAAGAATTTTTGTTTTTTATTTTATTTTTTATTAAGTTCGATATTTCCTCTTGAGAGAAAGGTCTAATGTACATACTTTCAGGGAAGCTTCCAATTACATCTAGAAATCAATTTTTGTGCATGTTAAATGACTTCTTAATTTTGTCAGCTATTTTATTAGGAGCTTCTATAAAAAAGTTATTCATAGAATTGGCTGATGCCACCGGTTCCTTAATAATATTAACATTATTCTTAATCTCAAAATTCTTTGGCCGTTTATTGCTTCCACACAATAGACCAAGCAGTTTTATATTGATTATCTGACTCTATAATTTTTCGCTCATAGTAGACTTTTTTTGTTAAATTTCTTAATTTTTTATGTTTACTTTTCTCTTATTTATATTTTTGGGCGAAAATGCAGCCTTTTTGCGCAAACTATTGTTTTTCTCTGTAGCCTGTGGAAGTTTCTTTAAAAAAAAACAGTGACGACCTAATTTCTTTAATAATAATTTAATACACAGCAGAAACGCGGGCATAGAAGATGATCGTTTCCGACAAACCCGAGCCCTTGGGAAATGAAATCGGCTTAAGAGCGTCACGTTAAAGCGCTTTTATGACCTTTTGGCTGAGCGCCACCGTTCAGAACTCTCATTATTAGGTAAGGCATATTTTTCTGCGCTTAATGCAATTAGAACCGCGACAACTTTGGTAAAACAAAAGTTTGCCTCATCGGCTTTCCTCGGAAAACGGCTTATTTTATTCCATTTTTTTTTAAAGATTAAAATATTTAAGCGATTTTTTTTGTCGAAAAATACGAGGAGAGCGCGTCCGCCACAGCGTCAAGAAACCTGCCGACGGCTTAATTATCAAGTCCGGGTTATTGATTCGGGCCAAGCCGCAGTTCTAATTACTTAATTATAATTAAAACCGGGCAATTAAAAGTTTATGTGAGTAGTGGATCGAGCCGGTTATAAAATTTCAGATGACGACGCGAAGAGTTCGCTCCATTATACTTTCCACGAGGCAATTTATCCCAGAAAACGGTCTCCGACTATATCATTGCGAACCGCCAACTGTTGGATTGTTCACTATCACCAGTCATCGCCTTTGAGAAGAAAGCTCTCGTAGATTTTCATAGACATTTAAACTCTACACATCTCTATACGACTCTACTACCATTGAGTTGGAAACTAATAATAACCTCCCATTCTTAGATATTGTGATCAATAGAAAATCAGACCAAATATTGGGTCATTGTGTTTACAGAAAACTTACGCACGCAGACCGATACCTTAATGCATGGTCACATCACCATCCGGCCCAAAAATCAGGCCGAGTCACCGAAGCGTTCCGTCAAAAAATACACTTCACCACAACCTTCCAATAGCAATGAGGCTGTTTAGTTTTGTGCGGTATGCAACCCAACATACTCGAATATTTCCCTGCGCCGGCCGCGAGGGAGAGGGAGAAGCATGTCGGCGGTGAACGAATAGAGACCATGTTTTTGTTTTGTCTAGTCTAGTTAGTATTGTTATCTATTCCGCAGTAAGAGGAATAAAGTTTTATGTAGTGTTTCCGAACCAATGAAAACCACCAATTTTCAAACGCAACAGAGACCACTGTGGTCCTTCCTTACATTCAAGACATCACTGACCACATATCAAAAGTTCTAAAGAAGTATAACGTCAAAACCAGGTTTACCACTTGTCCAAAAATCTCTCAACATCTGCCGTCTGTCAAAGATAAAATTCCATTTCATTCATTAAATTAAATATTACAGGACAAATATGCGTATTGTTATTTTTCAAGTGCCTATAACTCCTTATAACGAACCAACCAAAAAAAATATTTATAACTTTCGTATTTACCATTTAACCATAATGAGATCACAAACTTTGTGGGCGGCTGGTTGTAGTTTTCTTTTTTTGGTGCTTGATTTTTGAGAAAACGCTTTACCTGGGATGCTGCCAGTGAGTGACGCCCGGCATAATTTTCGTCTCCACGTCTGCTATTATGGCGTCCCAGTCTTCGGGATTGGCGGGGGCCTCCTGAGGCAGCAGCTTGCGCAAGTAGCCTGGCTCGATGTTGGGGGTCACCCTTCGGGTCTCGATTTTCTCCATGTAATTGCAGATGTACTCGATCATCTCCTTGCCCCTGTACCTGAACTCGTTGCAGTCCATTTCTAAATTTTTCGAAAAAACAATTTTTATTTTGGTCAGCTTGGTTGATATTAAATGGGAAAATTTGTGTTTTCAATTTTTTTTGTCCCGATTTCGTTGGCGCGTCGATAATAATCACAATAATAAAATATTAACAATAAAATAATCGACAGTATTCTCAAAATCGGGAAACCAAGCCTTAAACGCAAACAAAGTTTTCCTATAAAACAAAAAGAGAACAATATTGATTTTTGAAAGGAGAGGACCCTTAATATTTTTTTAAACGTTATTCATTATTGCGCTTGAAGAAAAAATAAAATCAATGTGTTTTGCTGTTTTTCGTCCACTTTTTTTCCGCTTAATAATATCATCAATAAAAAACACAAAAAATAATTAACATGTATCAGTATTTGGTTCGGTTTTCTTTAGTTCATTAGGCGATGTGATTGATAACACTAGCTGTATGCCCCAAACTGCAGACGAAGCCCAAAGCTAAGCGAAGATAACGCATCGCTGACACCGCATCGAAAGCCCTATTTATTCGATTGTCATATTGTAAAATTGCTCTTAATTGTTCCAGCCTTTGTATCGATTAGTCCAAATAAAACTTTATTTCGCTTTCTGTGTAATAAATGTTTTTAAAAACGCTCTCCCGAATTTTGAACATTTAAGTGGCGCAGTCGGAAGGATTTTCTACAGAAAATCTCGAAGAACAATTCGATCAAATTTTAAAATTAGGGAACAAAAAACAAACAAGGGTCAAAACAACTACCCAACAAGGAAGCTCAGGTATGGTCTGTTCATAGATATAAGAAAGTGACCAATTGCTTTTGAATGGTCTTTAACCTACAATGCAACAAGATTATTACCTAAAGTTACGGAATTTAAATTCAGGTAAAATTGTGGTTCAGTAATAGAAAATAATTTTATACCTACCTGTGTTTAATATTCTTTGGTTTGGTATACTACTTAGTATAAGTTTTTTAGTAATCATTCGCAGCGTATGTTGAATCGTGTGCGAATTATGCAAAATATGTACGAGTCTAGTGTATCTCAGGAGATTGACCAAATGCAAGTTTTAATGGAATCTTTTAGAATTCGGAAATGGCGACTGGAATATCTAGAAAAAAATAGGATTTACAGAGAACAACAAAGGCCAATTATTTACTTGGATGAAACCTGGTTCGACACTTATGATACCCCGGAAAAGGGTCGGGTTGACTGATAAGTGTAAAACAAACGCGCCATCAAAAAGAGGTAAAAGAACAACTATTTTGCATGCTAGCTCTAAAGATGGTTGGATTCCAAATCGACTTTCTCTGTCTGCGAAAAATATTAAAGATTCTTCTCTGGATTACCATGAAGACACCACCGCTGATTTAACATCCTCAAATTTTTAACATCCCTCCACAAAGTTGGGCAAATTCTGTTAAACATATAGAAAAAGCAGAACAATCGCATATCCGCATTGCAATTAATATAGAACAAATAATAATTAGAACAGGCGATGATACTGATATATTATGTGAATAATTTTAAGGAATTTAAGTAGGTAATAAAAATAATTTGTAATTTTATTTTAGATTTAAACATAAATACATACATAAATAAATAAATATTGTTTAATACCTTACCTAACAAAACCCCAAATAAGTAAATTCTAAGCAAAGTACGGACCTGTTCGGCCATATTTCATTCTTACAGCTTGCCCGGGTCTTTGCTTAATTCGTATCAGTTAGTCACTTTCTTATATCTATGAACAGACTTTAACTCAAAATCTCTTACTCCCTTGATCTTTATCACTCTATTGCCGCACACGGCGATTGTTATAATTATTACTTTTAATACGTTCAACGACGAATAAATAATAATTATAATAATAATAAAAATATCCGCGTAAACTACCTACCTAGTAGCAGAAGATTTACCACCGACACCTCATGCACAAAGCAAACTGGTCTATAGAAAAAGAAACACCCCCGATTCACCCGCCGGCCCCCCCAAACACTCTCTACCGTTTTTTTTTTTATCCAATTACAGAGGCGTACGTGGGCGATACGTTCTACCGAAATCGAATTAATATTAATTATCAATAAGCGTACCTGTTTCGCAATGTGAGGCTTCGCGAGCGATCGAGAACTTCGGCGTCGGACTAGTCGTGAAGAAGTGTCGCCGGGCGTCCATCGGCGTCTTCTTCGACGACGCCCGTTCCCCTCCAGGCGCGGGAAACATCGAAATTTTAACTCGCGAGGGGCTGGGAGAGAGTTAAGCGTTTTTATTTAATACGTTTTTCATATAATTAAAATTATAATTTTCTTTATAACCGCAAGGCGTTTCCTTAAAAAATCTAGTATACTGGCACCAGAAATATAGTGGTTTTACAACCGACCCCGTGATTAACTTTGCCCACTGTTTATTACTGCAAAACCGCAGTCCCTTATAGAACACCCTGCCGAGCAGACCCTTGCCCATAACCATTCCAGGACGGTGCTAGGAATTTACCTACCTGCACCAACAAGCGGGATATTTATTGTACTGTTAGGTCTCCATACAAAGCTATGTATTAACCCATCCTGCATAGCGAATTTCTCACTCTAAAGTGGGACGTCTATACGGATTTACACCGTCGACTGTATCCACGATTTGGAAGTGCAAAGAAAAAATCATTCGGGCTGAAGCGGCAGGCAGTTCTAGTAAATTTATTATTTGAAACATTAAATGTAGTCCTTAAACATTTATATAAAATGTAATGTAGATGTTAAAATGTGTATATGAAATAAAAAAAGTCCCTTCAATTTCGCTATATAGAGTTTCGACCGTATTTCGAAAATTAAAGCTACGATTTATATTTTTTTTTAATATTAGAGATAAAGCCCAATTTTTATCGTAAATGTCCTGAAAGAATGCAGTCATACAGAATACAAATGAATTAATGAAAATGCGCTTTTTATTTCTTTAAATGATTTATTAACAAGGATCTTAACAATTTTTAACAAACTTACCAGTAATTTTGACTATAATGTACATTGTACTAGTTGTAATTGCAGTCTTTTAACTGAAAAAAAAACTATTTCTGAACTAGATAGAGCAAGATCGACTTACCTATCAAAGGATCGATTTTTGAGAAACATTCAAATATTCAAACCGAGATATAGGACATTTTTTTGTGTCCCCAGAAGAAAAAATCCATTAAAGTTAAGTCGGGGCTGTTGGCTGGTCAATCCATAGTTCCGCCGTTCCCTATCCAACCCCTGGCATGTTCCATATTAAGAAAATTTTTAACTTGCACAACATTGTGAGAATGGGCACCGTCTTCCTGCCATATAATTATCGCTGATATATTTTGGGGTAAATCTTCTACATATTGTTCTGTTGTTCTGTCCTCTGTTATCTTGTTAATTTTTTTTTAAAAATGTACGCAATTTTTATTTGATTTAATTTTCATTCATGTTAGGTTAGGTAAAGTCTGTTCGTAGATATAAGAAAGTGACTAACTGATACGAATTAAGGAAAAGTGAGAATGAAATATGGCCGAACAGGTCCGTACTTTGCTCAGAATTTAATTATTTAGGGTTTTGTTAGGAAAGATACTAAACAATATTTATTTATTTATGTATGTATTTATGTTTAAATCTAAAATAAAATTACAAATTATTTTTATTACCTACTTAAATTACTTACAATTATTCACATAATATATCAGTATCACTATCGCTATCATAGCCTGTTCTAATTATTATTTGTTCTATATTATTTGCAATATGGATATACGATTGTTCTGCTTTTTTTATATGTTTAACAGAATTTGCCCAACTTTGTGGAAGGATGTTAAAAACTTTGGTTTCTATAAGTTTCAGCACATGGGAGTTAACACGGGGAAAACATTGTTACGACGAATGGCAGATTTCAGTTGGTGCCAAACATGTTCAATGGGATTAAATATACAGTGGTAAGGTGAAAGCCTTAAAACTGTATGCCCTAGATTTTTTGCATAATTATCACAGACGTATTCCTTTTGTAGGTTCAAGCTTTGTAGAACCTCAATTAATTGCTTTTTGGTATAATCTTCGTGAAAATAAATGTCGTTATTATACATTAAAGTTTTGGATTGTTGCTTTTGTGTCACATGAGGAAGGGGTTTTAGTCAACTGTCTACTGTGATAACTTGCATTGTCCATGGGATTATTCACAATTTTCCATACAGTTGATGTTGGAATTTTCGTCAATGTGGTCGTTTCTTCTAAAGATGCATGCTTGCTGGCACCACGTTCAATGAGAGTCAAATAAACATTGTGTATAACTTCCTTAGTCTAAATAGAATAGTGTTTTCTACATTTGCGCCGCAGAATGTCCTGGGATACACTAGACTCGCACATATTTTGCATAATTCGCACACGATTCAACACACGAAATAAGAATGATTACTAATAAACATAAACTAAGTAGTATACCAAATCAAAGAATATTAAACAAAGGTAAGTATAAAATTATTTTCTATTAGGGACCACAATTTTACCTGAATTTTAATTCCGAAACTTTAGATAAAATATTCTTGTTGCATTGTAAGATAATGACCACCATTGGATAAACCCATTCAAAAGCAATTCGTCGCTTTCTTATATCTATGAACAGACCATATACAATTTTTCATTTCCCTGGAATGGTAGTCGTTTAATAAACAAAATGGCGGAAATAGAAATTTTGAAAATATACTTTCCCTTTTTATAAAATATAACAAATAAATCAAATACAGGCGATTTAAGCACTTTTAACGTGATTTTTTTTAGATTGGTCTGGATGCATTCAGTCTTCTAATTTTGTCGGTGCTTATCACAATTTTATCAAACTTGTTGCATTTTATCTAGAAAATTTTACGCCATTTTATCATTCAATTCAACCAGACGGTGCTGAACCTTGTACCGCATGAGAAAGCAACTAAAGGATATTATTATCGTCGTTATTTATATATTTATTAACAAACAATTTACTTATACCCCGACGAAAACGATTAAACATGGCTCGGAATCAATTAAATTATTAATTAATCTTTGCCAAGTGTCAAAATTATACGCGGGAGTTCTTCGAGTGTTCGCGCGAAGACGAAAGAAAGGAAAAAAAGGAGGAATGGCCCGACGACTTCCGAACCATTTCCATTTCCATGGCGCCGGGGTGAAATTGATCGCATACCACCGCATCCATTCAGACTCGAGGAGGCTACTGGGTCGACCTCAATAAGCGGCCGCCTGCCATCGACAGTTTATTAAATTGAGCTCGAATATTTCCCGCCTCATTTTTCGTCTCATTTCAAATTGATCTCGAACGTATGCGGGGGATGTCATTACGCGGCTCCATTGTACCCCCTTTTTTTGTGTTTTAATTAATTTTCTAATAATACATACGATTTTTTCATTCCGAAGCTTTAAAAAGTAGCAAGGGCGGCGTGTTAATTTCCTTTCGAATACTTGCCGTTTTTCACTCCGAAAATGAATTCGCAATTCGTGCTCAAGTTGTGACGTCACAGTTATTCGTCGGAATAAACATTCGAATAAATCGACCTTCGCTTTCTGTGTTCCGTACCGCCATCTGTAGAAACGTCTGGCCTGCCGGTAAACCTCAATCCCGAATTTTTAGGTTTCGGTAATTAAACTATTTAAAATTTAGGTGCTTATTTTTTTTTGTTAGTGTCGGTCAGTTTTGAGTTAAGTAGCAGAGAGGATGTGGTCGCCAAATGATATCCATCTGCACGGCGCAAATTTCACCGAAAATTCCTCCAATAAAAAAAAAACATAACAGTTTCAAAATATGCGGTAATAAAATTCCCAACTTCATCACACAGGAAAATTTTGTCAATAAGGGTCGAAAAACGCTGCGAAGGATTTTGATTACTAAGTAACGATTTCACTTCCGCAGCTATGTTCACCTGCTGGCTAGACGTCGGTGTTGTCTGTGGCCATAACCTATATCGTGAATGAATATGTGAAAATGTCGCATCAGACTGGAATAAAGGGTATTTTTTACAGAGTTCCCGCGTTTCGTTTGTGAAATTTTTTAACGAGAAACTGTCGTAGCGAACGCCGAGCTCAGGAAATTCTTCGCCGACGGCAAAACCGCCAAAATTCGCCTCGCCAAAGTCGCTATAGAAGATGGTAAGCAAACAAGTTTTGCCAGCCCGCACCCGTTTAACGTTACGCCGTTACAGAACAGCTCGTGCTCAAAGAGAAGCGGGAGTCCAAATCTAACTGGGAGAAGGATTACGAAAGATACGTCGTGCCGCTCGTTGAAGAGAACCAACCTTCTTATATTTTGTACAGGTGATGATTGTGATATTTGTTATCTGGGCGTGGTTTGAGTTTGACTTTTAGATTGGACGCGAAAAATTCGGTCGGATACGACTGGCTCCTAATTAGTTGGTGCCCTGACACTGCTCCTGTCAGGCAGAAAATGCTGTACGCCTCAACTAAAGCCACCTTGAAACAAGAGTTTGGTTCGTCCGAGATTAAAGACGAATTGCACGGGACTGTTGTCGTAAGTAGTGCAAGATCATGACGGGATGATACCGTAGGCAAACGAAAACAATTTCAGTCGGACATCACACTGGATGGATTCAAAAGACACCTAACAAATGTCGTCAGACCGCCACCTCTGTCGATGCGCGAGGAAGAACTGCAGGAAATTAAGAAAACCGAAGTGAACACCGACATCAGCGTGGATACGAAGCAAACCCTTGGAACGTTGGCGTTTCCCCTAACCGACGCTGCGACGAAGGCGATAAAGGACATGGCGGCCGGACTATTCGATTATTTGCAGTTTAAAATAAGTTGAGTTTTGCAGTGGATTTTTTTAGGTTAGGTGCAGGTTGATTTTTAGATATATCGGAGGAGAGTGTCCACTTGGCCGAGTCGGGAAACATAGCTGTGGAATCTCTGCCCGGCAAAGTGCCAGAGGACAGCGGGAGGTACCATCTTTACAAATTTAAGCACACCCACGAAGGGGACTATATGGAGTCTGTAGGTAAGCCCTTATATGTTGCAGTAGTTCTTCTTCTTCTATTCCTTGGGCCAGGCCGGGATCCTGATGTCTCTGTCTTCTTTTTGCAGTTTTTCATTTCTTTTTTTATTTATTAAACGGTTTTGATAGAAATGTAGGGGTAGGAATGGTAGTAGTCATTAAAAAGTCTATAGTTTTGATTTGTTGTGGGTATTTAATTAAAGGCATATTGATTTAAGTCTTCAGTGAAATAGTAGTTTGGGAAGATAATCTTCATTCTGATAATCTTGTTCTTCTATTCAAATTTTGAGAACAATTTAATTTTGAGAAATTCGTTTCGGATCTTGAAGTGTGTTTTTTCTTTATATCTTAATGAATTTTGAAATATTTCTCATTTATTATTTTTGATAATTTGCAATTATATTAATTGCGTGGTAGTAAGCGTTAGGAATTCATTGGAAATTTTTTGATTAGTTTTTAATTTTGCGAGTCCCAAAAGACGTGATGATTGGCGTTTCTTAGATTTTTAATGTCGAAATCACTTTTGTTTTGCGCAACTAATATACTTATAGAATTTCACCACATTCCTAACACCTACCCGAGGTTATAACAATGTATATAAGAGAAAAGAACGGACTCTGTTTTAGTTTAAATTCAAAGCTAGGTGATTCGGTCTCTATTGATGACGTTACAGTAGTTCAAATGACTCGGGCGTTTCGTTTGCAGTGTTTATCTATTCCATGCCGGGATACAGCTGCCCCATCAAAGAACGCATGCTCTACTCCAGCTGCAAGAACTACCTTACCGATCTGATCTCCAGCTTGGGCCTGGAAATCACCAAAAAGGTAATCCGGGTCGTTGGAGTGGAAGCACCCTTGTGCATTTTCCTTTCAGCTCGAAGTGGATTCGGGCTCGGAGCTTACCTCTCAGTATTTGTACGATGTAATTCACCCGACGCACAGCTTGCACCGTCCCAAGTTCGCGAAGCCGAAGGGACCCCCCGGCAGGGGCCCCAAACGAATGACGAAACACCAGGACGCCGCCGAATAAGTACTATTCTCTCCCTTTTAATCGAAACCGCGCTTGCCGGAGGCGGGGCACTCCTCTTGGAGATCGTTTCCTCTCTATATCCATCGATCAATATCTAGTTTTTTTTGAAAAGGTGCTCATATTTTGGTATATCGGTTCCTTGTCGCTCGCGTTGCAAATAAAACGCCGTTTTACAATTCTGGGTTTTTATTTTTGTCGACGTTGTCGATATGTTTCCCCGCCTCACCGACCTGATCGTCGTGCATCTTGATGACGGCCAAGTTTTCCTTGTCCAGGTACTCCCTCATGCCCTTCCGTATGTAGTCGCTCCGGGATTCCTTAAGCTGGTACTGCCAGTAGCGCATGTCGTCCATGCTCATCCCGAACACGGACAGGATGCCGTGGGTGATAACCCCGCAGACCAGGCCGAAGGAGGCGCCCAAAGGGGCGGCCACCAACCATGCTCTCGGGCCCATGTTGAACCGGTACAGGAAACCGGCCAGGGCTCCGCCCAACACGAAATCCATGACGCCCGATGCTCCCCGATAAGTTTGAATAGCCGTAGCGCTACCTCTAAAATAAAGACGAGTAGTCAATACTTTTGACATAAGCCAGAATTTCTGAAAAACAAGTCGATATTTCCGACTCGCGTCACAGTTTCTGGAATTTCTGACGTGTATCTCTCGTAAGGGATATAGCTAATCGGAACATATATATACATATTACATAATATTTTACCATAGAAGTTGAGACAAATAGCCAACCGCTGCACTTATGGCAAAAAAAAACAATTGCACCCAACACATTACACATTTTAGGTTTTTTTCACCTAGATGCTGTAAAACTTGTAAATGAATATGTAAAAATGTGAAATGCGGACAGAAGTTCAACAATAGACAATATGGATTTATATTAAAGTATGAACGTTCGGTGCATTCTTACATGAACGCGGCGGAAAATAGCCCCGCCCTCAGTCCGAACCTGACGGAACCTTTTCCGAAGCTCAACATCATCATATCCTGAAGCTTTTTCTGAAACCACAAGCTCAACCTAGCGGCAATTGTTTCGAGGAACAAATACCTTCGCTTCGAAATGGTTCTGGAACGAAGTTGCGTCGTTCTCTTCCATAAACTTCAAGTATGTCGCTTTGCTGGTCGCTATCCCGCCCAAGATTGCGCCCACGAAGGTGCTGATGGATGTCACTTGGATAACGGCGTTGGCTTCGTGAGAAATATTACCGAATTCGCTAAAACGTAATCGCGTATCAAAGGAAAAAGCGAACGCAGTCGCGACTCACTCCACCCGGAACATTCTTTTCAACCGGTCCCAGCCGGTTTCCTTCTCCATCGAACTTTTGTCCGCTTTTTGTTCCGTGGCCGTCTCATTGCTCAGCCTGTCGGCTTCGAAAAACTGAGTCACGAACGGCAGAAAGCCGTAAGTCGTGCGTCTCGTTAAACAACAAATAATACTCATTTTATGAATTTATGGGTTCGATGTTAACCGCCGGCCGAGATTACATAATTCGAGCTGGGCGAATTGCGAAAGGCCATTGCGATCGGAGCGTTTGGCCAGACGGTGAACATCGAACCGGGATCTTTACGCAGACACGTAAATGATTTATAATTCATATTTTCACTTCGGGAGCCTAGTTCGCCGGAACGCTAGACTAGACTAGTATCGCGCCCACGTAGGTGCGTATTTTTTAAAAATTTGCTCACCGACGTAATTGAATATCAATGTTGGGCCAGCACAATAACAAAGTTTCCGTTAAAAATAGTTTTAAGATTTTGTTATCTCGGCATTCGTTCTGTGCTCGCCATCGAACATAACCAATCGCGCCACAGACTGAAAAATTTTTTATCCGCGGTGTCGGTAACGTCATTTTTCGTCTCAATTGGTGCTGCAAAAATGTTTAATTTTTTGCCGTAATTATCGACTTCATTTAAAACGGTGACGGTGTTGTGTTTTAATTTGTTCTTCCGTTCGCGATAGCCCGTCCGGTTCCGTCGAATGTGCAAGTTACCAGTGATGTTTTTCGTATTTACCCACCCGCATTGACAAATATGAAATGTCAAGAAGTACGTTTCCACTAATATTAATCGCTTTTGAATAAATTAACTGTAATAGCTGGCGAGGTTTCCCGTGCGTAAGTGCACGTGACGTGACGGAACGGTTCGCAAAAATCGCAAAAACTGACAAAGAATTGCCAAGCATTTGATAAGATAATGCACACTATAACGGTCTATATTTAACCCTATCTCGACTGCATTAATGTGCTGGTTAATTTAACCGATGTTTGAACGACGGCAAAGATTAACCGAAAGAGCTAAACATGACTCCCCTATGACGGATCGTTCGCCTAGTAACGTAACCACTTGTAGACCAGTCGGCGCCCTTCACCTAGGGGGCTCAACTTTTATATCGAATTGTGCGCTTTCGAAATCATATGATCTAACGCGGGTTTATTTATGAGTAGATTAATATCGATCTTATCAACGCTTTCGCGAATGCTTATTATTTGGGCCCGCAGTTGGTCTGACGGATTCCTCGTTTCTTTCCAGGGATCTTGAACGGTTCTTGCAGCCAAGCTGGCAGCCCAAGGAGGCGCGAGTGGCGCTAGGCGCGCTACGCCGACGACGACGGTAGACCAGGAAACTTTAACCGGTAAGTTGTGCGAAGAAGTACCGAAGAGGGACAAGAAAATACCGCCAGGGTTGTTTACTGCCACTGAAAATAAACAAAAACCCATTAAATGCGTGCGTTTATTAGTTTTGTTCGGGCGCTTGCGACACGTAGACGCGGGACTTTTCGCGGAAAAATACGCGCGTTACTCGTCTCTCTAATCATCCGCGAATGTGAAAAAAAAGTGACGTCATATCCTTGAAACGTCCTCCGCGCCATAGGCTACGTGAGCGTCCTCAAGTTTTCCGTCGAAGAAGCCGAAAGCGCCGTCTAGATTTCTTTTTCTCTGTCGCAAATTGGCCACCGTCCAAACGAACGCGTCCGCCTTTTTTTTTTCGTCCCTGTTCCATTCATTCCGCGCTGTCCGGCAGTGCAAGCGTCGTGCCGTACGTTTCGCGTGTGAGATTTCCCGCAGCGTTCTGACGTCGCGAAGTCGAAATCCAAACAGACGGGTGTGACTCGCGCGCGTTGCGCAATTTTTACAATGCATAATTAAGTGATTATGTTTTCAAACAATTAATTAATAGTAATTACGAATAATTGCAATCAAGTACAAATAATTACATCCACTTTACAAATAATTACTCGCTAATTATGTTTAATTGAAAATTAACTTTAATTACAATTAATACCGCTTAATTACCACTGATTACTCATAATTATTTTAATTTAATTACAATTTATTGCGATTAGTGCCGTTTAATTATGACCATTAAATAAGTTTAATTATACTAACATTCGTTTAATAGCATTTAATAGGATTTTATTATAATTAATTACGTTAAATTGCACTTATTTGCTCTGAATTACAATTAATTTTATTTAATAGCACCTTTGCACGTTTAATTGCACATAATTAGTTTTAATTGCATCGACCAACGTTTAATTGAACCTAATTACTTTTAATTGTACCTACTTTGATTACAAAAAGTTGCGTTTAATTGCAATTAATTACACTTAATTACAAATGATTACTTCTAAGGATATTTAATTACCTTTAATAGCAATTAATTTTAATTAATTATAATTCATTTTTATTAATCGCTTTTAATTATATTCTCTTAAATCTAATAAAACCCGCTTAACTATAATTAATTACGTCTCCTTACAATTAATACGTTTAATTAACATTAATTACGTGCAGTTGCAATTAAATACGTTTAATTACGCATAATTCTGTTTAAGTATATTTAGTTACATTTAATTAAAATTAATTTCGTTGAAATAATTCAAGATTTTTGGAATTATTCGTTAATTTGGATTGCAATTATGGAGAAAGGTCACCGTCAGGTACCGTTCTTGACTTCGCAACAATCTGACGGCGGAGATACGCGAATTTAAAATTAGAGGCTTATGTCAGACGCGCTTTCGGCGATACTAAAATTAAAAGCGCCGCCCCGACGACGTTTCACGTTGACCGTTCACCGCCAAAAATAAAAAAATAAAACGAGCAGTAAAATAAAAAGGTCGTTCGTAGTAGTTCCGAAGGTGTTTTCGGGGCGAGTCCGCCATTTTGTCAAGGTGATGTTCCGCGATGACTCTTGTTGAACGCGAAAATGCAGAACGACCAATCGAACGGACGGGTCAGAGTTAAAACCGGGAGGTTTGTGGAGTTGCGCGATTGGGAGAAACAGGGAGAAGTCATATCCGGCTGGAACAATGGTAAACTTCATTGAGAACAATTAATAAAACGGGGTGTCCGAAAAGAAAGACTTAAGGCGATTCCTTGTTTTAAGTAAAGGGTAGTTTGTTATAGTAGGTACGATTTATGACTGCATAGTTGGTCATAAAACCAAGTATAATACGACCAAAAACGTAGTGCATTTATTGCTTTGGCGTTTTAAGTGGGTCTTGCCTGGAGTCGTATTTTTTTTTGCGACGGCATAGGTCATAAAACCCGAGTATTGACCTGGTTCTACTCGTTTACAAAGAATGGCAAAGCCCACCCATTTACCGGGTAGTATTCCATACTTGCACCAGAAATATAGTGCTTTTATAACCGACCCCGTCATTAAGTTTTCCTACTGTTTATTAATCCAAAATCGCAGCCCCAGGACCGTCCTAGCAATTTTAATAACTTTAATTCAATAACGTTTAGTCGAATCTAATTACGTTTAATGTACCTAATTACGTTTGATTGCATTTAATTATAATTATTACTTCTTAGATAAATTAATTAATTAATTGTAATTAATTATAATTCATTTTTATTAATCGCTTTTAATTATAATCTTTTAAATGTAATAAAACCCGCTTAACAAAAATTAATTATTACTTACTTGCAATTAATACGTTTAATTGAAATTAATTACGTCTACTCACAGTTTAATTAACATTAATTACGTTTAGTTGAAATTAAATACGTTTAATTACAAATAAACTAACCAAAACCGCAGCCCCTTATGGAACAGTCTACCCTTACCTGTAACCATCCCAGGACCGTCCTAGGAATTTATCTACCTAACAAGCGGAATATAAGTATGTTTACAATCTTGAAACATGCACAAAAATTAGTACAAAATAACAATTTATTATGTTCTATTTCATTACATTTATATATATTTATATATATTATTAATATAATATATATAAATATATATTATGTTAATATTAATAAAGTATCAGTCACTTTAAAAATCACCACTATCGCTAGTTTAATGATTAACTCCGCCAATAATCGTTCTCGATAAATATTTTCTTCTTTTAGTACTCGTATTTCACAGTTAGACCAGCTTTGTTGTGCGCTTTCAATTCAGACCAAATCATCTCGATCGGATTAAATATACAATGAAACAGTGGTAATGTCAACATTTCATGCCCGTTTTATAATAGTATTTTAATATAAATAAAATAATAAATAAAAAAATATAAAATTCATTATCGAGACTGAACAGGAAAACTCGATTAATTGTTTAGACTATGACGAAAACGCAACAAAAATTAGATTTTTCCATTTACCATAAACCTTCATACACGGACACAGTCATAAATAACAGTTCAAATCACCTTTACACACACAAAATGGCTGCATTTCACTCTTTTATACACAGACTTCATAATACGCCCCTCTGGGATTCTATGGTGGAGCATTGCACGCGGCGGTTTAACCTCCGTTCACTCCCGACAGAATCCCTTGTATTCGTCCTCAAAAGTTTGATATCGGTTTCCACTGTGTGGACTTAGTGTCGTTAGTGTTCAGTGCATGTTTTAAAGTTATAATCGTCGTCGGCCCCCTTCGTTTTTCCCCGTTCACGCCGGTATGGAGGCCGGATGGGCCCGGATGGTCCGCGGTGGAAGCGGGGGATGTCGGTTTTTTTTGGTATCGGTCAAATTTGGTTTTTTGCTAGTTGAGCAAATATTGGTTTTATGTCTTCTTTGTACGTGTTGGTCAATGACCAAAAGCGAAGATCCTCGACGGAAGTCGGCAATGGGCGAATGATCCTAGCAGTCGAGCCCAACATTTTTTTTGTGAAACGCATACTTGAACTTGAATTCGCCCCTCTCAATAGAGAATAACAACAAAGAGCTTAATATCGGCTTAACAACGGCTACAATCCGTCCATTGTCGATAAAATTTTTACTATTTATCCGAAACCTAATACAGGACACGAACAATTTAAAAAAATTACGTACATAGGGTTTCTATAATTTTGGTTAGTTTGGTGTTGGATGAAAGGTGTCGAGAGCTTTCTTCTCAAAGGCTTCCATAAATATATTCGCGATGACTGGCGGTGGTGGAGAACCCATGGCTGTTTGACCCTTTGTTTCAGACAAGCATTTTTCGAATAAGGTGAGAAGGTTTGGTTCCAGATTGTCTGATTTTAAGGTATCCGAAATGATGTTGCTAGACAATATGTCCGTGGAGACCAGGAATTTTACAGTCATGAAGGGTCACAGACTTTTTCACTGATTTAAGATCTGGACGATCTTTTTTAAATTGACGATATACATATATGATCCGTCTGTTAGCATATCTTGACTTTTTTACTCTTATTCAATTCCTCATTATTCATTTAGAACTACGATCTCGGGATTAGATTTTAGAGAGTTTAGAGTAATGCGTTCAGGCTTTATAACGTTGAATTTAGGAGGTTTGGACTTTTTAAGTTGTGAATCCGTATAGCAAACGTATTAAATTGATTAGAACGTTGGTGTTAATTTCAATCCAAATATAGAAATAAATGTTTATTTTTTCATCAAATTAATATAAATCGCTTACACATCGGTGTAAATTATTTATCCAATATTGGTTTAGTCAGTGTTTTTCCAACAATCCGATAAGATAACTTGGCTATCCAGAAATTTCTTCAACGGGGGTCACAAAATGTTAATTAAACGCGTTAAACTCACATTAAGAAAGGGATGTTTTATAGGACGTAAATTGCGTACCTAAACCTTAACGATACAGGTAAAAGGTGGTCTTTTTTCGGTACCTGTTCGTGGTGTGTGGATGGTGGACAATTTCGACGGTATATTATTTTCTAGCAAAGACAAAGATGGACGTTTACATTTTTTTATATGTAGAAAGATATATATTTATCATTTAGATCTATTTTTAATCAAAACAAAAAATCTTTGTCAGCACAATACGTAACAAACTTACAGTCCTCCCATACTTGTCTCTCCCTTACCCTAGAATATTTTTCGTTTTTAGGCTATTGTAAAAATACAATTCAGATGAAGCGTATCTTTAAGACAAACTTGTTCACTACGGAATGCAATAAAATCATATATAAAATCTAGCCTTACCTATTACTTATCTGAGAATCCGTAAGAAATAGAAAAACAAACAAATGGGAAAACTTCAGGCGTTGATTCCTTGTTTAAAATGATAGCTAGATGTTATTTAAGTATTTATATAGCCTTGGAGCCATTTTATAGCGTCTGTTTTGGAAAACCCGGTCTATATTTATTTTATATACTAACTAATTACCGTATACTACTGCATATTTTTGAACATATTGAATTTTATGTGACTTTTAATAATTAATAATTCATTTTTTGAAGTAGGAAATAATGGTAATTATTAACATATTAACGATATTATTATCATCATGCACAGAATCAGTTTTTTTTTGCAACGAAAACGTTAATGAACCAGCTGATATTGACGTAAAACCAGGCTTTCTGTGTCAAAGATTAGATTCTAGCCAGATTGTACCTAAATCTACCTTAGAAATGTAGATATGAACTTAAAACTCCTATTTCGGTGACAAATAATTGGTTTTCCCTCTTGATTTCGAGCAGATCATTGTCAAAAACAGTATATTCATAGCTTACCGTACTGAAATCTACGTTATTCCCTTGGATTGACAGTAGGCTTGTCTCTGGGGTCCTGATAGTCCGGCCCATAGAAATAAAAAGAAGAAGCGAAGCGAAGCGAAATATAGACCGGTGGCGTCATCTCACGACACGTGTTACAGTTACCGGATTGGTAAACAGTTCGCCCCTCGTGCATTTCGCGCCTCTATTGCTGATGAGTCACGCGAATCGGCCTCCTGTGGGTGGGGGTTTTTGCGTCCTTACAAAATACCCCGCTCTCCAACCCCCGTATGCGTTCAGTCTGTGATTGATTGCCGTCTGGGTCGCGTTGAATATTTAAATTTGATTTGTTCGCGAATGGAGGATTATTATATTTCTTTTTTTTTTTCAACGTGGGATTTGAAGAGAAGGTGGGGCGAGGTCCCATTTGTTAGGTAAATTATCGGCGTTCCAGAAATTTTATACAAAGTATTGAGGACTCTTACAGAACAACGTAAATAACGACCGAATGGAAATGTAATTATGTATCCGATCTCATCTATGAATTTATTGTATATATTTTATGTCATTGCTTTTTCTTAGTGTAATTTAATAAGAGTGTATATTATATGTTATTATCCCTAATGTTCTGTCTTTTAATACGTAGCCCAGTGCGATGCAAATTGAACTGAGGCGGCTTTTACTTGATAAAAATCCATTTATCAAAATAAATAAGAACTGAAAGATTTAAATACTTCTCCTTTATTGAACTTAAATTCTCACTGTTGAGCCAGTAAATATTTATAGGGAACAATTTTGTGGTATTTTTGAGAATAAGGGGAATTTCAGTTTAAAATGCACGTGTTTTTTCTGATGGTAACGATCGGCCTGGCGAACACTTGTCTATTAATTTATGACCGAAGACAAGGGCATGGTTTAAGTGGCTTTTGAAGTAGGTATTGAGTTAAATAGATGTGTTTTACTTTTTAGAAAACTGAATTTGAGGACTTTAGTATCGTTAAGGATTCGGCAGGCATCGAAAGCCAATTTTCTCCGACGGGTTCTTTTTTACGAATTCGAGTGACCCAAGTGACCAAAGCATTGGTATTTTTCTAGTACGGAATTATATGAATAATAAATCCGTATGAAATATCTATCACTATTTCTAGAACCTTGTGATGCCAGGTTCCGTTTCTAGAAGACCCTCACACGAATTTTGCCCCGAGAATTATAAATTATTAGCGACTAAACACTTGCGAAGTTTAAAGTGACACTTTCCGCGCTCTAGAAACAATCGGCTACGTTCTAGAGTTTCACTCAGTTTCCTTTTTGTTTTGTTCAAGAGCTCTGCAGTGGCGAGACGCTACCCGAAGTAGAGATCATCAGTCTTCTGGAGGAGCAAATACCCCGTTACAAACTACGGGCGGACGTGCTGACCAAGTTTGGGGGTGAGTAGACGAACCCTTTCAATAAATCACTGGCCTCTCTAAGTATCGTCAACGAAAACACAAAGGGGCCTGACTTGGTTTTTCTTATTTTTGAGCAGCGGTTAAAGATTTTTTGCTATTCTTGATTAAGTGCTAACCGAAGTTCTTTTTTGGACAATATATATATGCGAGCAGGTACCATTTAACTATGTTAAGTAGATATTTTTTTCGTTTTAATTATTGAGATTTTTACAAAAAAAAAAAGATAAGCCAATTCGTGATATGGACCAGGGCATGGGCAAATGATTGCACCAAAAAAAAAAATTAAAAGTAAACTAAATATTACTAAAATTAGAAATGGGTATTGTGAATGGTTCTTAAAATACCTATATACAGAGGGGACACTGATTTTGAGATACTTCTACTTACGGCGTCGCTTGATGCTAGCCTGGTAAATTTTTCTAGCAGAAATAAACATATTTGCGTGCAATAATTATGTGACTGTATTTTTAATAAGCATGAAAAAATATTTGACATTTTTAGCAAGTGTTTGTAATGCAAACACCAGGTTTATGAAAATAATTTTAAAAAATGTATTTCATGATGGCAAGAGCATATCGAATTTTGCTCATACGTTTCACTCTTTTTTGCGAATACTCCTTGTAGTTTAAAAAGTCCTCCGCCTCTTCCTCTTTTTCACCAATTTTGAAAAATTTTCTTTCCTAGGTACCCAGCAACATACGTGCTCTTTCCTCTGTAACTTTTAAAGGAGTAGAAAAATTTGCAAGTAGTTGTGTGAACTGCGAAAGTGTAACGAACTCATCTTCTGGAAGTCCCTAAAATGACAACAAAATAATAAACACGTACACACGAAAAAGGCATTATTATTATTATCACATACCTATTATTATTATGACATATTATTATATAATTAAGTACCTGCGATATAAGTCTTTGTAATGTGAAGAATAATTCTGATTGATCATCTTCACAGTTGTTTCCAACAGGCCGCTTGGAAGACATACTAGTCACCAAAAAGCTCTTATAATAACTTTGAAAATCCAAAACTCTAGGATTAATATTCCTATGACCCCTTTGGCGAATTTACACTATCAATAAAGTTAGCTTGAGATGAGAATAAGAAAGTGCTGCCTTTATGCTTTTAGTTGTACTTACCCATGATATTATTATCATAGAAGCAAAATCACTGCAACCACAAAATGTCCAAAAAATCCAAAAACACTCACTACCACCCAAAACTGGTCATCTGGTATTCACAATGCGAATACCCGGCGAACACGGACCATAGATGCGGACGGATGCGAATTTTAAATTTAAACCAATTTCTGTCAAAATTCATCCGTTTGCAGCGCCTCTGGCGGGATGTAAACAATTAAACACTATGGATTGGCCAGCCGACAGCCCCGACCTAACTTTAATGGTTTTTTTCTTTTTTCTCCTTGTAACTTCGGCAAAGGATTTAAGAGGCAATCGAATCAGTTAAGAGACAATCTGGAAACGTTACTAAATGCAAGCCATCACATACAGCAGCATTTAGAATAGTTAGCGTTTTTGTTCTGCTTCAATTTGTAAATAATTATTGTTATTGCTTTGAAAAGTGTGTTACATCATTGTAATCGGGATAAGATATACTATTAAACAGATATATAATATACAGCGTGTTCCATTTAAAAATATATTATGTAGGCTTATATGTCAGAAAATCGATACTGTTTTGTTTTATACGTCAATTGAACGCACGGTACAATCACCTAACTAATGATTTGGATGCGGTGTTATCAGGTTGTACGGCTAAAAAAGAAAACCGCTTTTTATTCCACCATTAATGCCTCAAACGCTGTCGAAATTTGTTTTATTTAAGGATACGTCCTTATATTTAGACCGAAATTCTGCGGCGAACGGCCGAAAATTGTATTTTTATTCGACGCCCTGAGTTATTGTCGTCGGTGTTATTTTCGGGAAAAAGGTGGCGCTCCGTCGCTACCAGGAAGTACGGGAAAAATGGCGGACTTTTTTTTTAGAACCAACTTCTAAACCTTGACCGCGTATTACATCATTGTAATCGGAATAAGATATTCTATTAAACAGATATGTAATATACGTAAGAAAACATCGGTAATGACGTGTTGCGGGGCGTTGTGGCGTTATTTTTTATCCTGATCAATAATATTTACATTATTTATCAATTAGTTGTAATTATTAATAACAGAATATTTCTGTTATAAATCTCACATTTTCTTTGGTATTGAAATAATGAAAATATGGGAAAATTGTAAGGCTGCTTAATAGTCATAATTTTAAAATAACTATTTCTCAGTTGAATTTCTTTATGTATTTTTTTTGAAGTATATCTTCTGCATTTTATCTTTTTTTGGATTTATTTCATTTTCCATCGTCCCACCAGCTTCTTTTACTCGATACGAACGCAGAAGATAATGAATTTGAACATTAAATACAATTAACTGATTTTCTTTGTAATTTTTACAAAGCTATTTGTTTGAATGTGAATTAAAGTTGGTTCATTATCAGTAGCCTTGCGTACCTCTAAAGTGATGCCTTTGTCAATATGTGGGCATTAACCTGTAATAACAATACCATTATGGATATTAGCAATACTTTTCTACTTTGCTACTACAAAAATTATCTAAGTTTTTATTTGAATTATTTTGAAAGCAATACCTTCCGTTTTCTTCCATTTTCTCGAAATAACGTCTTTCAAAATGTTCGGTACAAACTCGTATACTGTTTGAAGACCCTGTATACTGAGCATAGTCCTTCCATTGTTGGCGTCTATATAATTAAATTTATAAATCAATTGAAAACACTAATTTACAGGATATAAATATTTATATACACTCTTTGACAAACAGGAATTAAAAAAAATAAAACTGTTTTGTTGATCAATGTTAAACGTCCATCATTTATATACGTAACAATAAAAAGTCGCGGATATGCTATGATGTTAAAAAAACACCGCGGGATTTTGTTCTTCTTTTCGCGACTCCCCCGTATATCGTTCAATCACGTAATGGCCCCGCAGATTGCGACGTGCCTTATCGCGAGATAAGCGACTGAAGATAAGGTTCGCGATTTAAAGGAACGCGCCTTGCGTATCGGCAAGTGTTATTTTTATTATTTTCAGCCGAACCGTTTAACCCGAGCCGTTCGTTATTGTTTCTCATTTTTTATAGGCCCAGTAAGTATCCGAACGTCGCGAGCCTCCCCAAGTCTCCCGTTGCTTTAGCCCGGTGTTTTTTTTTTTTTGAAAGTAACAACAAAAACGTGCCATTCGGAAGTATTTTAATCCCGACAGTTGTTTGTTTTCTTCTCTGCGACCGGTATCTTATTAAGAAAAAAAAAACATTGCTGATAATATTTTGTTGCGAGATAACATTCCAGGACGATAAAATCGTGCGTACCAAACCTTACAGCCAGCATCTTCGAAAAATAATGAAGGGACCGCTTTTTTTTTTGAAAAATAACAATACGCATATGTGTTCCGTAATATTTAATTATTTTATATACATATTTTAACATCTACTTAGGGACATTTTATATTAATGTTTAAGAACTACATTTAGTGTTTCAAATAATCGGCCATTCTCTTTTGAATTTTTTTAGTATGCCAATACGCGTCTCGTACTTTGGCTTGTATTTTCGCCATTCGAGATAGGCATCTTCCCCATGATGCATAAAGAAAATGCTCTAGCAGCTTGTTTAATGGTTGGTGGTGGTCCCAGATCAACTTTTTCATCTTCTTCTTCCTCTTGGTGCTCTTCCTCACCCTTTCTTGCTTGTTGTAATATGGCTTCCTCTGTTGTAGGCAAATCCTGATCTATTACCATAAAATCTTGCAAATGTTCACTTGTAAACGTAATTGTTGTTTGAAACTGCTTTATCCACTGGCTTAGTGGTTGATCATCTTCGCATTATGTGTCGCTAATAAGGGTAGGAGTGATGCTTAGTTTCTGCTGTCACCTCTTTGCAAGCTGTACTAATAAAGTTGACTGCATCTAGCATATTAATGGAAAATTTGTCTTCAGGCTCGATCATTTCCATTAAAATGTTTTTTCTGTATCGACTCTTAAGACTTTTTATTACGCTCTGGTCCATCGGCTGTAATACACTTGTTGTATTGGCTGGAAGAAATGCCAATTCAATATTTAGTAGATTTGGAATGTGGGGATGTGCAGGGCAATTATCTAAGAGAAGTAATATTTTCCTCCCCTTTAATCTCCTCTATCTCCTCTCAAAAATTTGCGATGTCATCCATGCAGACTTGTTTGCCTTGTAAGTGACCGGCAAATGCTTGATGTTCTTAAAACATCGTGGGTTAGTTGATTTTCCAATCACGACTAGCTTTCTTTTTTCTCTCCCACTCATATTGGCAGCTACTAACACTGTTATACGTTCTTTAGGAAGTTTTCCATCCACACACTTTTCGCTTCGAAAAATACCAGTTTCGTCAGCATTAAAAATATCGTCAGCGGGGTACCTTCCTGCTAGTTTTGGCCACGTCTTTTCCAGCCAATCGTTAATGACGTTTCTGTCGACATCACGAGCTTCGCCACTTATCTCTCCATAATTTATACCATGTCTCTGTTTGAACTTCCGCAACCATCCTTCCGAATGGATAATGTCAAGCTGTTCAGCAAACTTTTCTGCTGTTAGTTTTACGATAAGTCCAGAGAGTGGTACATTTTTAAGACCACTGCAACATTGCCGTATCCAAATCTTCAAATTTTGGCTTTCTTAGTTTTTTACTAGAACCGGCTGCCGCTTCAGCCTGAATGATTTTTTTTTGCACTTCCAAATCGCCGTCCCACATGACTTTTCTTTCCTCCCCGTTCTGTCTCCCGAATTAAAGCAACTTTACTAAGTCAAATTAGAACTGATTGAAACAACGGTTTGCTTTTATAAATACCGATATTAAAATTTAAATTGGTAAAAAGTCAGTTTCGCATTTTTTTTTCGTTGCCGCCGGACGCCACTGCGCGTTGTAATTTCATTTTAATCAATCCCGAACGAAACCGGTCATCGCGTCGCACAATCCTACCAAAATTTCATCAAAATCGGTCCGGGAAAACTGAGGATATTTATTAGAAACCCTAAAATTCTAATTTTTTTTGGTGAACGCCACTGAAAAAATAACTGTCCACGTTCTGCTTCCTGTTTTGTGGCCGCGATAAGTAAATACCTTTTTTCACTGGATGAACCTAATAGAGGTAAGCTTAGGCTACTAATATGAATGACATATTAATTTTCTTTCTGGAATACCACGTGACTGTTAAAGATATCTCAAGAATCGAGCAAAACGTCCTAAAAAATAAAATTGTGCCCTTCTCTGCCTCACTATTTGATAAAAATATATTAAGTTACTTATGTAATAGTAACTTTTTAGGTTTTTTTATTCGTCTTCTCGGGGTTTCATATCGACTTCATATTGAGTGTTCCTCAGGCGAAATTTGAACATACAATTATGAACCAAATAGAAAAAATTTTGATGAGGTCGACAAATGAGGAATGTGACATTTCCTCGCTTCATGCGTGGATTAGGTGCTTAGAATGTTTTCTAAAAATTAGTTATCGGTTATAATTGGCAAAACGGCAAGCACGTGACACGGACAAGTTGTTAAAGAAGAAAAAAACAATTTCAGAATAAATTTCGATGTCGTTTTGGTTTCCGCCGAAATTACATGAAAAACTCATTTTCAGTTTTTATATTATTGTACATGTGTTAGCTAATTAATTAGACATGATGTTTATTTGTTTCCCTGCATCCTTGGTAAAAAATTCCAGTGACTGTCCATTAGGGTGCTCCGAAGAACAAATTTTTTTTTTTAGTTCTTAACCTCTCAAATGTTTCTTTTTGATATAAAAAATAATCCTCGCCAAAGATGAGCCCTGCAGGTCAACTCTAACGGGGGGCCAGTTTTATTTTACTTTCAGATTTAATTAACAATTATGATTATCTAATAACTTTTTATCAACATAATTTCTCAAAATTTTTTCGTAATTAATAGTCAGTGTTTCAAATTTTAAAATGGTTGTCAATACGTAGTATAGGGGGCAGCACTAATTATATTAACACATACATTCTTTAAAGCTCTCAGTAATTCCAATTATCAGTTGAAATTGGAAAGAAAATGTATTTGGTTTCTTTTTTCATGTAGAAAATTAATTAAACGAAAATAACTGAGTATAAGAAAAGTTCTACAATTATTTTTCTACAAGCACACAGATTCTAACCTCATAATTCGACAGTGTTTTGATGAAGTGATTCGTGATGTTATGAATGTTTGGAAAGCCACCGCTATTCCCGTCTGTCAACCATATAACGCTTTTGCTAAAATCACGAAAGTTTATCGAGAGTGGAAACTTTTGAAAAAAAATAAATAAAAAAAAGAAAACTCTGAAACAAATTACGGAGCATACATTCAAAAATCGCCTTGAGAATTTGTTTGATATATCTAATCATAACTCGGCACATTCTTTAACAGAAGAATGAAAAACGTCAAATCTACATAGTATGACCTGGGTTTTTGTACATTGAATCCCCTATATGCCCACTGGCTCTTAGACTATACACAAGTTTCGAGAGAGACTCTAATGAATTGTGAAGTTAGAATCTGTGTAGAAAAATTATTGTAAAACTTTTCTTATACTCGGGAATTTTCGTTCACTTATTCACGTAATATAATTAGTGTTCCCGTCGGCACCCTTTTATCATCTTAGCGACGTGACTTTACACATCCTTTATCGGCGACTCAATCCCGCGTGTTCCCATATTGTAAACACTATTAGTTTTTTGTTATGTTAGAATATTTATAGTATTACGTCATATCCGACAAGATCCGTTGACAAAGAGGCGCCGCTTTGTTCTTTTGCCGATCGCAAAATGTATCGGCGTCTCGGGCAAAAAAGACAGAGTGGGCAAGTTTGGGGTGGGGAGGTATAATTAGGGTTTTGGTATGCGATGTTTTTTGGGTTAAGGCGAACCGAGAGGATTAAATACGATTCTGCCCCCCATTACGTTGTTTTATTTGATTATCCTTACAATTACTATTAGAGGCCTACGAAAGGATAAGACACTGACAATTAATTAGGATAAAAATTTTGAGAAATTGCGTAAATAAAAAATTATTTGAAGCTATTTCTTAAAAGTTCAAAATTTAGTAATTTTTAAATGGCTGTAATTAATCTTCTTTTAATGATAATCGTACTTTGTTATACGGTTTTGAAAAGCTTAACTTTAACAATATAAATTGTTTTTTTGTAAATAATCGCGAACATTTTGGGTAAATTTAATTTTAGTGAAAAAATTGTTGGAATATTTATATTATTACGGCATATCCGACAAGACCCCGCAACAAAGAGGCGCCGCCTTGTTTTTTTTGCCGATCGTAAAATGTATCGGCGTCTCAGGCAAAAAGGACAGGGAGGGCAAGTTGCGGTGAGGAGATAATTAGGGTATTATTATGCGATGTTTTTTGGGTTTACGATAAGTTAGTTAAGACGTAGTTGTCGAACCGGGAGGATTAGACTCGATTCTGCTTCATTACGTTATTTTTATTTTGATTATCCTTACAAAGCAGCGGTGGGATTTTACTAAAATCACTTACAATCGTTTTCGTTTTTTTTTTTTCTCTTCTCGGACAAGTTAAAATTATTGTACGTCATGGGAAGATTTAAATCGAAAACAGTTACAAGTGAAAAGCGTAATACACGGAAAGAACGTTCATCCTCGTCTTCGGGAAGTGATAGTGACAGTTCGAATTCGAGTTATAGCTCTTCCGATAATAGCTCGAGGAGAAAACGGACAATAAAACGTTTGAGGAAAGAATTAAATGATTTAAAAAGGCGTAAGCCGGTCTTTCGCGCGGGAGACGAACTTTTAGTGCCAAAATTTGACCCAAGTCGGGATGACGTGATGGTGGATAATTGGTTGAGTAAAGTGGATAGTTTGGCAGAACGTTATCAGTGGGACGATGATACTATTCTTCGAATAATTTCCGGACGATTACGAGGTAACGCTCGTCAATGGTACGACGAGAACTTGGAGTACGACTCAAGCTGGATTGAAATTAAAACATCAATGAGCCTCTATTTCCGTAAGTCTGTTCCATTTTCCAAGTTACTAAAGGACGCTGCTAATTACGAAACTAAGCCGGGACAAAACATAGGAGATTATTGTTTTAAAAAAATGTCTAAATTAAGGGCACTTAACATAAATATACCTGACGTTTATTTGATTGACGCAGTAATCGACGGTATTAAAGACGATAATATATCGCGAACTGTTAGAGCCGCACAACATGAGAATGCCAATGCACTTTATGCGTATCTAAACACCGTGGGTAACATGCCTACCGAAATTTATAGTTTTCATGAGAATAACACCAAATTCAAACGTCCGCCTTGGACTAGAACGCTTAAAAAAGGTGTTAATCCAACTTCGTGCACATAACTTTACTTTAAAAATCAGTAAGTGCGTATTTCTTGCAACTACTCTAGAATATCTTGGGAGAGAAATCAGTGCAGAAGGAGTGAGGCCAGGTAAGAAGAATATTCAAGCGGTATTGGATATGAATTATCCTTCCAACGTTAAGCAAGTGCGTCAATTTCTTGGATTAGCAAGTTATTTTCGAAAATTTGTCAAGAACTTCTCCATGATTGTCGAGCCTCTAACAAAATTAACTCTCAAAAGTGCGAATTGGATATGGAGCGTACCACAAAAAGAAGCATTTCACCAAATTCAACAAAAGCTTATATCTTGTCCAATTCTTGCAATATATAACCCTAAATTAGAAACCGAACTTCACACAGACGCATGTTCCATCGGTGTCGGGGCAATATTGCTTCAATACGATGCTGAGGGTAATACGCACGTTGTCTCTTACTTTAGCAAAAAAAAACAACAAGCGACCAAAGGCAGTACCACTCATACGAACTCGAGACTATGGCTGTAGTTTATGCCTTAAAATATTTTCGGGTCTATTTATTGGGGATAAACTTTAAAGTGTTTACGGATTGTAATGCCTTGCGAACGAGCTTATCAAAGAAGGATTTGATCCCGCGCATTGGAAGATGGTGGCCGCAAATTCAAGAATATACCTTCGAAATTGAGTACAGGGCCGGCAAAAAGATGACGCATGTTGACGCTCTTAGCAGAAACCCCAAATCGAACAATAATTTTAAAGTTGAAGTTTTTCAAATAGACTTGACAGAAGCTTACTGGATTACCGGCGCACAAATGCAAGATGAACAGATTTGTAGAATCCGAAACATTTTAGCCGATAAAATAAAAAATAGCGATACAAAGTTTTACTTTGAGCAGTATGAGTTAAGGAATAACAAATTATACAAAAAATTAGGAAATGGAACCAAAGCATGGGTTGTTCCACGAGCAGCACGTATGTAAATTTGTCGTTTGTGTCATGATGATTATGGGCATCTTAATGTAGAAAAAGTGTTACGAAGAATTCGTGAAAACTATTGGTTCGCAAAAATGAGGAAATTCGTAACGAAATATGTTAACGCTTGTCTAAGTTGTATGTATTACAAACAGTCGTTTTCTAAACGAGAATGTAAATTGAACCCTATTGAGAAACATCCGATTCCTTTTCATACATTACATGTAGATCATGTTGGGCCGTTTATGACAAGCAAAACGAAGAATAAGTATATTTTTGTGATTGTTGACGCATTTACTAAATTCACTGTAATCGAACCAGTACATAATCAAAAAAGTAAATACGTTATTAGGGTTTTAACCGACCTAATATATCTATTTGGAGTACCTAGCAGAATTATAAGCGATAGAGGGACAGCTTTTACATCTCGAACTTTTAGAACATTTTGTAATACTTATGGGATTAAGCACGTTTTAAATGCCGTTGCTTCGCCCAGAAGTAATGGCCAATGTGAGCGATATAACAAAACCATTGTGGGTGCGCTATCAACAACAGCTGCAGGCAAGGACGAAAGAGATTGGGACAAATAGATAAAACAAGTGCAAATCGCACTTAATACAAGTTTTAATAAGGGTATTAATTCGACCCCCATGAAGGCGCTTATTGGCTCTAATTCAAAACATGCGGCAGAGGCAATAATTCTGAATGAAATCCAAGACGAAATCGATAGGCTAGACCTGGAAGAGCTTAGGTGTAAAATTTCGGATCACATATCGAGGGACCAGAAAAAACAAAAAGAACGCTATGATAAAACACGACGAGATGCCAAAAGGTACAACGACGGTGACCTAGTTAGAGTATTAATAACGAGTATACCTACTACGGGTGCCAGTCATAAGCTTCATCCGAAATACAAAGGCCCTTTTCGCATCACAAAAGTACTATTTAATGACAGATACCAAGTTGAAGACTTACGAGAGGGGTTCAAACGTAGAAGAACTGTTGTAGCCGCAGACCATGTTAAAAAGTGGATTAGTATACAAAACGAAGAGGATTAATGGCAAACGTGCCAATGAGCGAACGTCGCTCGTGCTTTGTATTTTGGCAAACGTGCCTATGAGCGAACGTCGCTCGTGTTTTGTATTTTGGCAAACGTGCCTATGAGCGAACGTCGCTCGTGCTTTGTATTTTGGCAAACGTGCCAATGAGCGAACGTCGCTCGTGCTTTGTATTTTGGCAAACGTGCCTATGAGCGAACGTCGCTCGTGTTTTGTATTTTGGCAAACGTGCCAATGAGCGAACGTCGCTCGTGTTTTGTATTTTGGCAAACGTGCCAATGAGCGAACGTCGCTCGTGTTTTGTATTTTGGCAAACGTGCCTCTGAGCGAACGTCGCTCGTGTTTTGTATTTTGGCAAACGTGCCAATGAGCGAACGTCGCTCGTGTTTTGTATTTTGGCAAACGTGCCAATGAGCGAACGTCGCTCGTGTTTTGTATTTTGGCAAACGTGCCTCTGAGCGAACGTCGCTCGTGTTTTGTATTTTGGCAAACGTGCCAATGAGCGAACGTCGCTCGTGTTTTGTATTTTGGCAAACGTGCCAATGAGCGAACGTCGCTCGTGTTTTGTATTTTGGCAAACGTGCCTATGAGCGAACGTCGCTCGTGTTTTGTATTTTGGCAAACGTGCCAATGAGCGAACGTCGCTCGTGCTTTGTATTTTGGCAAACGTGCCTATGAGCGAACGTCGCTCGTGCTTTGTATTTTGGCAAACGTGCCTATGAGCGAACGTCGCTCGTGTTTTGTATTTTGGCAAACGTGCCAATGAGCGAACGTCGCTCGTGTTTTGTATTTTGGCAAACGTGCCTCTGAGCGAACGTCGCTCGTGTTTTGTATTTTGGCAAACGTGCCAATGAGCGAACGTCGCTCGTGTTTTGTATTTTGGCAAACGTGCCTCTGAGCGAACGTCGCTCGTGTTTTGTATTTTGACAAACGTGCCAATGAGCGAACGTCGCTCGTGTTTTGTATTTTGGCAAACGTGCCTCTGAGCGAACGTCGCTCGTGTTTTGTATTTTGGCAAACGTGCCTATGAGCGAACGTCGCTCGTGCTTTGTATTTTGGCAAACGTGCCAATGAGCGAACTTCGCTCGTGCTTTGTATTTTGGCAAACGTGCCTATGAGCGAACGTCGCTCGTGCTTTGTATTTTGGCAAACGTGCCTATGAGCGAACGTCGCTCGTGTTTTGTATTTTGGCAAACGTGCCAATGAGCGAACGTCGCTCGTGTTTTGTATTTTGGCAAACGTGCCTATGAGCGAACGTCGCTCGTGTTTTGTATTTTGGCAAACGTGCCAATGAGCGAACGTCGCTCGTGCTTTGTATTTTGGCAAACGTGCCTATGAGCGAACGTCGCTCGTGCTTTGTATTTTGGCAAACGTGCCTATGAGCGAACGTCGCTCGTGTTTTGTATTTTGGCAAACGTGCCAATGAGCGAACGTCGCTCGTGCTTTGTATTTTGGCAAACGTGCCTATGAGCGAACGTCGCTCGTGCTTTGTATTTTGGCAAACGTGCCTATGAGCGAACGTCGCTCGTGTTTTGTATTTTGGCAAACGTGCCAATGAGCGAACGTCGCTCGTGTTTTGTATTTTGGCAAACGTGCCTCTGAGCGAACGTCGCTCGTGTTTTGTATTTTGGCAAACGTGCCAATGAGCGAACGTCGCTCGTGTTTTGTATTTTGGCAAACGTGCCTCTGAGCGAACGTCGCTCGTGTTTTGTATTTTGACAAACGTGCCAATGAGCGAACGTCGCTCGTGTTTTGTATTTTGGCAAACGTGCCTCTGAGCGAACGTCGCTCGTGTTTTGTATTTTGGCAAACGTGCCTATGAGCGAACGTCGCTCGTGCTTTGTATTTTGGCAAACGTGCCAATGAGCGAACTTCGCTCGTGCTTTGTATTTTGGCAAACGTGCCTATGAGCGAACGTCGCTCGTGCTTTGTATTTTGGCAAACGTGCCTATGAGCGAACGTCGCTCGTGTTTTGTATTTTGGCAAACGTGCCAATGAGCGAACGTCGCTCGTGCTTTGTATTTTGGCAAACGTGCCTATGAGCGAACGTCGCTCGTGCTTTGTATTTTAGCAAACGTGCCTATGAGCGAACGTCGCTCGTATTTTGTATTTTGGCAAACGTTGCCTATGAGCGAACGTCGCTGGTGTTTTGTGTTTTGGCAAACGTTGCCTATAAGCAAATGTTGCTTATTTTATTGTTTATAAAGGAATGTCGCTTATGTTTAAGATACCCTACTACCTACAATTGATTATGTTTTTTTTATTACGTAATGATTAAGACTAGGCACCAAGCTAGAATGGTATTGTAGTTTTGAAAGATTGAAGTTACGTTTAAATTTCACCATTAGGTCTGAGGACAGACCAATAGTCAGGATGGCCGAGTGTTGGAATATTTATATTATTACGTCATATCCGACAAGACCCCGCAACAAAGAGGCGCCGCCTTGTTTTTTTTGCCGATCGTAAAATGTATCGGCGTCTCAGGCAAAAAGGACAGGGTGGGCAAGTTGCGGTGAGGAGATAATTAGGGTATTATTATGCGATGTTTTTTGGGTTTACGATAAGTTAGTTAAGACGTAGTTGTCGAACCGGGAGGATTAGACTCTATTCTGCTTCATTACGTTATTTTTATTTTGATTATCCTTACAAAATGTTTTCCAATGTTAATTAAACGGGAAGTTAGAATAAAAATAGCGACCCCTTAGAGTTGAGCACATCTTTGGTGAGAATTTTTTATATCAAAAGGAAACGTTTGAGAGGGTAAGAGCTAAAAAAAATATATATACACGGAAATGAGATCGGGAAGTCCAGTTCCAATCGGACAACTTTCCCTAGAGGCCCCACAATAAAGGGTACCGAAGATATAGGGAACATAATGCGAGAAAATGTGGCTGTGGGTTTTAAAAGTCGCAAAGCAATGTAAGATTTAAAATCTAAATCAATCACTTCGTCATCAAAAAAACGTAAAAAATATTTTATGTTCCATTTGACAGTAGAAGGAAGCCTGTCGTTTGCAGAAAGCGTCGTACGTCTTCTTTTGAATTCCAGGGTTTCATCATCTCCATTCGGATTCAGTAGTTGATGAACTACAGAACGGTTGAAGGACAGCTGTATCATTCGGTGTATGTCACTCGAAAGTTTATCAAAATGGGTTAAAGTTTGCCGCTAATTTATTCAAAACCAACCGGTCTATTGTCATTGTTGATTTGCTGCGCACGCGCTAACAAGAGAATGTCGCTTTTCGACGTTTTTTTTTTAATTGTTTACGCGGTTACGGTTGCGTAAGACGAGCCGAGTTCGTTTTTTTTTAATCACGCGCTTTTCCAATATTTTTTTAGCCTCGAAAACCACGCGAATCCGCCGCACCGAGGATCAGGTAAAACTTTATCACGATTAGTTTAACTAGATCGCGCTAGTTTAATTTTAATCGAACAACAAAGTATACGGCTTTCGATTGTTCCGTTCATATCTCCGTTCATATATCTAAACGGGACGAATCGTCGAAACAGATAAAAATAACGGATAGATATGTGCGCGTCAGATCGTTCTATTAATATTATTTTCGAACCCAAAAACCTCGTTAGTTAAAAAAAAAACACAATGGCAAATGTGTATCTTGATCCAGAAAAGATTAGGACGCCGCTTTTATTCGGCCCAATTGTCTACACGTAAATCTGCGCACTTCAAAAGATATTAATGTTAATAAGTGATTTAATTAATTGTTAATGACTGTTGGAGAAATTAAAGATTGTCGAATCTTATTAAAAGTCGGACTGAGGTGGCTTTTACTTGATGAAAATCCATTTAACACAAATTAAATTAGAGCAAAAAAAAATGATGACCTGTTTGTCCGATATAAATTTTCCGCATTTCAACTTGTAGACTCCGGATTTTTGAGTGATTTTTGAGTTTTTCGTAATTTAGTTTTATTGTTTTTTGGTGTTTCCAGTTTTAAAAGCAATATTAATACAAAATTTAGACAGATGTTTCGAAATTTTCTTGCTAGGCTCTCCTATATATTTAATTGTTTTTTTAATTTTGTTTTAGTTGTTTAATAGATAAAGTTCAGAATTATTTGAAACTTGAAATTTTTATCGATTCTCATCGATCCTTTGATGAATTCCCACAAATTTCATAAAGTGTTTTTATGCGGATTCTTAGGTAATTTAAGGAATTTCGTGGCCAATTTTTGTATATTTCACCAAGATCCATCATTCAATCTTCATAATTCCTCGCTTTGTTATGTTTCTAATGACATTCTGGAGTTTTTCTCATCTATCCCTAATTTATAGTAAAACTCCCTAATTTTCATCGATCCTTTGGTGAATTCCCACAAATTTAATTAAGTTTGTTATGCGGATTTTTAAGTAATTTAAGGAATTTCGTGGCCAATTTTTGTATATTTCGTTAAGACCTATCAATCAATCTGCATAATTCCTCGTTTTGTTATGTTTCTAATGACATTCTGGAGTTTTTCTCATCTATCCCTAATTTATAGTAAAACTCCCTAATTTTCATCGATCCTTTGGTGAATTCCCACAAATTTAATTAAGTTTGTTATGCGGATTTTTAAGTAATTTAAGGAATTTCGTGGCCAATTTTTGTATATTTCGCCAAGACCCATCAATTAATCTTCATAATTCCTCGTGTTGTTATGTTTCTAATGACATTCTGGAGATTTTCTCATCTATCCCTAATTTATAGTAAAACTCCTAATTTTCATCGATCCTTTGGTGAATTCCCACAAATTTAATTAAGTTTTTTTATGCGGAATCTTAGGTAATTTAAGGAATTTCGTGGCCAATTTTTGTATATTTCACCAAGACCCATCAATCAATCTTCACAATTCCTCGTTTTGTTATGTTTCTAATGACATTCTGGAGTTTTTCTCATCTATCCCTAATTTATAGTAAAACTCCTAATTTTCATCGATCCTTTAGTGAATTCCCACAAATTTAATTAAGTTTTTTATGCGGAATCTTAGGTAATTTAAGTAATTTCGCGGCCAATTTTTGTATATTTCGCCAAGACCCATCAATCAATCTTCATAATTCCTCGTTTTGTTATGTTTCTAATGACATTCTGGAGATTTCCTCATCTATCCCTAATTTATAGTAAAACTCCTAATTTTCATCGATCCTTTAGTGAATTCCCACAAATTTAATTAAGTTTTTTATGCGGAATCTTAGGTAATTTAAGGAATTTCGTGGCCAATTTTTGTATATTTCACCAAGACCCATCAATTAATCTTCATAATTCCTCGTTTTGTTATGTTTCTAATGACATTCTGGAGATTTTCTCATCTATCCAAAATTTATAGCAAAACTCCTAATTTTTATCGATTCCCATCGATCGATTACAAAACTTCAAGGTTCGCAATATTAGTTAAAGTTTAGATGGATTATTATATAGCACCGAAGTTTGCTGTGCAAGACGACCTCAGGCGTGTATACTAATCGACATTTCAGGTTACGAAAACCAGGATTGGTTCATACCGTCACCCGCGCTTCAGGTGGAGGAGGTCGACCTTAAATTGTCCCCGGATCAGATCCGGGAAACCCTTAACTACTTCCGTAAGCGCCGCCTCTCCTCTCCTTTTACACCGTTTCACTCGTTTTTCCTCGTTACAGTTCTATGTAGTGACCGCGTGAGCCAAATGACAAAAACCTACGATGACATCGAAGCGGTCACCAGACTACTGGAGGAGGTAGGCCCTAGGCGTTGGCCACGCCCACCAGATAACCTTAAAAAATCACCCGATTTGCAGAAAGAAAAGGACTTGGAGCTGACCGCGCGGATCGGCAAGGAACTTCTGCAGTCGAACAATCGGCTGGAGAACACGGTCGCGTCGCTGGAAACGGACCTGAAGGCTGCGTACGAGAAGATCACGCAACTCAGCCATGAGGTCCACAAAAAGACCGAGCTCATCCAGATACTCACCAACGACATGGACGAGAGCATCTTCGAGAGCAGCTCGTCGGGCAAGATCAACCTCGACCTGATGCAGAAACGAATAGGTAAGACTTTCGGGAGGCGATGTCGCGGAGAGAGGGTTATTATTTCTATATTCTTCCAGGCCTAACCTTCAACTTAATGCTAAAAAATGCAGTGTAATGTTCTTTTCTCCTTTACATATCAACGATCACATTACTAGTTCTTTAGATAATGCAACTGCACTTACATCTTTAGATTCAGTTAAAGAAAACTACATTTAGCTAACAGATATCAGTAGACAGTATGGGTTCCGAATTTCTGCCCGTTCCATTGGGTGTACCGCGAGGTTCTGTCCTTGGACTTATATTATTCTTAATTTATATTTTTTATTTTACCCCTTCGATCCTAAATTGTTTTATATTGCTTCAATTTATATCAATTTGGATTTGCGTAACATTTCTATATTCTTAAATTTGATAGGATTTGTCACAAAATCCACGAACTTAACTGGCTAAAAATTGACAGGACGTTCGAGTACTGTTTGGCGTCTATGGTTTTCTGAATTATTACCACATCCAACCCGTCCTACTTACGAGCTACGAGGGCAGCGCCAAAATTTCCAGGCCTAAATACGAAAGAAACAAAGTAGAATAACAACTTTTTATTGTTTTTCAATATAATTGTTACATCATTTTATTAACAACTAAATGCCTTTAAAAATATATTCTTTTCGTCTGTCTGCAAAATGAACTAAAACAGCCTCTTTTAACTCAACATCGTCGTTAAACCGCCGTCCACTAAACAAATAATAGTCGCTGAGGGCCATATCTGGACTATAGGGAGGATGATCTATCTGTGTCAGTTTTCCTCGACGTTTTACACGTTTGCAATCTCGCAATTTATGTAATAATGTTGCGTAATATTTACCATTGACAGTGGTATTAGTTTCTTTAAAATCTATCAAAAGAATTCCTTCACAATCCCAAAAGATCGTGGCAATCACCTTTTTGGTTGGATGGCAAAATAGGTGCTTCACCCTTACGACGCCACTCCATTGATTCTTTTTTCGATAGAGAACCATAGTTTCATCTCCCGTCACAATAGTTTCTATCACAGGCTTCGGTTCCGACCCACAAGTTCCAAAAAAGGCCGCTCACACTCGACACGGCGTCGTTTCTGAAGGTTTTTAGGAACCCATCGTGCGCTAACCTTATGCATACCTAAATGATCATGCAGGATTCGACGAACACTTGTATCAGAAAGCTTAGTAATTTCTGAGATTTCCTTGACCTTTAAACGTCGATCACTCAAGGGACTCCTGCCTCATTCGAAAAAGTTTTGCCCATTTTCTTTCACTACAGAATACGAAGAAGGAAATTTTGGCCCTAACCTCGTAAATTACAGTTTCGTAGTTGTCAATTAAAACATTTAATAGGTTAAGTGGAGTAGCTTTTGCTACACTTTGCCTCTTCTCTATTGTATATTTGTATATAAAAATATACAACAGTAAAGGCAATTTATGGTTATTATTATTATTATTATTCGCGTATACAGCTTCATTGGAAGACGAGAACAAATCGCTGAAGCACGAGTTCAATCGGCTCGCCTCGTGCACCGACGACCTGGAGGCCCAGGAGCAGAGGCTGCTCCAGGATCTGACCGGGCAGCTGAGTAAGTTGTCATTTTCGCCTCGTCGTTGCTTTAGTGGCGGTCTCGTACGGTTTTCTCCGTCGACAGCGTGCGCAAACTCTAGCGTCGGCCTGCTGGAGGACGAACTCGACCGCACCAAGGAGGAAAACCGTTTACAGCACGAGGAAATACTGACGCTGCAGAGTAAACTGCGCGACACCGAGGACAAGCTGCAGAAGTTGCTGCGCGAAAACGACGAGACGAACGGTCTGCTCCAGATCACCAAGGAGAACCAGGGCAGCCTCGCCGTCGAGTTATCCGAGTTCAAGGCGCGGTACTACGAGGTGACCGCGCTGCTGCGCGACGCTCAAGATCAGATCCGGAAGCTGCGCAAGAGGCAGACGCCCGGCGCGCGTCTCAGCCTGTTCTCGTCTCTGGGCGCGACCGGCACCGCCCCCTACGACAGCTTACGCAACGAGCTGGAGATGTCGATCCATTCGGAGCTGAGCGAGGACTCGGGCATCTCGGGTCCGGACGTGTGAGTACGAATCGATTCTCGAAAAACGCCGTTCTCTGTTCTCCGTAACTGACCTACGAAACCGCGGATAACTTTCGAACGGCCGGAGCTGCGAGTTTAAAACGTTCTTCCTCAGTTCTAATATCGGTCGGACGGCGGCCGCCCGCGAAATTTCGAGGGCGACCCCGCGTCGGCGGCCATTTTGCCCAGTATTTTTGGATTTCGTTTCGGAACTCGCGACGAAATGAAGCGATCGAAATCAATCGAAAAAAAAATTTCTTTTTTGTCTGTCCGTTCTCCGTTCTCGTCTTTTGGTTTTTCCTGAATAAGATTCAAACCGTTGGAGCTGCAAATTTGAAATTTACCTCCTTTTTAACCCTTCACGAGACACGTAAGCTTATACGAAATGGCCTGGATCCGACGCCCGCATCCATCTTTTTTTCAAAATTTTATACTGTTTCTTTACCATTGCTACGAAGCACGATAAGTGTCCAAACTTTTTTTTCAAAAACCGTTTACAAGACCGAAAAAATTCTTGAACCAAAAGGTACAGAGGATGCGGCTCCATAAACTTTTATTCTTCACAATTTTTCAAAAATGTACAGGGTGCGTCTTAAATTAAAAAAAAAACTGAAAAATGGGTCTCCCTATTATTGCAAATTATTTATAACTGAAAGACTATGATTCAGATCTCACTTTCTTTTATATTGCGATATAACCCGCATAGACTGGAACAATTTTTGTTTTTAAGGTTTCCACCTATTGTACAGGGTGTTCTTGATATTCCGTGCTAAATGAAAAATGTGTTAAGTGTCCTAAATTTGCTAGATAAGTAAAAGTCCGTGTTCACATTTAATCGGTAGAAATTGGGTGCAATCAAATTTTACCAAAATTTTTTTTTTAAAATTTTGATTTTTTTTTTGGTTATTACGGCGCACTGCATGGTTTCAGAAAAAACTTATTTTTTCCAAAACCATTTACTATTTTCAAAAAATTCTTGAACCAGGAACCGCGGAAGCTCCAGGGCTATAACCTCTACTTCGAACATCGTTTGAATCATATACAGGGTGTGTCGTTTATGGGCAAAAAATCTAAAATATCGACTACCATCTCCACTTCGTCTTGAAATTCTGCTTCGTTTTCCACGTTTTCTTCTAACAGGGGAAATCTGATTCATTCCACGGTCTCCACATTTTAATGTGTTAAAAAAGACCGTTGTTGTTTACAAATCGAAGAACTATGTAGAAGACACCAAAATACAAGAAGAACGTTATTAAATCACATCGATTTTGCGGAAGTTCCATAGTGGTCCGCATCACACGAAACCGCGAAGTTATTCCCTTTTATCCGTTCGGTTAGCAACGACATCGGTGAGAAATTTTAACTCTACCACCGTACGTAATAGTCTACTGGCACGTCCATTAAAACTTCCAGAGTTTGCGCAGTTCATAAGAATTCAGACAAGAACGTCATCAGTAATTATAGACCCATCTCGATAATATGCAACTTCCTCAAGGTTTTCGAAATCCTTCTGTATAATGGAGTCAACAGGTGTGTTCGAAACAGCACGGTTTTATAAGGGGTAGATCGACAACTACAAATTTATTTCTTATCACGCAGGATATAGCTAGTGCCATCGATGACCATGCACAGCTGGATGTCATTTATGTAGATTTAACGAAAGCCTTTGACAGACTAGATCGCAGCATTCTGTTAAACAAATTATCTAGAATTGGATTTTCCTCCTCTTTACTCACGTTGACTGAATCATACTTAACTAACCGCAGGCAGTACGTTTTCGTGAATGGTTTCAGTTCGAGCGAATATAGTGCAACTTCGGGTGTGCCACAGTGCTCCGTCCTAAGGCCCTTAGTTCTCTTTGACTACAGCATTGGCTCAACATCTCTTGCTAGACCGGACTTGGGTGTAATATTCGATAAAAAGTTGTCGTTTGTCGATCACATCGAGTCAGATGCGGTAGGGATTTCGCTTCACATAACTCGATAAAGCTTTTGTTTACTGTTTTTATTCGCTCGAAGTTAGAATACGCCTCCGCCGTCTGGTCGCCTGGTTATAGCGTTCGTTCGCAGAACTTGGGGTCCATTCAAAGGCGATTTCTAAAATATATCATAAAACTCAGGGATCTTATCCTGAACAGGGTGTTCCTCAGACCAGGCGCGAGTATTTGTCACAAGTTTTGTTATACAAGCTGATTCATAATTCGGTAAATTGTCCTGACCTACTCGAGCAGCTGAATTTCATGGTTCCGCGATACTCTGCTACCTTTTACGTTCCCACCGCGAGGACCAATGTCTCGAAATTAATATGTGCAACGTATCCAACCGTACCGGCGATTTAGACATTTTTAATTGCAGCTTGAGTAGCGTTAAGCTAAAATGTTGCTGTGCCTAGTCTTCTTGCAATTTCGTCGCCGTTGCAGCTGAGTAATTTCCTTCATTAGCATTTTTCTTATGTTCATTTTGTTGCGGATCATCTTTTCTGCAATATTAGTATATTTGTAAATAATTTTGTAATTCTGATTAAATGTCGTTGGTGTTCTCCTGCTCTGTAATTGGGTTTGATCCTGTTGAGCAGTGTATATAAATAAATAAATAAATAAGATATTCTAGTTAGTTTCGACGCAGAATCCCTCTTTACCATAGTTCCTATTCATTTTTAATTGCAGCTTGAGTAGCGTTAGGCTAAAATTTTGTTGTGCCTAGTCTTCTTGCAATTTCTTTGCTGAGTAATTTCATAATTACATTTTTCTTATGTTGATTTTGTTGCGGATCATCTTTTTTGCAATATTAGTGTATTTGTGTGATGGTGTTTATACTTTGTAAATAATTTTGTAATTCTGATTAAATGTAGTTGGTGTTCTCCTGCTCTGTAATTGGGTTTGATCCTGTTGAGCAGTGTATGTGAATAAATAAATAAATAAATAAAATTATACGAGACACGGGTTGTTTGGATTTCAGGCCGCAATACAAAAAGGTGTTCGAGACGGTGCGCTGCGCGTCACAGAGCTCGCTGAGCAGCGCCGACAGCCTCGGCAGTCTGCACTCTGGTATCGGCGGCTTCGTGAGCAGCACAAGTTACCAGGGGGGCGGGCCTCGCGTGAGCGTCCGCGCGCAGGGCGGTCACAGCTTCCGACGCTCGTCCGCGTCCATCTACAGCAGCAGCTCGCTCGGCTATCCCAGTTTGGACTCGACCGGCCAATCGGACAACGAATACAGTCAGACCGACTCCGACGACAGCTACCCGTAAGCGTAGAGCTTTGCGGCACACCTAATTACACACTTTAACGTACATAAACAACTTATTTGGAGGGAAAATAGGTCTCGGGAACCTCGGTCCTTGAAGTATCATAGTTAGTGGCGTCTCCATGGTTTGGTTAATGCATTTGAAATGTCTCCTAAGCTCCAAACAAGCGTTTCCTTGTTACTTTCGAAAAATCGATGAAATCGCTGACGCAGAAATGATCAGCGTCCATAAAAAAAATTATTTTTTTGTCTGTGCGTTCTCCGTTCTTGTATTTTGGTTTTTCGTGAATAACTTTCGAACCGTCGGTGCTACAACATTGGAATTCGCCTCCTCTTTAACCCTCCGCGAGATACATAAGATGGTCTCGATCCGACGCCGGCATCCGTCTTTTTTTCGCGATTTTCCACTGTTTTCTGAACATTGCTGTGAAACACGATAAGTGTCCGAAATTTGGAGCAATCGACTTCATATTTGGCACATATATGCAGCTTTGCCCCGTGACGGGACGTATTGGAAACGGTGGCGGGGGGTGGGGGGGAAATAATCTAAAAAAATAAAAAAATCGCGCGTGCAAGGGTCTACAAAAAACATCGTTTTTCAAAAACCGTTTACGAGACCAAAAAAATTCTTAAACCAGAAGCAGCAGAAGAGACACAAATACACAGGGTGCGCCGCAAATTCAAAAAAAAATACTGAAAAATGAATTCCCCTATTATTGAAAATTGATTATAACTAAAAATATGTGGTAAAGCTTCATTGTATGTAAAATATGTAATTTTTTTATATCGTTAAACTAATTGTTTCATACTAAACGGCAAAATATTGGGTTGATATTCCTAATAATAAAAAGATGTTTTTTTTTTTTTTAGATAAAATCATTGCTCTTTCCTTTTTAGCGGTCCCCCTCGGAAGGGGATTCCCGGGGTGCCGGGCGCCACCGAACTCGAGGCCGCTCTCCAGCGGCTCACGCCGGGGGCGGTACTCGCTCGCCGCGCCAATCTGCAGCACGGCTTCGCATACGGCGGCTACGAAAGCGAATCGTCTTCGTTGCCGTACGGTTGTCGCACCCCTGACAGTCTCATGTCGACCGGTTCGGGCGGCGGTAACTACTACAGCGCCGCCGCCGCCGCCGGTGGCGGTGGCGGCTGGAAGCTGCCCGAAAAGCTGCAGATCGTCAAACCGATGGAGGGGTCGCAGACTTTGCACCATTGGTCGCAGCTAGCGCAGCCTACGTTCAGCGGTCTCCTCGACGAGAGGCCAGGGGTCAAAATAAGGTAGGAAGGGGCATTAGTAGAATAACCGTGACTGTTCAAAATTAGACAAGACAAATTTTTATTGCCACTGACTTCCAACGAAGTATTGTTATTTAAATTGTTTTTAAGTACATTTTTAACAACAATAAAGGCAAAAAAAAAGAAAAAAATAACCTTCTGCGAAAACTGGTCCGCTCGAGGTCATTCATATCCCTCATCCGCCGTCCCTGTCAGCGCCAACCTACTTTCCAGTTCTTTCAACCCTCATTCAATCTCGTAAACAATTAATGACACCTTTTTCTTTTCGCTTCTCCTTTTTCTTGTTATTTTTCTCCTCTTCTCCTTTCCTTCAATTTTTTTAACGTTGTATATACAGGGTGTTTCGTTTGTCGTGGGCGAGTATCAAATTTCTTATTTTAAATGCAACGCCTGTCATATTAATTCATTTTTGAATTCTGTTTATTCTATTCTTATCATATTTAGCATCGAAACTTAAGGCAATTTTGTATAGAGTTTTTTTACTTTTTTGAAAAATTTCCTTTTAAACATGCTGTTGCCAATATGAGTTAAGTTAGTGCGTATTATGTTTACCGCACAGGAAAAGATTGATAATGTTAGAAAGTTACATATCGTACAATAAAAGCTGGACCCCGGCTCCTAGAGATTATATTAAAAAATGTCTATTAAGGGGGCGCCCAGAAAAAAAGATCTTGGACAAGATTTACCAACATTTTAGAATATATCAAACTTTAAAGATCAAATGTAAAATTTCAAGTTTAGTGTATTGCCCATTTCTTAAGCTTCATCGTAAAAATGACAAGTTACAGGTGAGTGAAACGTCACATTTTACCAAAATAGGTTTGATGATACAAACGAAACTGGTTAATTTAGACGTAGGATCTTTTTAAAGTTGGCTGTGGCCCCGTCGTTGGTCGCCTGAACCTTTGTAACGAGGTTATTAATCAATTTTTTTTTTTTGACGTATTTGTGAAAACATAAAATACGTAAAAACGCGCGTTTCCAGGGGTGGCAAGGAGCTGGAGGACATCGGCCTGGAATCGTACGGTCTGAGCGACCTGGAGGAGGACGACGAGTACTCGAACCCTGGCAAGGCCTTCGAAGCGTCCGTCCACACCTACACCTATACCAACAGCACCGTGATGCATCCGGACGACGGCACCTTCGTGTCTAGCAGCAACCGCGGCAGCAGGATGACGTCGGCGTGCTCGAGCTTGCAGAACTCGCCGCCTCAGACGCCGGCAGCGCTCAGCAGGCGCAACTCCTGTAGCACATTCTCGACGACCTTCGGTCTAGCGAAGATGCTCAACGAGCGAGGTGAGCTTTTGTTCGTGAAGATTTTTCGACGCCTGCGCACTTTTAGCTACTGATCTTCGGTTCGAGGGTCGAGTTGTATACAATAAAGGACTGGGGGTGTGGGGGGGTTGCTTGATATACCGGGTGTTTTATTTCTACGCGTGCACCTTTGTCGTTTGTGTTTTGTGCGCCTGCGCAGCGTCCCAGTTCCCTTAATTCTTGGTGCGAGCAACGGAAAGATCCACTCTGACTGATGGGGAACATGGATAGAGTGTTGGTTAGGTACTAAATTTAATAGCGTTCATGCTTATAATGGCAAATAAAATTTAAGTCAGTCAGATACTTGAGTTTATCCTTTCTCAGTATGTTAGAAGTTGTGATGAAGCATCTATAACAACCCATCTTCCTTTTGAAGTCCTGTCGATAGTGGTAGTAGTAGTTAACCGTCTATTTCATGGTCGGACGCAATCGAAAGAAAGAAAAAATCTGTCAATATTTTTATTGCCTAGTTAATTCCGTGAGCTCATCATTAGTTGCTGTTTTTTGGACTATTTCATCCATCCATTGGTGGGTCTTCCTTGTATAATGTTTTTTATAACGTGATTGACGTAGGAAAATGTGCAGCAGGTTTCTTCTTCTTAACTTATATCTTTAAAGAAAAACCATATGTAAAAGCAGACCTACATTTTTTTTGTTTAATATGAGTGTATATGGTTTGAGGTCCTTAATGTTAAAAAAAAAATAAAGATGACATTTTTGTTTGCACAACTTGCTTCCCGCGTCTCTTTAAACTTCGGTCAAAGGGGACAAGTAAGTAAAGCAAAACGCTGAAACGAATACACCGAAGGAATATAAAAACTAGAAAGTAGTTCAAATGTACCAGGGTGACACGAGAGATGCTTATGCTTCGAACATGTTTTTTTGGCTTCTTAATAAGGCGAGGAGTGCATAAAACCCCCCATTTTTTGCGTGTTCAGATTGTCGAAACCACTTCCGGTTTAAGCTGTTTAACCGGAAGTGGTGTTATAAAAATTATTCAGCAAAAATCAGAGGTAAATGGAAATATCGTAACAGTATGGCAGATTTTTATTTTAACATCACTTCCGGTTAAACTGCAAGTGTTGTTTTAACACACCTAATATATATAAAAAAAAAATAGATTTCATACACTCCTTACCGAAGAAAAAAATTAAAGCTCTTAACCGGCTCTGTCGAATTGAAAAAGGGGCCAGTAGTTCAAAAGTCCCCGCCCGGTAGATATCGTAGACTAGTTTCGTCGTTTCTTTGATGAAGATGCTTCGAACTGCGGCTTGGATTTCTCGCCGAGATCGAACGTTGTTTGTTTTTTTTTTTATTGTTATCTTAATTCTCGAATGAAGCTTATCGCTACCGAATAAGATTTCCCGTCATTAGATAACATTGTTCCGATTTGATCCCTTGTTTTCGCGTTTACATTCTTCTGATATCTCCGGATCTTCAATGTTGTTTTTTAAATTAGAAATTCTTTTTTTGTGTACAGGATGTCCCGTAAATGTGTATAGAAATAAATTTAGGCTTTTTCTTATTGAACAATCTTTTATATCTTTTCGTTTGAATTTTAACTGCGTTAATACTGTTAGACAGCAGTATCCCAAGTATCTCAGATATGTCATGAATAAAAGTGTTCTTACTTTCTTTCAATATTAGTTGTATTTTATTTTCTATTTTGATTTTATTAGTGGTTAAAGTACATCATTTTTTCGAAAATACTGAAAAAGTGGTTTGTACAATTTTAGATTTAACAACAATAAATATGACGAAATAATGTTTTGGATAATTTAATTTAAATTAATAAACATATTTAAATATCCCTTGTTTAAATTCGGTAGCGTTGTTTATTGTGATAACTGTCTCATTATCGCATATTTTTGAATATGTGCAATTTTTATTTTTATTTTTTTCAACTTAAGTATTTCGTTTTTGTTTTGTTGAAGTCAAATATTTTCCAATGCCCAAGAAATAACTACAAAAGGATTAAAACTAATTTTATTTCATTACACGGTTATGGGACATCCTGTATACATGAAAAAATTTTAGGTTGTAGCCAATTAGAAAAGTGACACACCATTTTAAAGTTGAAGGTAGAATTCAAATACGCATAAATATATAATCAGTTCCGAGAGAAAAAATATTACTTTACTTTCGTACTTGCGGAACACCTTGTATCCATGAAAATAACTTTTGGTTGTAGTTATTTAGAAAAGTAACACATAATTTTGGAATTTACGGTTGAATTAAAATACGAATAAATGCATAGGTGGTTTCAAAAGAAGAAAAACAACTGTATTACACCTTGATGGGACATCCTGTATAGATGAAAATAACTAAATTACACACAATTTTAGAATTAAAGGTAGAATTCAAATACGCATACATATATAGGGGGTTCCATGAGATAAAACATAACTTTACTTTACATCCATTACATTACAATTTACTTTCTTATACCCCTCTAGGACGTCCTGTATACACGAAAATTATTCTAGGCCACGCGTCCGATGCACCTTCGTCAATCGCCTACGGTTGCCTCTCGTTTATAATTTTTTTAAATTTTATTCTTTTATATTTATTTTATTTTTTTATTTTTGTGCTTCCAGGAATCAAAGCGGTCACCCCGTCGGCCGTAAACACGCCCAGCGGTGTCAACAGTTTCACCCCGACCGCCACCCCGTACAATAGCCCCGAGGCGACCACGCCCTTGTCCTCCCCCAGGGGCGGATCGCCCGAGCCCGAGGCTTTCAGTTTGCCTCAGCTGATTTTGAGTTCGGTGCCTCAGTTCCTCAGGGACACCGTGGGCGGCAAACGTAAACCGCCCCCATCCGCCAAGAGTAGGCGATCGACCGCCAAAATCGACAAACAAGAGGTATTTAATTTATATCATTTTTCTATCGTTATTTAGTTTTTCTTTTATACGGTTTTCTTTATTACTCTCTTTTCTTTCATTATTGTTTCTTCTATTTTGCCCTTATTTATCTGTATTTATTTTATGATAATAATTTTTCTGTCGTATTCGTGTACAAAAAATGGCCACCAGATTTTTTTTTGTTGGTCATTTAGTTTTCCTTTATATTTTTATTCTCTATTTTTTTTTTAATTTAATAATGAAAATTAATAATATTAGTAATAATCAACGATAATATTAATAATAGTTCTTATTACTATTCTTTTGTCATCGTTTCTTCTCTTTTGCCCTAAGTTGTATTAGGATGTCATCTATTCGTTTTTTCCTAGCTCTCCTCATTATTTTGCGAACCTATATCTATTTCTATCTAAATTTATCTATATTTGCTTTTCCTTGCTACTTTTTTCTCTCTTTTGCCTTTGCTCGTTTTTCTAAGTAATTTCTTCGCTTTCTTATTCGTGTACAAAGAAAAAAAAAATGGCCCTACACTAGATTTGTTTTTTTTTTGTATTCTTATTTAGTTTTTCTTTTGCATTTCTTTTCTCCATTTTTCTCTTTTCTTAAATTCTTTTTTCTCTTTTGCCCTTAACCGTTGTTTGAAGCAATTTTCACTTCATTGGGTCTCAAAATCTAGATTTTCTAATTTTTCTTTCCAAAGTGTCATCATTATTACACAACATTATATATCTGTTTCTATCTATATTTCGAAACTATCAAGCTTAACTTAATCTTTAATTCAAATTGATCAATTTAATAATGATAATTAATAATAATAGTAACAATTAATATTAATAATAATTTTTCTGTCTTTTATTTTTGTTGGTATATTTGATTTTTCGTTTACATTTTTTCCGTCATTTCTTTCTTTCGATACAATTTGTCATTTCCGCTCCTTTGCTTTTCTTTGATCATTTGTTCTTCTATTTTCTTTTCTTTAAGTTTTGTATAGTGGTATAGATACGTGAATGATGTCTTTGCTTGCTTTGTTGCAACGGACAGACAATTGAATTCTATTTTAAATTACGTCAACTCATTACATAATCGTATAAAATTCACTATCGAAATTGAATAGGATACCTCTATTAATTTTTTAGACCTAACTTAACCTAACAATTCAAATCACCCTTATACACACAAAATGGCTGCAAAAAGGAGAAAATTAAATTTACTGGAAGCCATGTAGATTAACAAAATGAGACATTCAAATGTATTGCTTAACGATCAATTAGATTTCCATTATTAAACTTAAATTTTCATAACAACATTATACTAATATCATTTTTCGATATATATATATAGTAGCAGGTAGTTTGTAAATATCGGAACACGGTGTTGTCGAAACAATTGTCATGTGAAAATATATAATTTCGTGAAAAGCTGAACTGTTAATTGTGATTTACTTAGTTATTTCTATTTTTTTTTTTTTTTTTTGGTAAATCGTCTCCGTTTTTTCCTTTAATTTTTTTAAATGTAATTTCTTCGTCTCACTATCGTACCCTTTTGCTATTTTTTTTTAAACTTTCGTCGCAGAGTTTGGTCGGCAAAATCGAGAAGATTGGGCTGAGCAACCTGATGGTGGGGCAGGGCGCCCTGTCCGCGGGCCTGTACACTAGGCCCGCGCTAACGAGCCCCATGGCGCAGCTGACGTGTTTGCTGCCCGGTCGCGGCGCCGAGCCCAGCGTCGACTCGTCAAAACGACCCGCGCCCTCCCGTCCGAGCATGGGCGTGCCGGGCAAGCCTGGTAGCGGAGCCCTGAGCTCGCGTCTCGAGCAGCTCAGCGCTCGCAAACAGCGCAGGCAGGGCGTCACCAGACCTGACCTAGGCACCGTATCCGCCCGGAAGAGTCCCCCGCCCAAGGCGGAAACGTCATCGCACACTTCCACGCTCGGCACGCTCAGTAGTTTGCTGTTCGGCCGTAAGGGGGGGCTGTTTTAATCGGTCGGGTGCCCAAACAGTAGTTCTCTTAATAGTTCCAGTATTCGAGTTATTAGGGCGTTCGAGGAGGCGCACGCAGCTATTTATCGTTATACTTTGTAGGTTAAGCGTGTATAACTTGTACTATAGCTAGCAATAAAGTTATTTATTTACCGATATATGGTTTGTTTCGCGTTTCCCTGTTATGAACTCGGAACGTGGCGGTGGTAGGCAATGATTCAGTGGAAACACCGAGAAATTGTCGAACTTCCTTTGTCTTGATTTTTCTATCGGCGCAAAATTCAGAAGCTTTGAGAAGATGAAGATCAAGAAATAACTTTGGCCAGAGTTTTGAGGTAATGAAAAAACGCACACCGACACAAATTTTAAAAAATGTAATAAGAAATGTTGTACCGGAGACCTATGTTATGCACTTTTTTGCGCTGGGTGATCTTCACCAGATTAACATTTGAATTTTTCAAGACTATAAATCCCAAAACACATTGAATATATGGGTTTTCTGAGATACGTAGTGTCATCCCCAAGTTACCTTGTTACAATCTAGTTTAACATAGTTCCTTGGAAATTCAATTGGCTTTCGGAGCATTTATTCTACCAAAATTACAGTTACTTGAAGAATATTGACATTCCAGAGAGTGCTATATTGATTGCACTCGATGTCGAAAATTCGCATTGATTTAGTGAGTTCTGTTAACGATGTTTAAAAATTTTCTTTTTGTTTTTTTTTTTTCATTCCTACAAATAAATAAATAATGAATGTTTATTTCAAATTGGAATAATACTACTTGGTTATCCATAGAAATATTAATCGTACTGCAGTTCTAAATCTAAAATCAGAAGTAAGAATAAGCGAAGACATCTGTGGTTATGTTGTTTGACATTTTGCTGGATATTTGCATGGTATTTCTAATGGTCGGTTATCGGCAGGCAAAATAAAACAAAGAATGGGACGGTTAATGGTGTGACCAAAGAGTACAAGATAGAGATGAAGGCTCTCTCTCATTAGTTGCAATGTCGAATTTCAACGCCTCTGTGATTGTGTCCAGTCATGAATATGGAAAACTCATTTTGTAAGTCTCTTTCGTAATCATTTGCAGTTAAATGAACTGAGCAGACATAGCTTTTATCTGGATTAAGTTTGTCCTCTCTTCTACATAGAACTATCCACTCGTTCTGAATAGTTCGGAATACTAGATCTTTCCCTTTGGGAAAGCGATGAAAACTACATTTTCGAAAACTTGCTTTTTCATCAAATTAGTTGTTATTGCACCCATACATGGAACATCTCGTTCCAGGCATACCTAACTATTTTTTGATGTAACTTATCCCACTGAAAGAGGTAAAAGAAATGTATTTCTTACCTTTACCTATATTATTATGTGTAATATTTTGAGCTTACCTCCTAACTAATAACACCGTTAATAAGCAGGAGCAACACAAAACTTTTAAGTCTTTAAGGTTAAAAATACTGTTTTTCTCAGTTCTTGCCACTCAAGCTCATACAATTTTAAAGTATTTGTTAAAGCTTGAAAACACTATTTTGCCCAAGTTTTTTTTACAGAAATACAATTGACACAAACATAACCGCACTACTCACTAGTTTAAATTATTTTAATTGTTCAAAGAACACAAAATACAACGGTTTAATACGCCTGCAAATGCATTGACAGAATACACAAAAACCGTTAGAGGACTTCGCTTACGTCACAAGCGATCGATAATTTTGGCGAACATATGTTTTATGGGACTGGGCAATCCTATTAGGTTTACGATTCTTGGGTGTCACCATGCTTTTACCGGTGAATCAAATTTTTTAATATTCCATGGTCTGATACGTATCTAACCTATCGCAGATATCATTCGCTTTTCAATTTTGTGAGAATTTCTTTGAGAAAACAAAGTGTAACGTCAGTGTTGCCAAGGTTAGTCATGTGACACCTTAAAACCTGCTGGGAACGTACGGAACGCGGGAAGGATAAAGGTTTAAAAAAAGCAACCGTAAAATAAACTAGTGTGTATTTAACAGTTTCGTCCGTCATAATATGCGAAAACTAAAACGAGGGCACATGCAAATTAAACTATCGACGTAAACATAACTGTGGTCCTAAATCGTAAATGATTATGAATAGATCGGGAGGATAACTAACTCGGTTTGGCACGTGGTTTCGGGTCCCGGTGCAAACGGAGAAATAAAAGGGGGTAAGGGAGGGGCGTTTTATATCACAATGTCTAGACGGAGACCGCGTCTTCGTTCTGTGGGGGCAGAGAATACGGTTTCTGCTTCCGCCTCTTCCGTCTTTCCCTCTTTTCGCCAAGGACTAGCCTGAGTTGATCGAGTTTGCTTCGGGTCACCGAGTTCTCGTCGAAGACGACATCCGAGACGGGGGAAGCGACGCCCTCGGCGTCGGCGGCGTCGCTAGACGTCGCGGCGGAGGGACCGCCGCCTCCCGACCCGTTCTGATCCGGCACCGAGCACAGCAGATCGTTCAGGATATGTATGATGGTGCCGACGTCCCTGTGGGGCCGACCCTTCGAGTCCTGCAGCACCGGGTTCAGGACCCGGCTGAACGTTCCCGAAAATACGCTCTCCTGCTGCACCCCTATGCGAAATTTAAGGCCGTTGAGGTTTTAGAAAAAAAAAATTGTTCACAATAGGGAAAATGAGGGAATTCAGAATAATATGAAACTGAACAGGGGTATAAACTATTGAAAAATGTGAAAAATTATTCTTGGCGTTACAAAAACCCATTAGTTGGGTGCTCACTTTAGTATTGCCTTTATAGTTATCCTTATTGTATTTTTTTTTATATGACGCAAATTCAGAATATTCGGACTTATACTTATTTTTTGATTTTTACTTTTGTTTTTGCCGTACCGCCCAAAAGGAGAGAGAACTGAAATAGAGAGGTGCAGTAGCCATTTAATCACTAATATCAATATAACAAAGGATAGTTTCGTCGACAAAAAAAAGACATATGTTTAAATATTTTCAAAATTCAAAAACATACAACAAATACAAAATTTTACGTGAAAAATACCAACGGAAATTGTGTCATGGAATACAAAGAAAAATTTTCTTTTTTTTTTGTTTAATTTTGGTGATATTTTTTACGCTCAATTTCTACTATTTAGATTTGTGTACGAACTCTTTTCCAAATTTGAAGTCGATAGCTACATATTTAAGTCACCTATGACGTTTTTGAATATTACACGGAATATCCCGAACACCCTGTAGAATATGTGAAAACCTTAAATACAACAGTTTTAACTGTCCATACGGGCTGTATAGTCACTGACAATAGAATAACAGCCTTTTTTTTTAATTTTATCTATTATCTGTATAACTTTCGTATTCGGATAGTTATGTTGTCAGTAAAGATTTTCAAAATTTTTTTAATTTCTTTTGCTATACGTCTATAGCTTCAGCAGGAAGCATATTATAGCATGTTGGAATTAAAATGTGTTTTTTTTACAGCAATTTTTTTTAACTGGGAGTTATTTTTATTTCTTGTCGAGTAACAATGAATATCCGATCTTGTTCGAAATTTGTCTTTATTTTTATGTACATTAATCAATAGTTTAAGTTCTAAAAACATCTCTGCAAATTTCTACTGGATTTATTTATTACTTATTTATTTATTTCGTTGATTACAAAAAAAAATTCCATAGTACTATTTATTTCTGTGGAAGTTTCTTTCAAAAATTATTTATTGGCCTCTTCTTAATTCACTTTGACTTGATACTTTGCCGTAATATTTCTGGAAAATTTTCAATACATTGTTCTTTGGCGGAATTACAGCAAATGTGGCAAATAGGATCTTGGAGAAACAGTGACGCTTATATATTTGACATTTAAAAACTGGAAAATTGACTTACCGAATTCCCTACATTTTTAGGTAACCTTAAATAGCTACGAAGAATGTTTTAGTGTACAAGAATTACGGGAAATATAAGAAAACAATTGAGCTATAAGTTGAATTATTACTAGAACAAACTTGTCAGCTACTGTCTATAGGAGGTGTTTGTTGAACATTTTTCCCTTGGACGTTTCATGTGCATCTTAAAGTTATTTCAATAGAGGTTAAACCTACTATGAAAACTAAGGCTAAGGAAAAAATATATGCAGAAATTGCATCCTATCTACAGGGATTAAAGAACAAAAACGCCAAATTGTTTACAGAATTATACTGACATCTTACCTCCTTTTTTGCTTGAAAATTTAATAGGATTTCGACATATTTTGAGAAAATACTATTGTAAAAATGACGCATCCAAACATGGACGACCTGTCATCGGCCATATTGTTTGTTGAAAACCGAAGGCCTCATGGGTCCAACGTCAGAATTTGCCATTAGGGCCGCCATTGGTTAAAAATGAAATTTTAAATCTCGCGCGTGCGCACATTGAATGGACCTTAACTGAATCTGCCAAGTTCTGAAGAAGTCAACAGGATGATTGGCAAGTTCGAGTCAACAACAACCCACGCAGAAGTTTTGTAAGTGGCAACATTTAGAGTTAGCCAATAATGCTCGAACATTGTGCTAAGAAGATTTTGAAAAAGCTAAACGCAAATTGTGCTCGACTTTTGATCTTCAAAAAAAAAATTTTGGTCATTTGGTCATTGGTCAGGGTCATTTATAGTAAAAAAAAAAAAAAAAAACGACATCGAATGACGTTTCAAATATTGAAAAACTATAAACGATAAACCGAAACAAGAGAAAAAAGAAACTGGTTACATATTAGACCTATTAAATTACAAAAGAATGACCAAAAGCTAAATGGTAAACCAATCTCTGAAGACAAAGTAAAGAACTTACACGAAATAATGCTCTACCTTTTTATAGCAGGTTTCTATGTGGATGTTGAAGCAGAGTAGATGCTTAAGTTATCGAATTTTATATTTTTCCTTTATTATTCATTATAATTTTGCAAAATACTAGCGAGCCACAAAATTTTTGGTATTTTTGAAAAAAAAAAACCTGTCAAAAAATGTTGTAGTGTTATCTATCATTATTGAATAATAATAATAATAATAATATGCATTTAAGAATAAATTGCTGAGTAGTTTGTGATGTTAAATTTCAACTTCAAACTTCATTGTATTTTTATTTACTTTACTATTTTATTTATTGTAAGTTGTTCTGTTGACATTCTCCGAAGTATTCTATCCAGATATTCGTTGAAAGAGGGTTATGGGTAAATTCGACATCACAAACGCTTAATAATTTATAATAAAACACACATTATTACTAAAATTGTTGTCAATTAAGAACTGGTCAATTGATAATAATATGCAAAGCTAACAACAGTACAAAAAAAATGAAAATAAAAAAACAAAAGCGATGAATTCAGTGGAGCACAACAAGAAAAAATAATCAAATTTCAAAGGGCAATCAATTTTTAAAAAAGTTTTTTTTTATATTTTATTCTAATTATTTATTAATTCACTAGTTAAGCAAAAAATGTTTGGCCCTATATGCATACAGAGTGAATGGAAATTCTAATTATTTACTCGATTTTAGGTACTTTTTCTCATTGGTTTTTGAGAAAAATGAAATTTTTCATTTTTAATGTTGTAGAAGTGGTGTAAATATTTAATGCTTTGACCTATATCTATGGCGAAAATATATTATTTCAGGTGGTCACAAATGAACATCGAAAATATATTTTTTATAATTATAAAATCTCAGTTTTTTAAATTGAACACAAGACACAAGCATAAAATGTACGAGCTGTTGCAGAAATTTGGCCATAACTTGAAAACTACCAATTTTTTAAACAAGTTTTTGTAAATAGCAAAAACATTTTTTATGGTCATTTGTAAGCATGAAATATGGATCCATAAAAAAATTCCCAATTTAAGTTTTCAAGTATAAAAAAAACACATTTCTCCAAAGACCTGTTTTTCCATTAAAAAAAATGTAAATGTATATAGTACAAATTGTTTGAAAATATATATATTTGGTATGTGGTAAATAAAGATTCCCCGGTGTAATATAAAAATTTCTCTTTTATAAATTACGTATTGATAGTTAATATTAACATTCTTAAAGTAATTATAAAACCTTCCTACTCAATTATTTAATATTTCGAAATCGATAGCTGCAAATTTAACACTCCGCATTTCATAATATGGCACGAAATATCTCGAACGCGCTGTACAGAAGGAGCGAATAACAGGCACACCCTGTACATTTTAGAAAATTATCGAGAATAAGGCTTTTTATTTCCACTCGAGCACCTTTTTGACCCCATAAACGGTTTTTGCAAATGCAAATACTTTCCCGCCCACAATTTCAATAGACTCGGGGGGTCCAAAATGTCAAATTTCAAAGACACCGTGGTTTATTTAGATTAAAAATAGAAGAGGGCCTGAGATAGATCCCTGTGGTACTCCGTGTTCAGTGAGGACTGAAATTATTTACCTCTGCTTTTTTTGGCGGTTATATCTGAGGACAACTGTTGCACCGCCCGCTGGAGGTTTTTGCAGGCCTGGTGCACATTGGGGGGGTCCGGACACTGGGTCAGGGGCACGTGATGGGACGACCTATCCATAACGAACAGTTATGAAAGTATTTTATATAATACGCAGTCACGCACCTATTATTTGAAGGTACCGAGCTGAGCTGCAGCTGTATAAACATCATGTGATCGCCGAGACGCATGGTGAGGTTCAACGGGGCCTTGCCGCACAAAAAATCGTTCACCTGGGTGTCGTTTAGAGATTCCAGTATCTGCATGATGCTGATTTCGGGGTGGTGGTTCTACAAAAGGCGAACCCGGCAATAAAAATAAGTAAAACGAATCCCCTATTTACCACAAGGCCAGTTTCTACATTGGGCAGCAGCATGATTTTGGACCCGTCCGAAATCCCGTGCTCAGACAGTGATCCATGCTCTAATTGTCTATAGAAACGGAGGATGACTCACAGTCACAGACAAGAGGTAAAGTTAACTTACCGGTCCTTAAACAGCAAGCAGATTTTACTGCCCGAGACCTTCAGCCTTTTCGAGATCAGCTTTTTCAAATGTTCGACGGTGCTATTGCTGGGTACGGCGAGGTGGAAATTATTCCCAGTCGTCGCGATGATGTGAAGGTTAACGGTAGAATTGAGGATCTGCCCCTGAGAATCGGCACAAAAGTTGTGTTCCGGTTCGGTGCTGTGTTCCATTTCGTTTCTCTTGTTGTAATACGCGAAATCGGGAAGACCTGTGACCGATAAATCCTCCGACGTAACTCGATCTCCGGCTCAGCCAATGATATCGAGGATAATTAATTCGGTCATAATTCCTATATTGTAATGGGTATTGCACGGTGCCGTCGTTGTCGAGGTCCTCGGGCTCGTAAAACCGCTAGTCGCGCGGCACTTACTGCACTAGACCACACCGATCAACGAACAATGAAAAAATTGGAACCCCGGACCCAGTTCACCAAATAACAACGGAGCAATCTTTTACGTGATTGCAAAGATAGGAGCGAACGGGATGCACAGTATACGTCGGCTACGAGTTCGAGGTGTCTTAGGGAGCATAGAACGGAAATCGTATTTTTGACATCTTGGTCGGTTAGAAAAAGAAAAACCGTACCTTATTTTAGTAACGTTGATTCTTTTACTTTTTCATTATTTGAAGCAATGAAAAAATTCGTTTTCCGTTGATCGCTAAAGCTCAACGCTACCCTTAAGGCAGTGAAGTTTAAAACGCAGGCAGTGTTGTCAGTTGTAACACGATAAAGTTCGAAAATAGCAAATATAGGTTACGAATTAAAAAATTCCGTCGGACATTTGCTCTCGATTACAGAATACAACTTAGTGGTTCGATAAAAAAAAACAATCACAAGGCTGCAGTTTACGTATTTAGTAAATGGAGAAATTTCAACCGTAGGCGTCAAGTGACATCCCGCCGCAGGAGGTTGTCAAACTGCTATATTTATTCGATTTGACAGGGCAATTATACACATCCTGTTCCTGTATTTCTCTTTTGTATGTAACGCAGTAACCGAACATACGGTTTAAACCTTTGCATAGGTCCGTATTTATCTTCAATTCATCGGGCTGGTGTTGGTAAATAATATCCAAGATTGGTCTTCTAGGTCGTTTATATGTAGCATTATTTGTTATTAACTCAGACAGTACTTTAAAATTTATAGCAAAAAAGGATCATAGACATAGAACTTCTAACTCGACAGCAGGGTTATCCTGTCCGTAATGGTCTTCGAAGTTCGGCAACACCATGCCTTTATCAAATACAAAATATGATTATATTCCGACACTTATATATAAAAACAGTAGTAGTTAACAGGTAATTATAAATTTCAATTTAACAACGGAGACGCATTTGAATCCAATTGGTCATTAAGTAATAAATCCGAATATCTCATTTTGTTAATCGCCACAGCTTCCAACAAATGAATGATTATGTAAAATATCAAAATTATCGTCAAAGTTGTACGTTTCTATAATCTACCTTTTTGTCCGATATAAATTTTGGAACAAGACCCGCATTTCAACTTGTAGACTTCGGATTTTTGAGTTTTTCGTAATTTAGATTTGTTTTTTAGAAAATGTCTTATGGTGTTTTCAGTTTTAAAAGCAATATTAATACAAAATTTTCTTGCTAATTTCTTCTGTGGATTTTATGGTTAGAGTTCAGGGTTATTTGAGACTGCTTTTTAGTTATAATCTTATATATTAAAGAGGGGTCGTGACCATTGTTAAAAACTACTTGTTTTATAATATTTAATTCTTTTTCAAAATTTTCTGTAGAAAGTGGTGCATTAAGTGTTGCTAAAAGCATCTTGTGTGTGTCAGGGTGATTTGAGTTATTATGTATTATTCTGCTTGTTCTGTAGTTTCGTTATAGTTAAGTCCAGAAACTTTAGAGAGTTCTTTTGTTCCGTCTTTATGGTCAATTGTACGCCGTTATGTATCGAGTTAACATGATTCAAAGGTGACTGCAGTTGTCTTTCGGTTTCAGTGAAACAGGCAAAACATCATCTATGTATTGTAAGAATTTATTAATTTAATTTAAATTTTTAAATAAAGAATAAAACGTTGTCATTAAAATATGAATGTGAATCGGTAATAACTGTTATGATTTGTTTTTGATATAATTCGGTGGGATCACATCGTATACTTTGTGCCATCAAACATGACTTCAAAGTATTTAGGTAAATCTGGACTAGCATTAACGCTTTCAGCTATCAGCAGATTTAGTTTTGGTTAGTTTTATAAACTTCATCTGTACCAGCCTCGCATACTACGCAAAATTACGTAAAAGTCGAATTTTGATGCGATCCATGTTATTATTTAAAATCCAGAAGGGAAAAACAAATTTGAAGAGGTATACGTTCAAGAATAATCGTAAACCTGATAGGATTGCCCAATCCCATAAGACATACGTTCGCCAAGATTATCGATCGCACATGGTCGCTTGTGACGTAGGCGAAGTCCTCTGACGGTTTTTGTGTATTCTGTCAATACATTTGAAGGCGTATTAAACCGTTGTACTTTGGGTTCTTTGAACAATTAAAACAATTTACACTAGTGAGTAGTGCGCTTATGTTTGTGTTAAATGTATTTCTGCAAAAAAAAACTTGGACAAAACAGTGTTTTTAAGCTTTAACAAATACTTTAAAATTGTATGTGCTTGAGTGGCGAGAACTGAATAGACACAAAAATTGACGAAAATTGGAACTCACGAAGAACTTCGTGGAAATGATATCAGAGTAATGGATTACACTCGTCACATTTGTTCGTCAACCAACGTCTCGAATTAAAACCATGAATGATAACTGAATATTTGGCAACAATGGAACGGGAAATTTAGCTGCGGGATGGAAGAAGAAATTTTGTCCGTGTTTCCGATGCGCGCAGATATGCGGCCCCCTGCCGTCAGCTGACCGAACCAAGTGCGACGGCGAACGGAAACGTCATACACGACCCGCACGTAATCGGCGGCGCGGACGTCAGATGGCGCGACCGCGCCCGCGAAGCTTTCCCACGTCCGTTCGTTGTAAACAAGATGTTAAAAGCGAACCCGATGGTTTCCTGCGCCGCGTCGAACGAAACGCATTCAACAGGCTAGTGCCGCAGCGATTCGGGTTTCGCGATGTTATCGTGGCACAGAGTAGCGCCGTCGCCGCGTGTCGAATTCCGGACGAACCGTCATTATCGGTTACGTTCTGTGCGAGCAAATTGAAAATTGGGTGTCATTGTTACGACGATAAAGGGCCCCGAGCTATTTAAACAATGCCCGGCAGTGTCGGCCGTCGCGATTTTAGTGAACGATCCGCGTAAGATCGAGTGCTCGCGCCCCCCCGCGCCCGCCGCCGGCCCGCGACCGTTTCGAGTGTCGGGTACTCGAAAAACGAAAAAAAATCAAGTGGGCACCGAAAACGCGAGTGCACTTCCGCGTTTCCGAACCGGATTTATCCGAAAACCGTCTGCGTGGAAACATTTTTCGGTAAATAAAACATGCCTGTTTTTTTTATCGCGAATGCAAATAATAAAAGTTATAAATAGACACGGTTCGTAAGTGTTAAGATCACGTGAATGCAAACGATAATATATTTCCTATTAACATCGTCGCGAGGCGGCACGCAACGATCGTAATAATAATAAGCAAAATAATAATAATAATAATAAAAGTAGCGAGGACTTTGAGATTCGGCGGCGGCGGAGGCAGCGACCACGATCGGAATTTTTAACTTATGGTGAGTCGACTTCTTTTATTTAAACATTTCGCGTGTGTATTTTTAGCGCCCAAGGTCGCCGTAATTCTACCAGCCTTATATTTTATTGGGTTATGTACCATTGCGAGTCGCAAAAAGTCGCGTCCAGTAAAACGGATCGGAAACGAAGTCGCCATTCTAGAATGCGTCGTTCCAGTTTGGATACAATGTAGGCACAATGTTCGGCACTGAAAAAACACGAAACCGACACCAGACGATCCGCCCGCGGTTAAACGGCGTAAAACGACTTTGGTTAGTTTCGCGAATAGCCGCCTTGATTGTTAAAGATCTCGCATCGATTTTTCGCGAAGCCGAAACAATCGCCAAATTCGCCGCAGAACACTTCTTGTTTTCGTGGTCATCGTTTCGGCTTGCGATTTTTCGCGACAGATCGAATTTGAAGGTTAGAAAATTTAGCGAAGATGGGTTTGCAGGTTTTATGTGTCCATTTTGCGGTTTGTTTTTGTGTAAAATGAGGCGGTACCAGCTAACGACCCGTCCGACGCGCCGACATCCTATTAAGCTGATTAAATACGGTTTAATCGTTGACCCAGAAACATTAAAGCAAACGTCTACGACGAAAATTACATAAAAGTTACGAAAATATTTGCCGTCCGACATGTAACGTATCTAAATCAACACGGGAAAGCGGGAGGATTTACGTTATTGAATGAATACATCCGCGTTTAACGTTTGATAAACGCCAGTTAATTTTAGAAAAAAAAAGTCACGGCGAAATAATAACTCCATCAAAGCCGGCCGCGCCTTATCAGATCTTATCGCGGATGACGTCGGCCTTAACAGTTCGCCCAAATTATAATAATCCCGTTTTGGGAACGATATACCGGGCGGCACCAAAATTACTGTCGGCATTTCAGTCAAACAAGATGGATTTATTCAAATATCTCGAGCAGCGTGCGTGATGGAAGAAAATCTTAAATACAAAAATTTTAGCTCCCGATGTGGCCTATAACACTGTTGAAACCGATTAGCCATATTTTTCACGAATTTTGATTTACGGTTTTTGATGGACTTTGAGTATCTTGAGCAGCTAACATAGCATTTTGTTTGGATAATCACTCGTTATTTTATATATTATTATTTTTAGTACTTATTTAATAATTATTGGGACGTGGCGTAGGGTATGGTCTCAGGTAGGGTAAATATAATACTATTGCCATCAAGTTTGGCTTTTACGTGTTTTACGGCATTCTACCATTTTAAATATACAAAAATCAACAAATACTTATAAACTAGAAATCTCTATTTTTGGATATATTAAAGAACGTATTAAAAAACAAAAAATGTATTGGGCATACAAAACAACTATTTATAGGTGGTAGGTAAATAATAATATGTATTTATATGTACCCTCGAATGTATATAATATAAAAAATGCATATTACTACATATACTTAAATCTTTATTTTACAATTTTACCATACTTTCTAATTTTTTTCTGCGGGTATCATTTCTTTTTAGACTAGCGTTATATTTTGCTTTTAAATTTCTGAAGTTCATACGAATTATCGTTCTCAGCTTACAAGAATCTAACTAAACTAAATGGTAATTCTTTTTCTGTTTTAAATATTTTTTTTGCAAAGTTTTTTACCATCCCTTGCCCTTTTCGAAGGGAATCACCATGATGGGATTCAAAATAAAAGTTCCATTTTATAATTTTTTTGAAAAAATGATCAGAAGGCTTTATAAGGCCCCCTACGATAACTGTTGTACCCAAGAGGGAATGCTGTAATGATGATCTGTGGTAATTTTATAAGTATAATCTCCTACATTGGGGATACCTGTAGAATATTTTTATCTGGATTAAGTTTGTCCTCTCTTCTACATCGAACTATCCATTCGTTCCGAACAGTTCGGGATACTAGATCTTTCCCTTTGGGAAAGCGATGAAAACTACATTTTCGAGAACTTGCTTTTTCGTCAAAATAGTTGGCACATTTCGTTCCAGGCTGACGTAACTATTTTTTGATGTAACTTATCCCACAGAAAAAGGTAAAACAAATGTATTTCTTACCTTTACCTATATTATTATGGGTAATATTTTGAGCTTACCTCCCAACTAATAACACCGCTAATAAGCGGCACGAACACAAAACTTTGAAGTCTTTGTTTAAGGTTAAAAATACTGTTTTTCGCAGTTCTCGCCACTCAAGCACATACAATTTTAAAGTATTTGTTAAAGCTTAAAATCACTGTTTTGTCTAGGGTCTCACTACCTAAATTAATTTAATTGTTCAAAGAACACAAAATACAACGGTTTAATACTTCAAAAACTCCGCTTACGTCACAAGCGACCACGCGCGATCGATAATTTTGGCGAACGTATGTCTTATGGGTTTGGGCAATCCTATTAGATTTACGATCCTTGGGTGTGGACTTGTTCCTTTTCGTCAAATTGTCTCGTCGATAGCTGCAAATTTAAGACCCCCGTTAATTTTTGAAATACGAAAGTTTTGGTTTTTCAATTTGCTGCGCACCCTGTACATTTTTTAAAAATTGTCAAGAATGGATGTTTATGGATCCGAATTTTCCTGTTCCAGATTTTTTTCGGTAGTATAACTGGTTTTCGATTACTAATCTTTCTCTTGGACCCTTGGAAACGCGATTTTTAATTTTTTTAAAATACCGCAGAAAAAGTTTGGACAGTGGCGGCACGCGAGGACATTTTTAAGGCGTCCTTAAAACGGGGAATTGTTAATTTCATCAATAATTTGTTCACGACGAACTTCAAGCATGCACTGTAACAGATGATTCTGATTCTTTTTGATAGTGCAGCTTAGTAATTTATGAGATTTGCTTGACCTTTAAACGTCGATCACTCAACAATATCTTCGGTTATACCTCCACTGGTCGACCAGTTCTTGAATCATCTTCAAGGAACTCCTGCCCCATTCAGCCTTTCTTTAATAATTTTAGGTGCTAACCCTTCTTTTGTCAAAAACTTTATGACTGCTCTATACTCAATTTGAGTTATTTGCAAAATTTTTTCGGACACGTCTTGTTTAAAATGCTGTCAATCAAAAACTATTTGACGCAAGACTTCAATTTTTTTTTCGCAGACTACTAAGATATATATTTAAAAGAAGACAAAGTTTTATCTTGATACTGGTGCTGCATCTATGTCAGGCCGGGAAATTTTGGCGCTAACCTCGTAACTGTAACTAGAAATAAACATATAGGCAAAATTATGATGAAACAGTGATTTATACTTAAAATCTAGACATCACGTATTCCCTCAACATAGTTTGTCGTATAGTAACTATGCACGCTGTTAAAATATTTTACCTTATCACAGATGTAACTTATACATAAAAATATTTGCATCATAAATAATTCCTTGTTTAACCGTCATGACATTAACAACATTTGACATTAGGTTTACAGGAGCGTATCTGTTTCACTTTAAGATCGATCTTAATGCTCTATTTTGAATTACTTAAGGTATTTGCTGTACGTGGAAAGACTATGGCTTATTCTACATATAAATCCTACTTTTTGTGAAAATTTTCTCATTACATAATCAGCATGATGTCGTAGCGTTAGTTCTGAGTCTAACATGAGTCCAAGGTACTCAATTTTATTTTCGCGTACTGGCATGTCATTTATTTCAATTTTTATTTTTTCTATATTGACAAAATTTAGTCTTTGACGCATTAATATTAAGTTTGTTTTTACCTAACCATTCACATATTCGGTTCAAATCACAGTTACTACTACGTTGATTGATTCAGAAAACAACTCTGAAATTTTGTATAATTCGAGACAAATCAGAACAAGAAATATTGTAGAAAGGTTATTTTGAGTGTGGAAAAGACGTTTCCCTTATTTGGTGAGAGGGTTTTGGTTAGAAACTGCTCGCGTGATGGTCCTGGCTTGTGCTGTTTTATACGATATCGGCATTGATTTTGGGGAGAACCCAGAAGAAGTTTTGGCGGAAGAAAGAAATGCAAATATACCAGGAAACTGACTCAAGGTTATGCAGTTCGTCTTGCATTGACTGCTCATCGGTTTACAGAATGAGATACTTTTATTATATTATATAATATTATATATTATAATCTAACCTATTATATATAAATATCCTTAATACTATATATATATGGCACATTAACAATTAGTAATATAATTAGTAATATAAAAAAAGCTGCCTTTCTAATTTGGCATTAACAATCATCTCCTTAAAAAGATCATTCAAGTCGCCACTCGATTTAGGAACAACTTTTTCTTTTCGCCTGTTTGCTTAAAGGTGTCGATGGAACTTTTTTTTTTTTAACGAAAAGGGGACCATCAAGACCCATATATTTCAACACAGCCATAAAAAATGTAAACGTATATCAACGACGTATACCCGGTTGCCTGTAAAGGTCAAATCAGGGGCCGCGATTTTGGTTTTCGATTGTTTATGGGCCGTCACTTAAATCCGACGGCCATACGGTCCCAACCCACGTCCCGGGAACAATCGGGAATGGGAGGGTCGCAAACAAACGCGAAAGCAAAAATAAACGGAGACTGTTGACACAAAGCGGGAGCGCAAACCGATACTGCTTGACGTCTGACCAATTAAACTCGTGAGTTACTGCCGTGTGTGTCTACAAGTCGCGTTTCTCGAGAGAGAAAAAAAAAATGGAAACACCCTCGTCGGTACCTTGGTATGGGATCGTAAACAATAAACGAATCGCAACCCGTATTGCGCGCGAGCGTTTGCCTGGTTGCGGGACTCAGGGGCTCGTTTAATTGCAAAATTTCTGTATACGGTCTTGAGAAAGTACGAACTTTCGGGATTTTAAGTGAAAAATTATGGACGTACTTAATTGTTCCGAATTTGGGAGAGCGTCGATAAAAACATTTAGTAACACATTTTTTACGAAACTTCTGTTGGCTTCTGCCAATCATCTAACCCTGAATCTGTTATTAAGGCTTCTTCTCTATCAAAGTCCGTGGAAAAATCTGTCACCCCTCGTGACTCTAAAATTCCTCGTCTCTACGCACTTCCAGAGATTCCACACACCAGGATTACCCCTCCGACCTATTGATACACAAATTTTCCATTAATATCCTAGATGCAGTCAACTTTATTACTAAAGCTTGGCAAGAGGTGACGGCAGAAACAATTCAACACTCCTATCGTCAGCCACTACGTTTCAAACAACAATTACGTTTACAAGCGAGGAGTATGCAAGATTTTTTGGTGATGCATCAGGATTTGCCTACAACAGCAGACTCGACGGAGGGAGCCATATTACAACAAGCAAGAAAGGGCGAGGAAGAGCACCAAGAGCAGGAAGAAGATGAAGAAGTTGATCTGGGACCACCACCAAACATTCAACAAGGCCCATATTCAATTCAGTATGGATCATGGGGAAGATGCCCCTCTCGAAGAAATGGCGAAAATACAAGCCAAAGAACGAAATGCGTATTGGCATACTAAAAAAATTCAAAAGAGAGTGACCGATTATTTGAAACTTCTGGAAAAATAAATCAGTTTAATACCATAACTATGCAGGACCTAAAAGTAATAATAAGAGAATTAAAAAATGTGACTGGTGATGAGTGTGGTATCTCAAAGAGTTTATTGATTGATGCATGTGCAGTTGTCGGAAATCGATTGTTGGACATTGCGAACACGTCCCTACGAGTGGAATTTTTCCTGAGGCATGGAAGACATCAATGGTGATCCCTGTACAGAAGGTTCCGAACACCAAGTTATGTCAAGAGTTTAGACCAATTAATACCGTTCCAGTTCATGAGAAGGTTCTTGAGGTTGTGGTGAAACAGCAGCTGCAAAGCTATTGTGAGGTAAACAATATTTTAGTGCCCGACCAGTCGGGCTTTCGCTCCAAACATTCATGCGAATCAGTAACAGATATACGCCAATTCAAAGCATGTTGAGTGTTCTTAATTTCTTGTCTGTAAAACAAAATGTAATGTTTAATGTCTATGTATTTAAAATTAAACGGCGTGTTCACAATTATGTTTGTGAAAAAGTTACCTATTTCGGAGACATTCATTCTTACAATACAAGGAATTGTGGTAATTTTATGTTAAGAGAATGTTATTCTAGTCAAGTACAAAACTCTATATTACATAAAGGCCTAAACCATTTTAACAAATTACCGCATGATATTAAAAACTGTGACACTCTTAATGAATTTAAAATATTTTTAAGACGCCATGTATTGTCAAAATTCTGATTTTTCTGTGTTTGGCTTTTGGTTTCCGTTTATCTGGAATTTGATATTTTATATTTAGAATTTGTATTTTGTATTTTTTATGTAGCATAATGCTAAATAAAGATTATATTATTATTATTATTTTTTATAAAAAAAAATGTAAGTAATCATAAAAATACGTCTTTAGCGTTCTTTCGAAAAAGTTTTAAGCAATACACAAACCTGCAACAGTTGTTTTGTATTTTTTGAAGGGGTATTAAGCGATATGACAATGCAGGCATAATATATGACTCGCAGAGATGTTTCCTAGCTTTAAAGCTCAATACATGTTTACTGACGTATAGGGTCTTAAGTAAAAGGTAAGTTCTTTTGCCTAAATGTGAAGAGTAGCTCCGGCATTTAACTTAAAATCATGTATCCCAATATAAAATATACAGTAAAAATAGCGGCCCCAAGATTCATCCTTGAGGCACCCCTGATTCCAGTCCACCAACTTTCGACGCGCCTGGCAAGTGGATGCAAAAGAAGGCCAGATAGCTCAATGTATTGCAATTTAGCCTTTTAGACTTGTCAATTGTCAATTTTCCTATTTTTGCATAATAAAATCTCAAAAACTAGATGTAAGACCCCTCTCCCTTCTGTACTAATCTTTATACTCACACCGGGGTCGTAGAAATAATGACCTGCGAATATCTCTGTCTTTCGCACTTAAAATATCGATCGACTCACCTGTAGAAAGATAGTTTTCGTTTGGCACCACGTAATTGGCGCAGTCGGTAGGATTAAGGATTTCATGTGTTGCACCACTCCCTGGTCCGCCTGAGCTTCTATAGAGTTTAGGCGAAGCTGGACGATTCTCGTTCCTCGATTTTTTCGACCTATGAAAACGTCAATCCTACCGCCTGCGCCAACAAACATTTCGGCCTTTGGTATTTTTCACATTTTTCGAGTTGTAGGGACTCGATGTGGGGACACCAAACCTAATAAATGATTTTCAAAATTTATTTGCGGAATGAAGCCTGAAAACTTTGAATTTCAATTAACTCTGATTGTTTACGATTATTGTAATTTTTAAACCGATATGATGTGTGTCCGAAACGCCGGAGCAGATCTCGATAATAACAATAAACACGTAGTCACGTAACCTGTATCCGTAAAAGGCGACGTTATTTATGGTCAGCGAGTGGTAAACTTCTTTCGCCAGACTTTATTTTTAGAAGCACCCTGACCGTGAACAGTTCGTCACACAAAACGGAATGAATAAGCGGTCCGGCTATATTTTGAATTATACACAGTTCGACCTTGCAGCCTTACGCGCCACCTTTAGCCCTCCAAACTTCTGTATTCCCAGTGTTTATTACCATCATCGTCATCATCATTAAGTGCTACAATCGCGGGTGGGTCTTGACTGACTGAATTTTTTTTCCATCCATAGTCAAAAGGGATGTCCCTTTGTAGTGGAGCGCCGTAAGGCACAGAAATGGTAAAATCTCGGACTGCATTGTTAAAACCTCAAATAAAAATGTTAAAAAAAATTGGCCGATCTCGATTACAACGATTTTTATAAACAATTTACTGAAAAATGAAAGGCGCAAGGGGGAAAAATGTTTTTGATTTAATTTTATATGTAATAAATTATGTTTGCAGAGTAAATTCAATGTTAATTTAGTAGGTTTTCGCAAAAAAAATGATTTACAAAAGAAAATTTAATTTAATCTTAACTATATCGATTATTGTTCATTATTGTCGTCGTCGTCGTCGATTTCGTTGACGTAGATTGTAGGTAAAGGATTAGTACAGCTATCACCATTGCATTCTAAGCAAGCTGCAGTGCAGTTTAATCCACTGCACCCACAAGATGCTCCACATCCTGTTTGTAGTCTGTATAAGTGAGACGCGTATCACGGAGGACATCGAGGAGCGTGAGTTTAATATCGATGGATATACTGCCATTGTTTCATTTTCCAACAGCAGACATACTGGTGGTAGCATACTATACATCAGGAATGGTATCAACTTCAAACTTTGCTTTAAAGACGCAATGGACTACAGCTACTGCGCAGTTGCCGCAATAGTCCTCTTTGAGGGGGAGACGGTGTTAATAGGATCACTATATAGATCACCGAATGGATATGTCAAAGAGTTCTTAGATTATTTTGTAGAAAAATTAATTGACCAGAAACAAGGGACATATTTTTTGGGAGATTTAAATATCGATTATTTGAAAAATAGTAATGACTCCAAAAAACTTCAGTCCGTTGTTAATTCGACTGGTTTTAAGCAAATAGTAACAAAGGAGTTACACGAGTTACCGTAAGTTCAGCTACACTAATCGATCAGATAATAACAAATGACTTCAACGTAGAGGAGATCCCGAGAAACTTTCCTGTCATCAGTGACCACGAAACTATTTGCGTTCAAGTGGAAGTTCGAAGCAAGACACTAGTAAGTGAGGATGTTTATATCAGAAATCTGAGTTCTCAAAGTATTAATCAAATACGAGAAGCACTTATTGGTAAAAATTGGAATTATACATCCACGGATGTTAACAAAATATATGTGGATTTTATAGGAATTGTACAGAGAGCGTTTGATAGAATATCTCCGCTCCGCAAGACCCAACCAAGAAAATATCCCTGGTTTTCATGTGCGACAGGACAGGCGCAACATATTAGGGACATTGCTTACAAAAAGTTAAAATATACCAAAAGTGAAGAAGACTGGGAAGAATATAAAAGAAAAAGAAATAACGTTATTTCTGTTATCAGAAATGAAAAACAAAGATACTATAACCAAAAAATTGATGATTGCAAGCGAAATGGAAAGAAAATGTGGCAGACATTAAAAGGACTTGTTGGAAATAAAAATAAAAAAGCAGATTTTATCGATATTGATTTTGGACATTACACTGCCAAAGAAGAAGAAAACATGAATAACTTTTATGCCTATAGCTTAAATGAAATAGCAGAGAGTATAGAAAAGAAGCAACGGCACTCTGTGTGTGACGTGGTCAGCTGTAGCTTGTCTTGCTTTAAAAAAGTAACGATATCGGAGCTTGAAAAAGCTGTAAAAAACCTAAAAAAAAGAAGTACAAGTGACTCTGTTCTAAATATTAAGCTCGTCAAGGATTTATTTTGTGTAATAGGTTATCCGTTGTTATATTTGGTGAATGCGTCTTTGAGTACCGGAAAAATCCCTGACAAACTGAAAACAAGCATCATAGTGCCCATACGTAGAGTGTCAAAACCGAAAACACCAGGTGATTTTCGACCAATTAACTTGCTGCCAGTAGTGGATAAAATCCTGGAAACGGTAGTGTGTGGGCAGTTGAGAGACTACCTGGAGCGGAACTGCGTACTCTACAGTGGACAGTCTGGTTTCAGGAGCAAACACTCGTGCGAATCTGCGTTGCAATATATGTGTGCAGTGTGGCGGAAAGACATGAATGAATCAAACCTAATTCTGAGTGTCGTTGATTTTAAACGTGCATTTGAGACTGTATCAGGTTTTAAAAAACTCCTTTGTTAACTTATTTGCTGGCGACACGCTTATTTCAGTGTCTGGAAACGGTTTTAATGTCAATTTTCGGTATATATAGTAGCAGGTAGTTTGTAAATATTACATTTGATAAAGACACGGTGTTGTCGAAATAATTTTCATTTGGAAATATATAATTTCGTGAAAATGTGAACTTTTAGTTCTTATTATTTTTTTTTATTTTTTTTTTAAATTAGTTGTTGTCTTACGTGAGGTTTCTTAGAGACAGGCACAAGAGAAGAATCCGTATTTAAAACACTGCTTGACCTCATCACATCAATGACTGATATCGCATACCTGACAGATCTTGATGCGTGGCTTAATGATATGCGTCTCGTCTATTGCCAACATTTAGAAAATCTTCATGGTGTTCGTTAAAAGATTCCAGGACACTTTGACATTGGACTGGCTGTTAGATCCTTTTTCATGGCAATATCGTCCCAGAGGAAATAAAAATCAAAATAGCATTCCATTTGTCGCTGCGACCACGCTGCTTATTATAAGGTTGTTCGGAAAGTCATTTCGTTTTTTCCCGTCAGAGGACTTAATTGCGTTTTTTCGAAACCAACTTCACACTTAAGCCGCATAACCATTATATGTCTTGAGAGCTGATATTGCAAGGCTTGTGTGTGAAAAAGTTCTATTAATTCTACGCAGTAGTTTTTGGTTGGTGCCCTTTTAAATATGGAGAGCAATAAGCAGCATTTTCGTCGTATTTTACTTTTTTACTTCAGAAAAGGTAAAAATGCTGTCCAAGCGAGAAAAAAATTGACGGATGTGTATGGAGAAGGCGTGTTAACAGTACGCCAGTGCCAGAACTGGTTTGCAAAATTTCGATCCGGCAATTTTGATGTCGAAGATGCACCACGGTCTGGAAGGCCGGTCGAAGCTGACAAAGATGCGATAAAGGCATTAGTTGATGCAAATCGGCGAATAACCACACGAGAGATCGGTGAGAGATTAAATTTGTCGAATTCGCCTGTTTATGGCCATTTGAAAGGCATGGGCTTAACCTCGAAGCTCGATGTGTGGGTGCCCCATGTCCTTACGGAGCGAAATTTGTGTCGTCGCGTTGACGTGTGTGATTCGCTCCTCAAACGTCAAGAAAATGATCCATTTTTGAAGCGGATTATTACTGGGGACGAAAAATGGGTTGTATACAGCAATGTTAAACGCAAGAGGTCATGGAGCGGAAAAGATGAACCGGCTCAAAGCGTGTCAAAAGCCAACATTCACCAAAAAAAGGTGATGCTCTCCGTTTGGTGGGATGTCAAAGGAATCGTTTTTTTTGAGCTTTTGCCGGACAATACAACGATTAATTCAGAAGTCTATTGTCATCAACTGGACAAATTGAATGATTCACTTAAAGAGAAGAGGCCCGAATTAATCAACAGGAAGGGTGTAGTGTTCCACCAGGATAATGCGAGACCTCACACAAGTTTGGTCACTCGCCAAAAACTTTTACAGCTTGAATGGGACGTACTGCAACATCCACCATATTCTCCAGATCTGGCGCCTTCCGACTACTATTTGTTCCGGTCCCTGCAAAATTTTTTGGATGGCAAAACCTTTACCTCAAATGAAGATGTCAAAAACCACCTGAACCAGTTTTTTGCCAGCAAGGACCAAAACTTTTATGAGAGGGGAAGTATGTTACTGCCAGAAAGATGGCGAAAGGTGTTGGACCAGAATGGCCAATATATAATTTAATAAAATATTTATTCATTATACGAAAACTGTCTTTCATGTTCCCCAAAAAAAAACGAAATGACTTTCCGGACAACCCAATAATAACAGAAACCATTCGCAAGTTTTACCTATATTGTTTCTCTCAATTTGATTGAAATATATTATTACTATAAAGTTGCGTTTTAATTGTTCTCCCTGGTAAAAAATCCTAGTTTGGAATGCAAGTTTAAACACCAGAACCGACCAATATAGCACACCATAACTAAATCTATTAAAATAATGAAACTGTTGTTCCTAAGTTTTAGGAGTGTATAAAAAAGGGGGCGGTAAAAGAAATTAACTTGATAATCCCCCTTCCGCAAATTTAGTCAGTAAAATGAATAAGTAAAATCAATTTCCAGTAAGTATTTTGATACAATTTTGATAGTAGTTTTGATTTGATTCTCCCCACACAAAAAGAAGTCGCAAGGGGTCAGGTCTGGATACCTGGGTGGCCAATATATAGGAGGTGAGGAGGTGCACCGTCATGTTGAAAGTATAGCTATAGCTATTACCCGCTCTTCTAGAATTATATATGGCCAATAATTTGGCCTAAAGACCTGCACGGCATGGCTAAATGGAATTCCAGTGTTTTCCTCCATACCTCTTTTGGAAGTACTCGGGTTAATTTCTATTTCTCCCAGAACCGTTAGTTCTTCCAGCTCTCTATCTCTGGCTAGGCTTCTATACGTTCTAGGCCTCGGTTTTGTAAAGGATCCTTATTATTGTAGAAGACTGTAGATTTTTGAGCTAGGTTGCGTACTTTCCGGATATCTCTGGAAATATAGATTTAACGCCGTCTGTCGTTTTCCTTACTTTCAATGCAACATTTTATCATGTCGTACTTTTCGAAGTTTTCAAACATTTCTATAACTTGACGAAGACCGCCGCTTTTGACACTTGGGCTCATGGAAATTATATTATCTGATCATAGCTATCTAGATCGATACCGTAAAACTGCGTAGGTCAGAGTTAAATACAGCCTACTATGGTAATTGTTAAAAATTACAGATATCTTTGTAAAAAGTCATAGAGGGTTTTTAGAAACGTACATTTTTAAGAATCACCCTGTAACTCAGAAACGCTTTGACAAATCACTATGCGGTTTTCAGTTTTCGACTTCTCTCTTCTCTTTCTAGCTATGCTGCAAATGCTTAAAGCCGTAGAGGCCCCCAATGATGACATCACGTGTTGCCCAATACCGTTTGGGATTTGTGATCGTATTTCGCGCACCGGCTAAGCCCTCGATATTCTCTTCATCAAAACTGAATTTAAAACCAGAAGGAATTTTTGGAATCGATATTTTTCTCGAGAATAGTGCCCGAAATTTAGAGACTGAACATATTGTAGTACTATTGGTATTTTATTTGTAAAATGTGCGCAGCATCTTGATATTGTTTATGGTGTTGTCATATACGTGTATGTTTTCAAAAATATATTTTTGCAATATTTGTAATACCACAACCTTTTATTAATAATTTTTAACAAAATTGCCTGTTAATAATAACAACAACACTCAATAATGTTTTTGAAAAAAAGTAGGACATAGAAACTAGGTAAATTGTTGAATCTTGAAGGATGCTTCGGCCCTTTTCCTCACATAGCTGCGCACCCTTTGTTGTCCATGTTTCTTTTCTTTTCAGGAATAAAAAAAAAACTATATTACTCTAATAATAATTTCTTTATTAAACATTTATTTTTGTTATTTAAAAATGCTAAATGGTATTTGGAAATATTATTTTTTACGATATAATAAGTAAGACAAAAACGAAACGGAAACTCAAAACTACGTTTTATTTACAAAAATGACAGAGTTTTTAAGGCACATAATCGAATTCTTGGTCGCACTCAACATTTGGGTCTTCATCGGCCAGTTCACCAGTCGGCCAATCAAAAATTTTGTCATAAAATCTCATATACTCTTCACCCGTTTGATATTTTCGATTTTCTTAGGGTTTAGGGGAACATTTCCCTTCGGGTAAGCCTGTAGAACTGGCCAAGAAATAGGAGCCGATTTATTCCTGGATATTTGAAAAGTGTCTTTGCTTAAACCATCAATGAAATTTTGCGAAGTGACTGCACCTTTTTTGCTTTGATCATATTGAAATGCCATAAAGAAGAGGGCGGAAAGGTATGTTTCATCATAGAATAATACCAATCAGGCAGGTATCTTGGTCACTGCTGATGTCTGTCAAAGCCATCCTGGACAGTTGTCTGAGAAAAGGTATAGTTGGTCCACATCATCATTAAAGAAGTTCTCCAGATAATTGACCACACTTGATTTGCTCATTTATTTCCTAATCCTTCATGGTAGACGTAAAACACAGTTTCATTGGTCTTAAGATTTTTTATGCCAAAACAATCGACCCACAGTTGTCTTTCTTAAATGTTTATTTGCGCTCTCTTCAAAGTATTCTTCCTTTTTTCAGGTCGACTTGCGGATACGTTGAGGGAGGAGCCCGGCCATGAACATCGGCCTGGCTTCTCTGCTGGTTACGTTGCTGCTCCAGAGTCCGGTGTACAATCCGCAAGCGCTCCGGGCGGACGCTCCCCGACCACAGCTCATTTCCGACCGCCTCCACAGGTCCACCACCTACGGGCCCTTCGAAGACGCCACGTTCGCCCCATTGGCCGACAATCAGCTCGAGATCGGTGATGGGAGAGACGATGGGCTCGTGTTGTCTTCCTCGGTGTCTTCGGCTGATCTCGGGGCTAATTTGACGGTAGGCGATCTGAAGAAGGAGCGGCCACGGGGCAAGACCAAGCTGGTGTTGGGCTACTTGACCGCAGTCAAGGGGGAGTTGAAAGAGAGGCAGGGCCTGTCGATATCTGGGGCGATTTCCATGGCGATAGACGAGGTAATGCGCCTGGTTTGGGAACTCTCCCGCTATTCCTTTTGTTAGAAATATCAAAAGAACTGAAAAATAATAATAAGCATCGAAAGGCCAACAAAAATAAAATTTGGGTTTTAGGTTTGGCAGGCAAATTTTTGAATAATTCAGAATTTGGGAGAACCAGGTCAGAATTTCTGAGAAACCAGTCGGAATTTCTGAGAAATAAATCAGAATTTCTAATTTATGTAAGATTTTTCGGGAAAATGAGTAATAATGTCTCAGTATCAAAATTTATGAGAAACATGTCAACAATTTCTGACTTAAGTCAAAATGTCTGAGAAACAAGTCGGAATTTTTGAGGAACCAATCGGAAATTCTGGAAAATAGGTTAGAATTTCTGAGTAAAGTCAAATGTACTGAAAAACGCGTTTGAATTTTCCAAGAACAATTCACAACTTTTGAAAAGCAAGTCAGAATTTGTGGAAAATAAATCAGAATCTCTGATTTACGTCAGACTTTTCTGGAAAATAAGTAAGAATTTCTCAGTATCAAAATTCATGAGAAACATGTAAACATTTCTGACTTAATTCAAAATTTCTGAGAAACAAGTCGGAATTTCTGAGAAATAAATCAGAATTTCTGATTTATGTAAGATTTTTCGGGAAAATGAGTAAGAATTTCTCAGTATCAAAATTTATGAGAAACATGTAAAAATTTATGACTTAAGTCAAAATGTCTGAGAAACAAGTCGGAACTTTTGAGGAACCAATCGGAAATTCTGGAAAATAGGTTAAAATTTCTGAGTAAAGTCAGATGTACTGAAAAGCGCGTTTGAATTTTCCAAGAACAATTCACAACTTTTGGAAAGCAAGTCAGCAGGACAATAAATCAGAATTTTTGATTTATGTCAGATTTTTCGGGAAAGTAAGTACGAATTTCTCAGTATTAAAATTTCTGAGAAACATGTACAAAATTTCTGACTTAAGTCAAAATTTCTGAGAAACAAGTAAGAATTTCTAAGACACAAATTAAAAATTCCGGAAAATTTCTATGTTAACTAAGAATGTTTGAAAACAATTCAGAATTTGTGGATAATAAATCATAATTTTTTTAAGTAAGAATTTCTGAAAAAAAGTCAAAATTTCTGTGAAACAAGTCTGAATTTTTGAAAAACAAATCGGAAATACTGGAGAATAAGGTATAATTTGTGAGTAAAGTCAAATTTTCTGAAAATCAAATATGAATTTCACATAAACAAGTCACAAGTGCGGAAAATAAATCAAGATTACTAAGTTAAGTAAGAATTTCTGAAAAACAAGTCAGAATTGCTATAAAATAACTCATAATTTCTGATTGAAACTAGATTTTTGTTAAAAGAAGTAAGAATTTCTGAAACATAATTCATAATGCAGGAATCTAACTCATATTTTCCGACTTCAATCAGGTTTTCAGAAAATCGAGTCAAAATTTCTGGAAAATAACTCATAATTTTTCATTTTTTACCGATTTTCAAAAAATAAGGAAGAATTTTTGACATAAAAGTCAGAGACATTGTGAAGGGAAACGTCAGATATACAGTATTATGAAATGCCACCATCGTTCTTAAGGGAGATAGCGGAGATCTAGTACTGTGTCAGAGTTATAGGCAGGCATAGACGAGCAAAAAATATTTGACATAGTGCAGAAAGGCGTTTTTTTTTTCTCAAAAAATATTGAATAAGCGTTTTTTTTAAACGAACTTCTTTTCTTTTATAATAAATCTTCTGCCGAGCGTTGGCGCGGGTATTTTGAGACACCCTGTATTTAACAGGTCTCGAGGTGAGGTGTCACCACATAATAAACTAACACAAATTTATTGGATATTTGTCTTCAATATTAATATATAAAAAAATTTGAAATTGGCCAAATATTATGTTTTTTTTTTCATAGGATGTTGTGTATATGTAATCGCCTCGTCGTTTGCGGTCATTAATAATGAAACAAACGAAATTCGTAGCCGACTGTAAAATAGCGACCCGGTACCGCGATAAAACTCGGCGTTCTATTAATAGACGGACTATTTTTGGAACGGTACGCCTTTTATCAGATCCGAACGAGTTCCAGTCAATTGCGGATAACCCATTACGCACCTTGCGTGGTTACCGTAGCAACCGTTCGTTTTACCGGACTTTTACGAACGATTTACGCCGTTTCTTTTAGTCGGCCGGCCGTCACACGTCACTCGCTACTTTGATATACACTTTACGTGGCCGAACGTACCGCACTGTTGCCGCTAAAAAAAAATTCAATCGAGCGCCTTTCAAAATAAACGTTTTTCCTATTTCGGTGCAGAGGAAAAAATACGCTGCATTTACGGGGTCGGTCAAGAGTTTCCGGAATTATTAAATTTAGTTTACGGGGGTTTTCGGCACACTTCGTTTTTGAAGCATCGACAAACAAAAACTTTATTAAGGAATTATTGATTTTAAATAATTCTTAAACTCTAATGACAACGAAAATTACTTAACGATAAAGAAAAAATATTTTATAACGCTTTCACGAATACACTCACGAGGCGAGGCCGGAAACTTTTCAAGTTACCCTCGTATATCCTACGTGTGCTCCATTCCTACGTTAAGTCCAATGGCTTGTGTTTACTGGGTAATATTTAATTTTATTTGTGAGTCTAATGACCAGCTATCTTTTTTGTGGTCTTCCTTTTGATCTTTTCCCCTCAGGTTTTCCATCTCTTGTAATCTTTGCTAATCTGTGCTGTTCCTGTTGCGGCTGCTGTTTTCCTTACTTGGGTATATCTTCTCTTGGTAAATATCACAGTGGCTTGTCACATATACTCCTGAGTATCTTCAGCTTACATCTAAGATACTGTTAGACATTCAGTTTTCCGGGTTAATATTGCCATATTGTATTGTTTTTCGGTTTTATTAAATGTGTGTAACATTTTTTGTAGGCTGTCTTCGCTATTAGATATCAGTACCGCATCGTCCGCGTAACATAGATTCGTGTATACTGTGTCATTACGTCCACGAAATACACGAAGATAGGGTTGTTGTATTCTATTAACTTTTCCACTGACTGGCGAATTATAAAGATGGCATCTGTTGTTGTTGTTATTTCGAAAACCTTGCTGTTCTTCGCATGTCGGAATTGTTGCTCTTAGTTCTTCTGCTATGATTTTGGTGACAATTTTCGAGATTGTATTTAGCAACGACATTCACCTATAGTTTGATGGCTTATTCTTGTCTCCTTTTTTAAATATTAATGTAGTCAAACTTTTATTCCGCCCTAGAAGTATCTTCTTTAATTATTTAGAAAATTCAGAGTCTGCCAGTCGACAAAGAAGGTGATGGTCACCATCTTTTGAGATTGTGAAGGAATTCTTTTTATAGATTTTAAAGTAACTAATACCACTGTCAATGTTGAATATCACGCAACATTATCACATAAATTGCGAGACTGAATACGTGTGAATCGTCGAGGAAAACTGACCAGAGGCGTGCGTCTTTTGCACGATAATGCACCTGTCCATACTGCTGGTGTTGCACAAGCTGCCATTTTAGGGTACGGGTTCCAACAGATAGATCGTCCTCCCTGTACTCCAGATATGGCCCCCAGCGACTATTATTTGTTTAGTGGACGGCGGTTTAACGACGATGTTGAGTTAAAAGAGGCTGTTTTAGTTCATTTTGCAGACAGACGAAAAGAATATATTTTTAAAGGCATTTAGTTAAGTTAAGGGGATCATATTGAAAAATAATAAAAAAATGTTACTCTACTTTGTTTCTTTCGTATTCAGGCCCGCAAGTTTTGGCGCTGCCCTCGTATATCAATATTTGTAGGTGTCTTTTTTCTAGATAAATAACGACACGTCTATACTGCCCGACGTGACGTTGGAGCTGAAATGGAACGACACCAGGGGCGACACCGTCGTCGCCACGAAAATAATGACGGACATGATGTGCGAGGGCGTGGCCGCGTTCTTCGGACCGGAAGGTTCGTGCCACGTCGAGGCCATAGTGTCACAGGCCAGGAACATTCCGATGATCAGTTACGTGAGTGTCCGTCGGGAAAAAAGAACGCCCTGTTAAATGAAATAAATATTAATCATCACGAAATCAAATCGTACGATTTGGTTAATTTGAAAACTTGACTAGTTTTTTTTTGTATAAGTATCGACAAAACAAAGGTTATGTTGACTAAGCTTAATTTTCAAAAAATTTCTAATGTTTTTGCCCCAAATATTTACGTCTTCATTCCACCAATCGTTGGGACCATTTTTAATTTCTGTTGCAACATGAAATGTTATAGAATGTGTTTTTAAACGTTTTCTTTTTTCTATAAAATAATAAGTCAGAATTTCTAATAAACAAGTTATAATATCTAAAAAACAAATCAGAATTCCTGAGCCACATGTCAGAATTCCTGAGAAAAATGTCAGAATTTCTGAGAAACATCAGAATTTTTGAAAAATAGGTTAGAATTTTTGAAAAATAGATAAGAATTTCTGGAAGAAATGTAGAATTTCTAAGAAATATGTCGGAATTTATGGGAAACATGTCATAATTTTTAAGAAACAAATAACAGTTTCTGAGAAACGAGTCAGAATTTCGAAGGAACAAGGGAGAATTTCTGAGAAACATTAAAATATCTGAAAAACCAGAGAGGATTTCTGACTATAAATCATAATTTCTGAGATATGCCAGAATTCCTAGTAAACAAGTCGCACTTTCCGAGAAACATAAGAATTTGTGAAAATAACTCGGAATTCGTGACACGAGCCTCTCGTAAGGGGGATTGGGAAACGAAACATCGGATATACAGGGAAATGATAAGGACTGGATGGATAATCTCTAAACTGGAGGACTCCAAAATATTGATAAACATTTTATAGTGCACATAATAATAAAAATTAGCAGTTTTAAATTTTTTGATATGACAAATACGAATGTGAGACTTGTTTGTTTTTCAGAATTTCCGACTTTAATTTAAAAAAAAATAGGACATTAAAAGCTTTGTGGATTTTTTTATATTTTAATTTTATTTTCAATTTTTTGATTTATTTGATTCTACAATTACGAAATGGAAACTTCATCATATTATTTGGGTAAATGGAATCATTTTTTTTTTTTATCTGGGCGCTTTCGTGGAAATCTTTATTAACAACTTTAATCAGTCCGGAATTAGTGTTTGGTGACATTTTTTAAATTATATATAATATTAAATTACGATTGTGTGATACAATATTTGTGTTTGAACTCCTGCCTTCGGCAACTTGTTTCAATTTTTGAGGTTAAGGTAGGCGCGAAGTATACTTTATATAGTAAAATTTTGTAAGTATAATTTTGGTTCGATACTTTTTTTAGCATTCGGCTAATTATAAGGGTCGAATTTTTATAGTTGGTTAAGCTGGAGGCACAAATTTTTCCCCAAGGTAAAATATTTCAAAAAGTAGATATGAAAGGCCGGTTGACGAGCACGTGAGTGTCCGTCGGGAAAAAAGAACTCCCTGTTAAATGAAATAAATATTAATCATCACGAAATTAAAATGGTACGATTTGGTTAATTTAAAAACTTGACTAGTTCTTTTTTGTATAAGTATCGACAAAAGAAAGGTTATGTTGACTAAGCTTAATTTTCAAAAAATTTCTAATGTTTTTGCCCCAAATATTTACGTCTTCATTCCACCAATCGTTGGGACCATTTTTAATTTCTGTTGCAACATGAAATGTTATAGAATGTGTTTTTAAACGTTTTCTTTTTTCTATAAAAATCCTTTTTTCCGTTTCTGTGAACAGTCGATCCTGTTTTATGTTTTGAAGCCTCTTAACAAAAAATTGCGGTAGTTCAGGCATATTGTCTTCAAATATACCCGTCACAACTGTTGTGACCGGAAAAATAGCATCATAGATCCGGTATGCAATGCTGTTCGTGGTGGTTAAAATTTTCGGGATAAATTAGTTGCCCGTCGAAGTTCCGCTACAGACTCGTATCGTGTTTTATATATTTTGTTTTGCATGTACCCCGAAAAAAACTGAAAGATGAAAGAATTGGTCTTAAAAGTCCGGAGTTATGACTTGGGCACCATCTTGCTCAAGGTGTATATCGTTATAATATACTAAGGGAATATCTTCGAGTAGTTCTGGAATTACTTCGTCAAGTAGATCTAGGTATCTACTTAACATTATAATAACATAATTTTTATCACAATAATAAGACGTTATTATTTAAAAAAAAATCTATTTTTATGCTGTTATAATATCGAACTGAGGTGGCTTTTACTTGATGAAAATCCATCTTTTTTATTCAGTACACTCCTCAGTGGATAATAAAATTTTTACTACTAATACACTTACATACAAAAATCGATACCTGTCTCACCTGCGCAGTACCTGGGTCCACCTGGGCTTAGTGGGTCGCCACCTCATGTATAGTAGGTATAGGGGCCTCAATGTACAAAAGCCCAGGTCTGGTCAAATACATGCAGTTAGCCGCCTACTGGCTCTTAGACTATCACCCTGTTGCTTTCTTTGTAAATGGCGCCTGCGGAAGTTTTTTTTTTCCAAAAAAAAAAACACCCTGTACATTGCAGAAATGCTCCGATTACAAGGCGTCGAAGGTGCCGACGTTTGCACGGACCGAACCTCCGGACACTCAGGTGACCAAGTCGATAGTGTCTCTGTTGGACTACTACAATTGGCACAAGTTCTCGATTATTTACGAGGAGGGATGGGAGACGGTCGCCCATTCGCTGGAGAAACAGGCCGCTGACAGGAACATGTCGGTGCAGCACAAAAACTTCGCGATGGACAAGCACAAATGCTGCGAGCAAGGGTTCCAGTGCTGTTGGACCGGGTTCTGGTACGAGTTCATTCAGAGCACCAAGAATAAGACCAGGAGTGAGTCAAATTAAATTTGTACTTCTTGTCCGGCAAAATGTTAAACAGTTTAATTTTATTCGTTCTTTTTACATGAAAAAAAAAAACGGTACGGCAAGTGTCGCTGCACAATATGTTAATTTTTTTTTATCATTTTACAAAATTGAAAACGTTTCCTTTAAAAAAATTTTAAAGCACCTTTTTGCCAACATCGAGCATTTTCTGTTCATTAGGTAATTAATTAAAATATTTTACTGCATAATGGACGTAGTTTCTTTGTCCAATAGCCAATTGGTGTCGCCGTAAAAAATATATAAAACAGTCTGTGTTGAGTACTAGTTTGTTTGATAAAAATGGCAGAAAGCTCTTGAACCACCCTATAGAAAAACATATAACAAAACGTAAGTACTTCCTACTTTGGAACAGTTTTTTTAAACTAATGTTGTCGTTCACCTGTCAGATTTCGTACATTTCTGATGTAATTTCGGTGCCTAAAAAAATGAATAAAAAAAAACGTTTCTATGTTATAGATAGATACCATTCTCAAAATTAAATAAAATTAGTCAGGAGTCAGAATTTCTGACTATTATTCAGAATTCCTGAGAAACAAGTCAGAATGTCTGACTACAAGTCAGACTTCCTGAGAAACATGTCAGAATTTTTGAAGAAACATATCAGAATTTCTGAAAAATTGGTCAAAATTTATTGAAAAAAATGTCAGACTTTCTAACAAGTCAGAATTTCTCTCAAACATCAGAATTCCTGAAAAATTGATTATAACTTCCGGAAAAAGACAGCATTTCCGAGAAACAAGTCAGAATGTCTGACTACAACTCAGACTTCCTGAGAAACATATCAGAATTTTTGAAGAAACATATCAGAATTTCTGAAAAATAGATCAGAATTTATTGAAAAAAAAAAACTCAGAATTCTGGAGCAACATATCAGACTTTCTAATAAGTCAGAATTTCTCAGAAACATCAGAATTCCTGAAAAATAGGTCAGAATTTGCGGAAAAAGACAGCATTTCTGAGAAACAAGTCAGAATTCCTGAGAAACATATCAGAATTTCTGAAAGATTGATTAAAATTTATTTAAAAAAAACTCAGAATTTTTGAGAAACATGCCAGAATTTCTAGCAAACAATTTTATTGCAACAAAAGATTGCTGAATAAAATGTAATAGCTATATGTAGTTCGACCACTGAAATCAACAATCTCTAATATGAGGAGCCTATTAATCACCGTTTCTGAATTATTGGTCCTCGTTTTCAGTACGATGCGCATTTTCCAAATTAAATTGGCTCTGGAAAACACCCTTAAAATATCTGCAACGAACTTTGTAACAGCGTCAATTGTTTAATAGCCGAAGTTTGCAGTCTTAAATATTCGTCCAATATTTACACTATTATTTTTTTTTATTACTTTTTTTTTGATTATCGAAGGATGTTATTTCATTAAGTAAAAAAAGTAAAGCTATAGATGTTAGAAACTACGTGAATAAATTCGTTCGTTCGGGTAAATAATTGGAAGCCCCTGCAAGTTTTCACCGAAATTTTCAGTTTACGTGTTCCTCGGCACCGCTATCTCGCTGGTCGACTTCATGGACACGATGCAGAGGGCGCAGCTGTTCGCCAACGGCGACTACATCGTCATCTACGTCGACATGAACACGTATCTCGAGAAGGAGGTCCACAAGTACATATTCCGTAGGTGTTTTTACAGGCACTTTGGAGCTGCAAATAGTAGTTTACATAACAAGTTGTTTAAAAGGCGGTTTTTTTCAGAATAAGTCAGAATTTCTAATAAACAAGTTATAATATCTAAAAAACAAATCAGAATTCCTGAGCCACATGTCAGAATTCCTGAGAAAAATGTCAGAATTTCTGAGAAACATCAGAATTTTTGAAAAATAGGTTAGAATTTTTGAAAAATAGATAAGAATTTCTGGAAGAAATGTAGAATTTCTAAGAAATATGTCGAAATTTATGGGAAACATGTCATAATTTTTAAGAAACAAGTAACAGTTTCTGAGAAACGAGTCAGAATTTCAAAGGAACAAGGGAGAATTTCTGAGAAACATTAAAATATCTGAAAAACCAGTCAGGATTTCTGACTATAAATCATAATTTCTGAGACATGCCAGAATTCCTAGTAAACAAGTCGCAATTTCCGAGAAACATCAGAATTTGTGAAAATAACTCGGAATTCGTGACACGAGCCTCTCGTAAGGGGGATTGGGAAACGAAACATCGGATATACAGGGAAATGATAAGGACTGAATGGATAATCTCTAAACTGGAGGACTCCAAAATATTGATAAACATTTTATAGTGCACATAATAATAAAAATTAGCAGTTTTAAATTTTTTGATATGACAATTACGAATGTGAGACTTGTTTGTTTTTCAGAATTTCCGACTTTAATTAAAAAAAAAAATAGGACATTAAAAGCTTTGTGGATTTTTTAATATTTTAATTTTATTTTCAATTTTTTGATTTATTTGATTCTAGAATTACGAATTGGAAACTTCATCATATTATTTGGGTAAATGGAATCATATTTTTTTTTATCTGGGCGCTTTCGTGGAAATCTTTATTAACAACTTTAATCAGTCCGGAATTAGTGTTTGGTGACATTTTTTTTGAACATTAATATTAAATTACGATTGTGTGATACAATATTTGTGTTTCAACTCCTGCCTTCGGCGACTTGTTTCAATTTTTGAGGTTAAGGTAGGCGCGAAGTATACTTTATATAGTAAAATTTTGTAAGTATAATTTTGGTTCGATACTTTTTTTAGCATTCGGCTAATTATAAGGGTCGAATTTTTAAAGTTGGTTAAGCTGGAGGCACAAATTTTTTCCCAAGGTCAAATATTTCAAAAAGTAGATATGTAAGGCCGGTTGACGAGCACAAAATCAGACGTAACCTAGAACGATGCAGGTTTCGACGATCTCGAGAAGCATTGGGGCTGCAAGAACCTCTCAGACTACGACAATTTCGTCAAACGCGTCAAGTCGTTGTTCGTGGTGGTTTTGACCGCGCCGACGGAGAACTACAAGAATTTTTCGGAAATGGTGCGGCAGTACAACGAGCGGCCCCCGTTCGATTTCGAGACCCATTTCCTGAGCAGGTACTTCGAAAAATTCGTCTCGATCTACGCCGCGTACCTCTACGACTCGGTCAAGCTGTACGCGTCCGCGTTGCACCATCTGCTGGCCAAAGAGGGTACCGTCGACGACAAGGTGATCAGGGAGGTGTCCGGCAACGGTACGAAGATCATCGAGACGATCATCGAAATCAACCAGACGTATAAGAGTGAGTTAAATGTTTTATCTCACTCTTTTTGAAATTGAAATTTGAACTAGAGGCTACATGTTGTTCAAAATAAACGATTATAATTTCTATATCCTCTGGTGTTGAAGTGGGATTCACATTCCATTAAAAAAAAAAACTCTATATAACGAAATTGAAGGGACTGCTTTTTTTTGACAATACGCGTATATGTTCTGTAATATTTAATTATTTTTTATACATGTTTTAACATCTCCTTAGGAACATTTTATATAAATGTTTCAGAACTGCATATAATGTTTCAAATAATCTTTCATTTTCTTTTGAATTTTTTTAGTATGCCAATACACATCTCGTACTTTGGCTTGTATTTTCACCCTTTGTTCGCGAGGGCCATCTGCCCCATGATACATAAAAAATTTCTCTAGCAGCTTAACTGAATATAGAACTTGTTAAATGGTTGGTGGTGGTCCCCCATCAACTTCTTATGATTATGATTCACTGTTTCATAGTAGTTATTGCGTAACCGACACTTTGAGTCTGTAGCGTTCTCTAGGATTATTAATTATTTTATTAATTGACAATTAATTATTGAGTATTAAGGGGCGGGGCCGGTTTTAGGTATCACCGGGGCCGTCATGAAGCTGGACAAAAATGGCGACTCGGAAGGGAACTTTTCGGTATTGGCTTTCCGGCCCGTCAGCCAGGAGATTTATCTGGGGGGCAACAATTTTAGCTGCGACTTTCGCCTGGGGCCGGTGGGCCAGTTTTTTCAATCGGACGAGTCCCCCTATCCGGTGAGTGTTTTTTTTTTTTTTTTTTAAGAATTTTTTCGTGTGTTTGGTGCGCCTCGGGGGTCGGTAGTGTTTTATAACCCAATTTAAAGTCAAGCAATTAAGCGTCAATTCGGCGATACGTAGGGTGTTCTGATTGAAATGAAAAAAATTGGTGGTGGCCCCGGCGAAACGAGTCGCCCCGTATAGATGAAGATGTAATAAATGAAAAGTCCAAATTATCTCAAGTGACTTTGATATCGGGATGAGGTAGTTGGTCACTCAGTAGAGTAAAGTTCATTCTCACTTAATTGAAAAGTGTTAAACATTGTTAGTATGCGCTATTTAAAATTATTTTTACAGGGTGGCCGAAAAAAAGCGCGACTAATAAAACATACATATATTTTTTTGACATGGAACATCCTGGTTTTGGAAAAGTTTATGATAACTCGCAAGTTATTAAAGATAGACTTCCGACATACTAAATAAAAGTTTTATATTTAATAAAAAATAACAAAACCGTAATTTTTTGGCAAGCCGCTTTAAAATAACATTAAATTGTGCATGCTAACTTTTTATTTACTAAGTTATCATAACTTTCAAAACCGATGAGACAATGAACTTTACTGTGACATATACGCGTGTATACGGGGGAAGGTTAGAAAGTAAGCGTAGTGTAGAATTGTTTCGTAGCCGTCGTTTACTAACTAAGGTGTGGGATACGGAGCATGCGCGTAGAGGACACAAGATTCTGGATACAAACAAACCCCCTTCCTACCGGCCCCCGCCCCCCCCCCCCCCCAACCACGGCATCGTTCGACGTATGCGCGTAGTAGGCGTAGAGGGGGCGCGCCCCACCCCTCCGAGAGGCTACGTCATTTCGACGAGAAAGGTATTCGTTTCACCTAGAATCTAAACGAAAGAAAAAATCGTAAACTAAATGAAAAATAGCAATAAACGTCAGGCTTTGTTTGTATCTAGTGTCTTTTAGGTCGGCGTCTTATTAACGATTAACGACCATTTTTTGATGCAGTTTCAGAGCCCAATCAAGAGTTTCCGGGCGCGCTTTTAGATCTAGGTAAGACGAAAACCTTTGGCAAAAAGAGGTATGGTCTGTTCATAGATATAAGAAAGTGACCAATTGCTTTTGAATGGGATTATGCAAGGGTAGTCATTAAGAGGCAATGCAACAACATTATTACGTAAAGTTTCGGAATTTAAATTCAGGTAAAATTGTGGTCCGTAATAGAAAATAATTTTATACCTACCTGTGTTTAATATTCCATCCACAAAGTTGGGCAAATTCTGTTAAACATATAGAAAAAGCAGAACAATCGTATATGCATATTGCAAATAATATAGAACAAATAATAATTAGAACAGGCGGCGATAGCGATACTGATATATTATGCGAATAATTTTAAGTAATTTAAGTAGGTAATAAAGATAATTTGTAATTTTCTTTTAGATTTAAACATAAATACATACATAAATAAATAAATATTGTTTAGTATCATTCCTAACAAAACCCCAAATAATTAAATTCTAAGCAAAGTACGGACCTGTTCGGCCATATTTGATTCTTACAGCTTGCCCGGGTCTTTCCTTGATTCGTATCAGTTAGTCACTTTCCTATATCTATGAACAGACTTTACCTCAAACGGAATTTTGAACATTTTCGGAGAAGTGTTATATTTCTTAAGAGGTCTTGATACGTGGTCAGTGATATTTTAAATGTATGGAAGAACAACGGTGGCAAGTGTGGAATTCCTTTTCTGTAAACAGAATCTAATGTAATTCCAGTAATACGGAAACTCGATATGTTGCTCAGAAGGGGTAATCCTGACTTGTGAGTCTCAGGGAGTCTAAGATAGGTCTAAGGTTGCCAGAAGTTGTTTTTATAACAATCTAAAAGTTTCACACCACCTGACGCGTGTTTTCAATCTTTCTTTTGAAAGTTCCATGTCGACGCACTTGTTCTATGCTCTTGGTTAGTTGTCTGACACGGTGAACGCGGCAGAGATGTTTCCATGTTTCGAAAAAGACAAAATATCGCCGTTCATACGAGCACCGACGTCACAAGACAGTTGTTAGGGCTCGTGCTCACACGAGGCCACGCCCACTTTACCTGACTCAAAGTGTCTGCGCGAGTAGGTTTTCTGTAAACAGAATGACTCACTGTTAGGTCAGATTTTCTATTCATAAGAATATCTAAGAATGAGCGATTATATAATGAAGGATTCTACGTCGAAACTAATCTAATGGATCTAATGTAATGGTTTTCAATTGTCCAATCAGTTTTTCCAGTAATACAGAAACTATATATTTTGTTCTCAGGGGTAATCCTGGTTTATGAATCTTAGGGAGTTCATAGATACGAGGAACTTTAGAGTCATGAAGAGTGACAGACGATTGCCGGGAGTTGTTTTTATAACAATATAAAAGTTTCACACCGCCTAAAGCTTTAAAGATGTTTCATGTTTAGAAAAAGCCAAAATATCGTCTTTCATACGAGCGCCGACGTCACAAGGCAAGGGCGGTCACACGAGGCCACGCCCCCCCCCCCTCTTTACCCGTCGTTTGTTCCAGCAATATAAGGTAAACCTGAACAAGCCGATCATGTGGGTGGGACGAGACAGGCCTAACGACGAGCCCAGTTGCGGTTTCGACAACAAATTGTGCCCCAAATCGGACACGCACCGCGACAGCATCGTCGTAGCGGGCGTCCTCGCTGTCGTGCTATTCTGCGCAAGCGTCATCACGATGAGCATATACCGCAAGTGGAAGATCGAACAGGAGATCGAGGGTCTGCTGTGGAAGATCGATCGCGACGACATCCACAGCTACTTCGAGAAGGACAACCTGATCGCCAGCCCGAGTCGGGTGAGTCGCGGGGACGACGGTACGTTTGAACTAACCCGGAGCGCGCGAATGAACTACCGGTCGGTGCCGTGGCCATAAATCTGAGAACATTTCGTATAGATATACGAGACAGTGGTCGGGTATAAAGGAGAGTATCTATTAATGTCATATTATACAGGGTGTTTCATCGAAAACGTTTGATTTCCCACATGTTTATGAATCGAATAAGTTTACGTTGTTCCTTTTAGTTGATAAACGAGATGTATTACTTTGATACAGTGTTTGCGCACTCGGTATACAGACTGTCCAGGATATTGAGGAAACTAAAGATGCATTTTTATTTTTCTCTGGTGTTAATTTAAAAGTGGCCAATTTTTGCCATAATGGACATGCCCTGTAAATTTTTAAAAAATCGTCAAGAACAACAGTTTATGCAGCCGAATCTATTTACCTATTTACGCTATTTACCTGCCAAACTTGAAGTCGATAGCTTCAAATTTCCGTCCAAAAAACAGTCGAAAATCGAAAAAAAAAATATGGATGCCGAAACTTTAACGCAGTCATTTTTATATATCTTATGCACCCCGTAGACGGTTCAAAAGGAGCAAAATTTGAAACGTGTAGCTCAAACCGTTCGGAAGTTAATGTCGAAAAACCCACGAACAGAGAACTGAGAACGGAGAACGGACAGACAAAAAAAATTTTTTTTCGACACTGATCATTTCTATTCAATGGCGGTCCGGTAGGACCTACCGTTGCCGAGATATAAGTTTCATCGATTTTTCGAAAATAACAAGACGCCTGCTCCAGTGGCTAAGCTCAGGCGAAAGTCTACCCAAGAAACCTATCTTTTTTCTAATTTTTTTATAAATATAATCTACATGTTGGGAGATATTTAATTGAGAATCTAGAACAACTCCCAGACACTTCATTTGTGAAACATTTCCTATTAATAAAATACCATATATGTTGTATTTAAATTTAACTTGAGCTTATTTACGTACAATCAGTCACTAAGTAACATTAATTCCAAGTTCACATTGTCTACCACTTCTGCGTCTGATTCCATATGCAGTTTATCCACCAGACGTCCTCTATCGATGGTCCCAAAGGCTCACCTCCAATTGTAAAGACAATTCAGTTATGCGGCTGCTTAAACACAATTCTTCCTAAAACATTGCCTATAACCGATAATAAATTAATTGGTCGGTATTTCCAGGTTTACTCGGAACTGGTACTTTGGGTATAGGTAAAGTAACGCTTGCCTTGATCTCTTCGGGAATTTTTCCTGACTTAAGTCAGAAGAAATATTTTTCAAAAAGTTTTATTTATTTATTTATTGTCTATTTGGAATACTTTCAGCAATGTCAAGAATGCTGTTTGCATAAAAGTTGTTAAAATTTTGTTCTGTATTACCCAAATCATCTCGAAATTTTCATTTTTTTTTTAAATTTTTCCTGTATCGATAGGTTCCATGCGGGGATGGAACTCTAAACCGCTGTGTTGTCGATGTGTTAGGAGAAAAATTTGAAGACCCGTAGTTCAACCCGTTCCAACTTTATCCGGCTTCAATAACGTCCGTTTCGTAGAACAGAGAACAGATAAAAAATGAAATATATATTTTTAAGGAACTTAAACGATTTACTCAAAAAAGTGGGTTTTTTCTCATAACTGGGACAACCTGTATATTATATTATTGTCATTTCCCCGAATCTCGCGCGTTCAGGTTTCGAGAAAATCATTGTTTTCCCTCCGGGAAAAAATTTTTCAACAGATCCCGTCTGGGGATAGAACCGTATGTCGCTGTCGAATATTACCTCGATAGCTCGAAACTTTGTTTCATAACTTCGCGCGAGAGTCCGTTACGGAGAACAGAGTCGAGGGAACAGAGAACAGACGCGCGATGCGTTTGAACTACTATTTGATATGAGCGTTCGGTAACGTTGCAGCTGAGCCTGGCGAGCGCCAGCGTCAACTCGTACGAGTCGAGGGGCGGGCAGCAGGTGTTCGCGACTACTGCGCAGTACCGCGGTCTCCTGGTGCGCATCCGCGAGCTCAGGTTCTCCCGGAAGAAGGACATCTCTCGGGAAGTGATGAAAGAGATGCGGCTGCTGCGCGAACTACGTCATGACAACGTCAACTCGTTTGTAGGCGCTTGCGTGTTGCCCACCTCACTGCTCCTGGTCACAGATTACTGCGCCAAAGGGAGTTTATACGTAAGTGAGGGCGCGGATATCGCAGGACGACCTAACCCCTCGCTTTGCAGGATATCATAGAGAACGAGGACATTAAGCTGGACAAGATGTTTATAGCGTCTCTGGTACACGATCTCATTAAAGTAAGTTGAAATATTTATTTATATTTAATAATATATTTATTCCATTTTTCCTGAAAGATCTTACAAAAACTTAAAATTTTTAATTCTTTAATGATTTGACCACGTATTTAAAACATTTATTTAATTTAGAACAGTTATCACCGATTTACAAATTGTACTCTAAGCGAGTGCCTTGCCTTGTGCCTTTGTGAGTGCCAACGTTTTGAACTTGAAAAGAAGTCGATGTCAAAATCCGCAGAACTACGAAAATCAGTCTCTGCTTGTCGTACTCGAGAAAAATGAAAAACGTCGATTTAACAATCCCAACGTAAACTGATGGATATGACGTCACCATCACTCGCTTCATCGGTATGAGGTCCGAATGTTTGAGCGACCGGCCTCTAGGTGGCGCGTACCATGCGACAAAACTAGGAGGTTTGATCACTTGACTCTCCAGCCTGTGACAAAGTATAGAGGTTACTTGGTGAGAACACGACAAACCTCGACAAAAAGTCTTGTCAATAAACCTTAATTTTTCATTGGATACTTGTTTTGTCCAACCAACAGGGAAGGCTCCGAGGCAGATATCAAGAGAAGGATTGGGATGGCCAAAGAAGCGTTGGTTATGATCTAGAAATTCAAAATCAAAATTAAAGGCCGTTGATCACTTGCAAATATTTACACATTTAACCCGTCGCAAAGATGTCAGGTACCATTAATTTATTTTAATCCGTCGTCCTCAGGGTATGTTGTATCTGCACAATTCTCTGCTCGGGTGTCACGGCAACCTGAAGTCGTCGAACTGCGTCGTGACCAGTCGGTGGGTGCTCCAGGTTGCAGATTTCGGTCTCGCCGAGATGCGACACTGCGCGGAGAACGACAGTATCGGCGAACACCAGTACTATCGCAGTAAGTACGATTGGTTTCGGACCCCGCCCCCCGTCCGCGTCGCGAATCAGCAAACTTCTGTCGCAGGTTTGTTCTGGAAAGCCCCGGAAATACTCCGGAATCCCAGTCTCTACGTCAAGGGCACCCAGAAGGGGGATGTGTACGCGTTCGCCATCATCCTCTTCGAGCTGCTGGGCAGGAAAGGGCCGTTTGGCATCACCGGGTACGAACCTATAGGTAGGCACGTGCCCTGGGGGGTCGAATTGGCGCGGCAATCGCGAGAAACTTCATACGCGACCGTTTTCTTTTTCTTAGGTTTAGTACGTTTGAACTACTCCCGCCTTACGCTCCACTTGCATTGCGGTCTTAATGTCTTGTTTTCTTTTTTTTTTTCTATTTCGTGGCCCGCTCTATAATGGAAATGGAGTTCATCCGAACTACTTTTGAATCAAGTTTTAAGCGAACGCAGTGTACATTCGTCGGGTTTTTAAAAAATGGTTCTATATGTTTATTTGGAATTCTGTACGTTTGAACTATTCACGCCTTGTCCAGTTTGTTTGGAAACATCGTCTTATTGACCTACTTTTAAATCGAATACTAAACGAACGCTACTTTATTTTAATTCGAAAGATTTATCTTAGGTTACGTTTGAACTACTGTCGCCTTCTCGACTTAGGGTGCGGCTTTAAGATTGCGTTTTTCTTCTTTTTTTAATTCGTGAAAAAAGGCGATTTGGATGTTTAGAAAAGTTCTTTATGTTTATTTGAGATTAAGTACGTTTGAACTACCATGACTTTCTCCAGGTGCGGTTAAGATTGCGTTTTTTTTTTAAATTCGTGGAAACGATGTCCTAGTTTTAAATAGCGCGATCAAAGAACAGAATTCCCTTGTTTAGGTTAAGTACGTTCGAAATACTTCTCGAGTTCCGCTTGCGGGTTTTTATAGTGAACTACTTTCAAATCAACTATTAAACAGGCACTTTAGTTGGTTCGGTACGAAAAAAATGGTACTTTCGAACTACCCGCGCGGTTTCCGCTTGCAGAAATCATCGAGCTAGTTAAAAGGGTACCGTCGCAGGGCGAGGAACCCTTCAGACCCGACGTGGATATATTCCTGGACGCGGAAATCGCGTACGACGAGTACATCGTCCAAGTGATGAAAGAGTGCTGGTCCGAGTGTCCGGATCAGAGGCCCGATTTCGTCGCGATCCGGGCAAAGCTCAAACGGATGAAGGGCGGCAAAAGCAAGAACATCATGGATCAGATGATGGACATGATGGTGACGTACGCGAATAACTTGGAGGACTTGGTCAACGAGAGGACGAGACTGTTGTACGAAGAGAAGAACAAAACGGAGGACCTTCTCCATCGGATGTTGCCCAAGTGCGTGACGTAGCCGCTTTGGTCGGATGGCGTAAACTAGGTGGCGTGTTTCAGGCCAGTGGCGGAGAGACTGACCAAGGGCTACGGCATCGAGCCGGAGTCCTTCGACCTGGTGACGATCTATTTCAGCGACATCGTCGGCTTTACTGCCATGTCGGCGGAGAGCACGCCGCTGCAGGTGGTCAACTTTTTGAACGACCTTTATACCGTTTTCGATCGGATCATCAAGGGTTACGATGTCTACAAGGTGGAAACGATAGGGGACGCTTACATGGTGGTGAGTGCTTTTTTCAATCTTTTTTTTTGTTTTTAAACTTCTGGATTCCTCCTGCATCGATTTTTGCTGAATCGAAACTGAAATGAAGCCAACAAGATGATTGGCGAAACGTCAGCAATTTCTACTCAGCAAAAACCGACGCGGGAGGAATCCAGAAGTTTCGTAAAATGTATTACAGTTGCCTGTGGCAGTTTGTTTGAAAAAAAAAACCATTCCTTCTATATTTTGCGTTTTTAATTATTTCGTTTGCCCCTTGAGTCGGTCATTTTTTCTTATATCTTTGGTTTTTAATAATAATGCTCGTTTGCGTTTTTAATAATTTCCGCTTTATCTTGCGTTTTTAATATTTTCCTCTTTATTTTGCGTTTTTAATAATTTCCTCTGTCTTTTGCGTTTTTAATAATTTCCTCTGCCTTTTGTGTTTTTTATAATTTCCTCTGTCTTTTGCGTTCTTAATAATTTGCTCTTTGTTTTGAGTTTTTATTAATTTTCTCTTTATTTTGCGTTTTTAATAATTTCCTCTGTCTTTTGCGTTTTTAATAATTTTCTTTTTATTTTGCGTTTTAAATAATTTCCTCTGTCTTTTGCGTTTTTTATAATTTGCTCCTTATTTTGCGTTTTTCATAATTTCTTTTGTCTTTTGAGTTTTTAATAACTTCCTCTGTCCTTGAGTTTTTAATAATTTCCTCTGTCCTTCGGCTTTTTAATAATTTGCTCTGTCTTTTGCGTTTTTAAAAACTTCCTCCTTATTTTGTTTGTTTGATATTTTTCTGTGTATTTTCCGTTTTTAACATCAGGTGTCGGGTCTGCCGATTCGCAACGGCGATCGGCACGCGGGAGAAATCGCGTCGATGGCGATGGAACTGCTCGCGGCCGTCAAAAACCACACGATACCGCACAGGCCCAAAGAGAGGCTTCAACTACGGATCGGAATCCACACCGGTAAAGGGGGGGGGGGGTAGGGGGCGAGACGTCCGACCCCGCAAAACTAACCTTCCCGTTTTTTACAGGGCCGGTGGTTGCGGGAGTGGTGGGCCTGACGATGCCCAGGTACTGTCTGTTCGGCGACACCGTAAACACCGCCTCCCGCATGGAAAGCAACGGCGAACCCCTCAAAATACACATAAGTATGCAGTGCAAGGACGCCCTCGAGAAATTGGGCGGCTACGTCATCCAGGAACGTGGGTTCGTCAGCATGAAGGGCAAGGGGGACGTGCAAACGTACTGGCTGATCGGCGTCACCGACGAGGCGATCCAAAAGAGGGAAGTGGACCTGACCGAGTTGCCGCCCCTGTTCTGCAGGCCGCGGCGCAGCCCGAAACTCACCAACGAGTCGAGGCAGGCCTCGTTCTGCGGCGGTTTCATGATGGCCGCGGCGAATCGAAGACATTCCAGCGTGCCCAGGGGTGAGTAGCTGATCAGTTCGGTTTATTTAATCATTACAGCAGGTTGGCCGGTCTGTCGTCCCCTAAGCTCATTTTTAATATTCCTAAATTGCTTTCTCGAACCTTCGTTACGTAAAAATAAAAGATGGCGTGACATTTATTTATTTTCCATTTGTTGATGTATATGTTTAGACCACTTTTCTGTGTATATTTCGAAATAAAGAAAAATCAAACGCCCAAGAAATTTTGACAAGATGAAATTGAAATGTTAGTGACCCTAGTAGTGGTAGTGATATTATAGTTACTAAAAAACAGAGAACCGTACCTTTACCATCAAGTTAAAGCAGTAGTGAAGAAAACTTACTCCTGATACTTGCACAAAACCCGTAGATTTTTTCAGAGAGAGAGAGAGAGGGAGGGAGAGAGAGAGGGAGGGAGAGGGAGAGGGAGGGGAAGGGAGGGAGGGAGAAAGAGAGGGGGAGAGGGGGAGGGAGAGAGAGGGAGAGAGAGTAAAACTTCCGAAAACATCCGATCGCTCCCGAACTCGTGCGGTAAAATCCCGGAAACATCCGAAGTGGCTCGGATCCGTGGGTAAACGAAACTGACATGGCAAAGTGACCCTTATCGCACGCTGGTGTGTAATTAGGCATTTTACTGACGGGAGTAGAAAAATAATATTGCGGTATAATGTGGAAGTTTCTTTAACCAAACCCAGAATTACAACCATTAGAGATAAAGACAGCAGTCTGCAGTATTTCATACACATTCCAGAGATCGGACGAAAAATATCAACCATGAAAGAGCCTTAGACCGTGACAAATAAACAATTTTATCCTCGACTCGAAATTCTTATCTTTCACCGTTGCGGTATTCAGTCATCCAAGAAAATGTTCATGCCTCTCTTTTAGCTCCGCCCCCCTCAAACCGTATATAGGCATGTAGATGATTTGTAAATCGTATTTAACATTTTTTTCTAATTTAACGGAGAGAGTGTAAAAAGTTTTCGTCGTATATCGGAGAAACGGTTACCAGGTGCCAGCGTAGACGTCGACAGCTCGTCGACGCTGGAACGCTACAGTCCTACCGTTCATCGCAATCTCCTGCGCGTCACCAAGCAGAGCCTCTACGTCCCTTCGTCCGATTCCAAACTGACGTTAAACTCCGCCTTCGGGAGTCAAACGATCGAGGCGCCGCCGGAGACGGCACCGGCTCCCGCGCCCCGCCACAAACGCGTCCTTTCCAGCATCGCGTCGAGTTCGGAGGAACCGTGCAGGGGGGCGGGGCCGGTCGGTCTCGTCCGCGAAGCGAAATCGCTGGACGCGTTGCCGCGACAGAACCGCCAATTCGACCTGATCGACTCGTTCCTGAGGGGCGGGCGACGCCGCTCCGCTAGGAGCCTCGAAAACTGCCACCGATACCCCGGGGGCGGTATTCAGATCATCGCCATACCGACCGACAAGTTGGCCAATAATAACTTCCCCAACGGGAACCTCGCGAGCATCGTCGACGAGGTGACCTTCCCGGAGGACGCGCAGGTGCCGCTTCTGAACCCGCAGAGGGCGCGCGACGCGCCCGCCGTAGTCGTCAGACGTAGGGGCGGGGCCGAACTAGACGACCCCGACACAGAGCGTCACAAGAGGTTCGTTTGCGTTTTTTTTTTGTAATTTAGTGTGCGAACATCGATCGCAGCTCCCTCTAGACCGGCAACGTAAACGTAAAACATTATATAATTGCCTTCAGTTCTTCCCACGATTTTTGTCTTAACTACTAGGGTTTCTTGAGTTTTGGCAACAGGAGAGGGCCGTATGGTGGTTTTGGTTAGTTTGCATAACTTCAATATTCTTTGTTCTGGTAAGGAGTCTTGATATACTACGATATATATTTCGGGATTTGTAATAAAACAAAAACTATAAGCTACCGACAAATATGACTTTATTGTTCCTCAAATTATTCACCCCGATGACCGATAACACTTTTGCATACGATAAAACCAATCGTCGAAGTCGGCCGGAACTCCAAAATTGTTGTCGAGTTAGTACACGTCTAAAGTTCCATTTTTAACAGTCGCAATTTTTTTAATTCATCACAAAAAACACGAACAACACTCTCCCGCCAAAACCTAACGTCAAAATGTCAAACTTCCCTATAAAAACGTTAGTCGGCAGATGGCAGCACTAGTTTAAGAATATCCCGAAATATGAAAGGCATTTGTGCAACTTATAAACTTTTTTTATTGCCGAAAGTAGATGCACTACATGCCGTTGTCGACGTTTCAAGTGTTTTCGCAGCGCTGGATGGATAAATCAGCGGTGGTGTCTTCATGGTAATCCAGAGAATATTTTTCGCAGACAGAGAAAGTATATTTGAAATCCAACCATCTTTAGAGCCAGCATGCAAAATAGTTATTCTTTTACCTCTTTTTGATGGCGATTATTCACAATTTTCGTCAATGTGGCCGTTTCTTCTAAAGATGGTTTCTTGCTGGCACCACGTTCAACGAGAGTCAAATAAACATTGTTTATAACTTCCTTAGTCTCAATAGGATAGTGATTTTTTACATTTGGGCGGGAGCATCTCCTGAGATACATTAGACTCGCCCATATTTTGCATAATTCGCACACGATCCGACACACGCTGTATTACACACTAAATAAGAATGATTACTAATAAACTTAAACTAAACAGTATACCAAACCAAAAAATATTAAACACAGGTAGGTATAAAATTATTTTCTATTACGGACCACAATTTTACCTGAATTTAAATTCCGAAATTTTAGGTAATAACATTGTTGCATTGTATGTTAATGACCATCCTTTTATAACCCCATTCAAAAGCAATTGGTCACTTTCTTTATCTATGAATAGACCATACCATAGCATAAAAAGAAACCTACCGGTTGCAATTGGTCGGCTTGCGATCTCGCTCGACGGTACATTTGAACTACTTCCAGTTTTTTTTAATTAAAAAAGGTACTCTACAAAAACGGAAGTAGTTCAAATGTACCGTACATTTGAACTGAAGTACTCTATATTTTTGTTTGACAGATGGCACTCGTTGGATCCGATCCCGCAGGCCCGACGTCCGGCGCCGGACGGCGACGACAAAAAACTCAACTCGAAAAACACGTTTCGGAACTGGCTGATCGGGCTCTTCAGCGGTAACGGCTTCAAGTCGAGCCGCACGTCGCTGAAAAAAAACGTGCTGGCCGACTACAACAACCTGAGCCTCAAATCCGAGAAAGAAAGTATAGTTTGAGCGTTCGCCGATTCCCAGATAACGATTGTGATATTTTCCGCAATTTTGTCGTTCCCGATCGGGTGGATTCTTTTTACAGCATTGCTTGTAGTCGCGTAGGTTTTTTGACCGTCCCCCATTTTTGTTTTTCCCCGTTGGCACTTTCCGATCATTGTTGTTGAAAAAAAACGCAAATGAGCAATTTTTACCGTACAAAAGCAGCCAGTTCTTAATATTTCTAACGCATAAACGAAATCAAATGTAAAATTATTCTTCGGTAAATATCCGGTTGAGTTTTCACGAAAAGTTGTTTCGGTTTCATATATACGTGATATATATTAATTTTTCAAGATAGTCAGTTTCCAATGAAGCGATTATCTTTTTCTTATAAAGTAAAATGATAACCCTACTTTGATAAACATAACCCTACTTTTATTTCGGGTTTGGGAGGTTGTAAATTAAGAAAAACTGGTGCTGGTTATTCATACTCTGCTTTTTGAAATGCGCAAACCTAGCTTGCATGTACAGCCGTAAAGAAATAATATTTATTGCACAAAACTAGATTCGCGTAGGCGCAGATTTTCTATGGGGTTCGGGTCTGGACTATATGAGGGCCATTCAATTAGGTCGAGAAGAAGAATGTTGAAATTTCCAAATCTACTATTACATCTTTTACCATATTCAAAATTATTTTTTCAGGATCTTTTTACTGAGACACCAACCAAGCTTCCAACAAATATGGCTACTTTTATTTACACAGGCTACATATTATTCCTTCAAACTTCTCGGATTTCAGTAAAATTTTCTCCGTTTTTCAGATTTTAATCATTCATATATTTCATAACTCAATATACGGGGGGTTTCTAATTAGGCTGGATCCGACGCAGGCGACGTTGTCACATTTACGATTTTTTCCGTAAACTACCAAAATTTCTTATTTTAAATAGAAAGGGCATGTTTTCGTTCTATTCTTAAAATTCTAAGTATCGAATGCCGTCAGTCGGTTTGAGCTTTTATTAAAATGTGCACCTTTTTTTTTTTTTTCAATTATTTTTAAACAGTTTTGATTGTTTTGCCTATCAATTCGTCAAAATCATTAATTAAATTTTGGTGTTTTTGTTGAATAAAACATACCATGGTACATCATGGCGTTTCACGGTTACCTTACGCTCAGAATGATTAAATTTTATTAGAAAAGCGCTTTTATTTCGAAAACTTCAATTTACCACTTGAGTATAGAGCGCCGTGTACATTTTCAAAATTCGAATTTAACCGAGTTTCCAAGATCCTGAAAGATCGAGGCCAAACCGTCAACCTTCTAAATAATCAACTATAGAGATAACCGAAAAACCGCCACTTTTCGATACAACTGGCAACAGCGCATGGGATACAGTCAAAAACCTACGACGCCCGATTTTTGGCAAGCGGCTATAAACAAAGGATCCGTTCGATCGTTCCGCGTCATTCTAGTCGTCCGAAAGGTCCGGTGAAGAAGAGGAAGAGGAAGCGCTATAACCATGCGACGATTCGAGAGGCTGTGAATATTTAGGTATTTTCGTCGGTTGGGGAGGGAGGGGGGGCTCGTTGCTCGAAATTGTCTTTTATTATTATTATTATTTTTTGTTAATTCGATTGTACATAATTCGCCTTAGTATTTTGTTGATTCCCCACCCCTGACCCCGCTCCCCCCTCCCCAAAGGAAAACTATATTTGTGTGTCTCACGTTGAGTGTCGCATTAGAGCTACAATACGGTTTTTCTTTTAATTTGGTACGCGTGCCAATTCAACTCGAAACAAACGACAACACTGGAAATTCAAATGTACACCGTGTGACAAATAAAACGACCCACTATACGATCCAGAAACCCGTAGGAGATACGAAAAAAGTTTCTTGGACTCTCCTGAAGATTTAAAATATTATAATTTTGTTGAGTTTGTTATTTTAAATTGAACGCCCTGTATATATCGATATTTTTGGAATCCTCGGTTAAAATAAAGGTCACTTTCTTACGAAATTTCTTATTCGAATTTTGCATAATTGGGGCAGAAATTGAGGTTATGTGTTTTTTTTTTCATATTTTGATTTCCCCATAAAAAATTGTGCTGTGAACGCTACTGATGCAGGTATTGCAATGAAAATTTAACCACAGACTAAGGAGATGGTGCACTATCGAATCAGTTTGGCAGATGCGCCTCAGCTTATACAGATAAAACCTATTGCTAACAATACAGGGTGTCCATTAATACGTGGAAATTTTGAGAAAAATTGACTCTACACTTTAATAGATTTAATAAAACTTCAAAACTACAAATAAAATATATGCTAACAAAAAACATGACGGCTATGAACTATTTAAATAGAAATATTAACCAAAACTTTTTTCCTCTCTCCTATAGGTTTTCAGATCATATAGTGGGTCGTTTTATTTGGCACACTGTGTACGTTAGTACGTTTTCTGGATTTACGCACCATTTTACCTAGCCATTACAAAATTTCACAGAGGTTAGCTGGGATCAATACGTGACCAGGTAGCGCACAGATTTGAAAATATTTTCAAATATGCAGTGTTGCCGCTTCTATTTAAACGTGGCAACATCTTGCGCGGTTTCCTTGTTATCTGTCGAAATAAAAAATAACTTCGGAAATTTTGAAGCAATTACCACCCTTGAACAAGTTTGAAAAGTTCTGCGGAACTTCTGGGAACAGGTTTTGGATTAGGGTGGTTCCGGAAACACAGTTTATTCAATAACAATTAAAAATTGTTGTAACATAGACAAAATAAACTTCGTAAAACCTCATTTTCATTTAATTTTGGGTTCTAATAAAGTATGACTTTCAAAACTTTGAATTTGAATGGGCCTGGTTGGAAGGAAAGATTACCAAAATTAAATGAAAGTCGTCGATCCCATCGCTCGGGATATGGCGTTTCATTTGATTTTCCGCCGTTTTCCGTTTCAAATTGAATTGGTACGTAAATATTTAAAAAAAAGAGAACTTCAAACAGGTCACTCAACATGATTCACTTTGTATACACAGGGCGTCTATAAAATGTGCGGACAAAACCAAGGATTTCAGAAAATACAGATTGTTTAATTTGAAATGGTAACTTTTATGTCAAAGAATATTCTATTGCTTTGCGGTTAAAAATTTGATTTATGAAAAAAAAATCGAATGGAAATGTTAAATTTGGGGAGGCGTTTTTGAGACGCCCTGTATATGGATACATAAGCGTGTGGGTGTGAATGTGCGTTACAGAGTCTGTCATCGACGAGAGGTTTCGACGTGCCATCAACTTATATATTAGTTTCCGTTTTAAAAAGATTATCCGCGTATGTACATATATAAATGTTATTTTAAATATTGTTTAATATAGGCGAGTATTTATTATCACCTTGGTTTTATTTAGTGCAGTGGACTTCAGCTAAACCCTTAAGAAACAAACAGGCCAACAATTAAAATTATTTATATGTGATGATGATGAACATTCAATAAAAGTTTGCTTTATATTTTTTGAATTTTTGGTAAAAATATATATTAAAATAATAATCTAATAAAATGGTGGCTAAAAAGAAACGTGACGAATACAACATTTTTTTTTGCAATAATAATACATACCTAAGCGTAATAGTTTTTCCAATATTTTAATATTAGCGAATTTGAATTAGATGCTACAGGGTGTTCTAAATAAACGAACATATTTGGATGGATTTCCTTAAATGGCCCACCATGTATGTTGCTGCATCTTTTAACGTCATCTAGCGAGAAATTTAGTATTATGTTTTTTTTATTTAGATTTTTTGAGGTTAGAATTTTAAAAGGAATTCAAATCAAAATTTAAAAATAGGGTTAACAAACGCATGTTGTATTCGTGGCGCTTTTTGAGCCACTCTGTGTACTTTGAAATAATTTCAATTTCATGACAGTTAGGGCTCAGGACCGCTAAACTCAACTGAGGTTAGAAATAATTTCAAGGACAGAAAAGTTTCTGAATTATCTTCAAAGAGCATTAAACATAACGTTTTGTGGCGGGCTTTTATTTAGAATGGCGTACGTAGGACAAATTTACTGGGCATAGGATGTGATACCATTGAAACCCTTTGGACTTGGGTTTCGGAACTGAAGCAAATAACGGGATGATTTTCAGGAAACATCGAGAACATTTGTAAATTGTATTACAGCCCGTGGAAGAGCCTTTCGGGCAATAAAACATTATGTTTTTGTCAAAATACCAGATTTTGTGACCTTTATTAATTAAATAAATTAAATATAATAAATTATATATTATTAATTATTAATATAAATTAATTAATTTAATTAATATTAAAATATTAATATTTAATTATTAATTCATAATTAATAATTTATTATTAACCAGGCATTAGGTATTTAAATAGTGTATACTTCGACCAGAATTGTAGTGCTTTTACAATCGAGCCTACCGAACAAACCCTTAAAATGGAATTTATCGAATATAATCTATAGACTGTTGTTTACAAATCGGAGAACAATTTTGTTGTTTCATTTTTATGAACGATTTTTAATTATATTACAAGTAACACACGATATTTACTGACGCAAAACGACTTAAAGACTGTCGTATCTTATGAATGATGCACATCAGAAGTGGCCATGTAACTCCCTTCTCCTCATTTACATTTTGTTTTCTTTTCAGGTATTGATAACAAAATTCAATAATTACTATTAGAGTAATTTTAATAATTATTACAGCAATTGAAATACTACTAGTGATTTACTAGGTTTCGGGCACTTTCCATGTCTTCTTTTATATTTTGAAGATTAATTTCTCTCAACTGTAGTGGTTCAATATTTTGAACCAATTCACGTAAGTTTTAGTCTTAAATTAATCTCCTTTTTGAGTCATAATTATTATTTTCAATTTTAACATTACACTCTGCGGAAATATATATTTTCTGGGGAATTCGGGATAACTATAATAGAGTTATCATTTAATTGAGTAGCTGAGGCTTTTTTATATTCATTTGGAATCATTGGACAATGATTAGATAAATTAATTGTTTGTGGAATACAGGGCTCGTTTTTATCAAGCAGATTGCTAGGGCATAAGGACATGTTCTCGATTTTACAGCAGTTTTCCTTTAGATTAAAGAAATCCTCTATCGATTTCAAAAGATCGGGGTTATTTATAACGGATATTTTGGTATGGGGTATAAACGGTAGAGATCATAAGACTTGTTAAAAATAAGGAGTACGTAAAATATAATAAGATCATTTTTAATCCTACCGACTGCTCCAATTTATTATTATTTTTTAACACGATATTTATTTTGTATACACACGGTATTTACTGACGCAAAGCGACTTAAAGACTGTCCTATCTTATGAATAATGAGCGTATTTATATAATTATACTCATCACAAGTGGCCATATATATGTAGACGACACAAAAATAAAAGAAATGTGTTGTTAATTTATTTTCAAACTTACCTGTAAGATAAATAGGGTACAGGTACTTACCGTTGCCCTTTGAACTATCCAGTGAAAACAGCCTAGTGTAAATACGTCCTTACTGGAAGGATCACAGTCAAATATCTCCGTAATATATGCAAACCCGAAGGAGATGTAGAATCTGCCACAGCCACACAATTTACGTTTGTGCATTTACATACTTCGTGCTTTGTAAAATATCACCAATAATGAAACCGTGTGTTACCAGTGGTGCGCTCACACACCATAAAATATGCGTTTTCTTGTATCAAATCAGGTCTATTTGAAAAACATTCTACTTTTACTTCTTGTTTGTCGAATTTGAACTTTCTTTTGTATATTTATGCATAAATAATATGTTACGTCTCATGTGCCGCAAAACATTATTCAATGTTTTTTTCCAGTGGTTCGTTTACGCACCAGTATTTTTTTGTATGTTTCCAGTTTTTATTTTTTTGACGCACGTAATGTATTCTTAGGTGCAACAAAATAAATAATTTCAGAGCAAAAAAGTATTTTTTTATTTCTTTTTTATGCTGGGGATAATATGGGTTAAGAACGGTACATATCACCTGATGTTAAAATAAACGCTTCTTTCTACAACGCTCAATCGAATTTAAAAAGGTCCGTTTACGGTTTAAATAAAAATTTCAAGTTTCCAAAAATATTCGTCAGGCAAGACCTACTTAACGCTGTACAAATATCTGTCGGAATGTCAAAACGTCAAAGCACTATATTTTTGGTCGTACAATAACTGATATTGTATTGTGTTTGTTTCTTAAAATGCCTTATATTTTTCATACTTTTTAACTAGCTGTTTGCTTTATATCACTCTCTCGATATCTCTGGCCATAATGGCCGTAGTTTACCACGCCGCAATTTGTGGCGAGGGGGTGGGGGGAAAGAGCGAAAAACCAAAAAGCGCCATTCAAACGTACTGTAATTAGCATACACATCAATACAAGTTGAACAGATAAATCTAAGAGTCTAGGAAATTTTCGATCCGACTAAAGCGGACCCATTGACATATATGTTAATTATTATTATTTTATAAACGTGATCGTGAAAAAAAAAATTACACTGTCAATAACGGGATACAACCTCTATACTTTGCATCAAATAAATGCTCCCTTTACACGAACAAGACGTATGCTTCTGGGGGCATATATGTACACGTATTTTTTTTTTTTTTAAATACAAGCAGCTAAAACGTCTAGGGACATTTTTTTTTTAAATCTACGAAAGAAGAACCGAACGCCCTCCTCCTCCTACGCAAAATTACTCTAGCTCGTATATATATATATTATAGTCACACAATACATTCTAAAAGTCGAAATTAAATTATTATTATTCATTATTATCCACAAAAAAAACACTAATTCTATGCAAAGTATAGCTTGTAAAAAACCACTCGTCATTCTCCTCCTTTACATACATGTTTTCCCTCGGACGTCGCGTCCGGGCCGTTTCCGGTGCGAAATCTGAACGTTTCATTAAACTGAAAAAAAAAACACACACCAAAATTTTTTTTTGCCTCTTACCTTTAAATAAATTTACATTAAAAAAAAATTAAATGAAAAAAGCCGGTCAAAATTCTAACGGTAACATTCGTTGCGAAAAAAAAAGTCAAAGCAAAAAAGATAAAACAAAAATCCCTGCTATACGGAAAGTAAGAGGGAAGGAAAATCATTTAATAAAATGGAATGGAAAAAAATAGAGAATATGTCAGTTCGGTAAAAAGAAAACGAAGAAGTAAAAAGTTTTTGGCAAAAAAAAAGATAATCGAAGCAAAATTAAAAAAAAATAAAGATAATTGTTGGGGAGGAAGGAGCCAAAGCTCAACAAAGCCTTGGTGTCAATTATAATTTTTTTCCTCTAATTGAAAGAACGGTAAAAGAAACTTCCATTTAACAAAATAGAATGAAAGACAAAAAGAAAATGGATAACCCGTGGAAATTCTAACGGTAACTTCGGTTAAAAAGAAAATTAAAGTCAAGCTTAAAGTCAAGCTGAGGCAAAAAGGAATGAAAACCAAACAAAAATGATTCAACTGGAAGAACAGTGAAATAAAACAAAACAGAATGAAGAAGTCGTCAACAATTCGTTTAAATAAAAAAAAAATGAAAAAGAGAAACGTCAAAGTAAAAAAAATATTGGATTGATATAACTAACTGAAAGAACAATAAAATACATTTAGAAAAAAGTCGTTAAACACTCTTTCATGGACAAAATTTTTAGTTAATTTAAGATGCGGCAAAAAGGAAAGCAAGAAACCAAGAAACAAAAAAAAACCGACATAACTAACTGGAAGGACAACAAAACAAAATAAAAAAAAAAAACTAAAAAGAAAACAAAGTAAACAAGTTTTTGGAAATATTTTTTCGAAAGGTTCGCACCTCAAACGGCCCGCCCGCGTCTCCGGTCCGCGCGCCGAAGATGAAGAAAGCGGAAGAGTCGGAAGGGGGTTGCGGGGGACGACCCCGACCACCCGCCGCCAGCGACGAGGGGCGGCGGCGACGGCGGCGGCGGCGGCGTTCCTTTTCGCACGGGAAACACAATGGCGGACGCGCGGGAAAATTTTTGCTTTTTTTTAACCTGCCACCCGGCGGCCACGCCCCCTTACTTCTTGGTCATGATCTTGAGGTACTCGAGGGCGTTGAGGGCGGCGTTCGAGCGCGCGTCCTTGGGCGTTTTGCCCGTGCCGAAGCACACCGCCACCGGCAACGTGGACAGTTGGACCAGGCACTGGCATTGCCCGCCGAGGGATTTCTCCTCCACGTCGACGAACGTCACCTCGAAGTTTTGCTCGGACGCGATCTCCTGCAGGAACTGCACGAAGCTGAACTCTTTGAGGTCCAGGTACTGAGAACAAAAAAAAAAAAGAGATAAAAACTCTTTTCCCACCCTGGTTCATAAAGTTCAGTTGAAAATGTTCCTCTTAAAATGCTCGTTTCATCTGGCATCAAAACAATAAAAAAATATCAAAATATTTAAAAACGTAGTTGGCTATGACATCACAATCTTTTTCTTTTTGACGCTTTAAGGTATAAACAAACTTTGACATTTTTGTTTGTTTTTGTTGTTTATCATATTTCTATTTAAAAAGTTCATAGTTGTCAAATTTTTTGTTAGTATATATTTTATTTGTATTTCAAATAAGTTTAAGTTTATATGAATTTTGAAGTTTTGTTCAATCTCTTAAAGTGTGTAGTATAGAGTCGATTTTTCTCAGAATCTCCACGTATCAATGGACACCCTGTATTATTAGCAATACGTTTTATTCGCATATATGAAAGTATTATTTCTTTTAAAGAAGTAGTATCGTGTCTTTTTTATTTAAAGAATACCTAATATTATCAACAAGTGACCACAAGGCAATTTTATATGCAAATTTCGAATAGAAAATTATTTTTATTCGGCACACGGTGTTCGTGAACCACGCTTAAATCTTTTTTTTTTCGCCCGACCAATTACCTGGAGTTCGTTTAATTTTTTCCCGGCCGACTGTTTCAGGCCCTTGTGGAACTGGGACACTTTTTGCGACTGCTGACTGCTCAGCTTGGTAATTTTGCTGTCTTTCAGGCCGATGTAGCGGGCGGACACGTCCACTGCGTTCCCGCCAAGCTGCAACAACACATTCAAAATCGAAATGCGGGACGCGTAAGTATTGTACGACCAAAAATATAGTGCGTTTATTGCTTTGACGTTTTAAGTACTTTACGGTACCTTAAACGCGGGACCGTGGTAAAACCTATCCGAACAGATAGAAGCGTTTATTTTAACATCGGGTGATACGTATCGTTCTTAAGAGTTTCATCTAAATTGCAATATATTCGTATATATTAAGAAGGTTCCGTCCATTAAATACCTAATTCTCGAGCTTTGATCCTGCCAGGCTGTTTTCACTGGATAGTTCAAAGGATAAGAGTAAGTCTTGTGCGCCGGTATTATATTTTTGTGACTTCTACATAGTTCTTCGATTTGTAAACAACAACAGTCTATATATAGATCATATTCGCCATAGATAAAGGTACGTCATAAGAAACATTTATCAGAATCTTAAAATGAAACGTTGTTTGAAGGTTTTTAACACTTTAAAATGTACTTATATCCCGCTTGTTAATATAGATAGATAAACTCCTAGGACTAATAAACAGTAGGCAAAGTTAATCACGAGGTCGGTTGTAAAAGCACTATATTTCTGGTTCAAGTATATGGCCCATTTCAATTCTGAATCTGACCACTTCGCGGTTCGGTTATCTGAAAACCAATAAGGGTTTTTCCACGTCTTCCTTTTGGAACTCGCAAATTTTAATGCACGCCAAACTTTCGAAAAATAATCATTGAATATTTTTTCATCAAAATTTGTGAGTTCCAGGTTCTACGTCACTCGATGTTACGAAAAAAAAAAAAAAAAAAAAAAAAAAACCGTTCAAGATAGGTTTTGGCTTTTTCGGCACGTTGACGCATAACCGAACTACGGGGCGTGTGTAAAAAATGCGAAATTTTCAAATTTTTTCACGAAAAAAGTTGGCCTTCGGTCACGAAATATGGGAGGAACGCCGCGAAATAATCAAAATTAGGACACGCCGTACAGGGTGAGTCAAGGGTAGAGCAAAGTTCTTTACGCGATCTTAGAAAATGTTAGGATGTATACAGGGCGGCTGGAAAAGGCGCGACGATTAAAACGTGCATTTTTAAAAAAAAACTGAATCCCTATATTTAAATTTTGTTTTGAATTCCTTTTAAAATTCTAAAAATTTTTCTAAATAATTGTAGACGTAGGACGTTATTGCTCTCTAAGAACGAAAACACAAACGACGTAAAACACTACAGGCCATTACCCGCCTATGCACCATTTAGAACAATTTACAAGCATTTTAACAACCAGATTTCAAGAGTTTCTGGATACGAACGCGATACTAGCCTTAGAACAAAAAGGCCGCTGCAGAGAATCTAAAGGTTGCGTCGAAGTATATCCTGGAAGAATGTAAACAAAGGAAACGCAATCTGAAATCAACTGATCAAGGAATACCGAAAACGCGATCGACAGATTTTAAAAATTTAGTTTTGGAATTATTTATTGACTTCAGAGGAAATACGAACTCTAGATAGTGGAACCAGAAAACTTCTTAATATGTACGGAATGCCACACCCAATAGGCGACATACACAGATTATATGTATCGAGGAAGCAGGGGGGGGGGGGGGGCTTTCAAGTCGGCTATATTCAACTTAGAAGAATAACAGACATATATGTAAATCTACTAAGAATATATGCCTAAGAAAAAATCGACAACTAAACTTCAGAATATCATTAGGGCTGCCAAGAAACCGGGATGATACGGAAGAAAAACAGAAAAGAGAAACAAAAGCGAAAATATCGAGTGAACTGAAAACAGAGGGGAGGAATAAACAAACAAAGACCAAGAAATAAATCCCAGATGCACCTACGGATGGCTAGCGAAAGGAAATCTTAAGGGTCAGACAGAAAGCCTAATAGTCGCGGCACAGGCCATTAATGCTCGATACTACTCAAAAAATATCCTAAAAAACGCAATAGACTCAAAGTGTCGGTTACTACGATGAAACAATGAATCGTATCCTCCCTGGTTGACCTATACTCGCAAAAAATGCCAAAAATATGCCAAAAAAAAAAAGAAATAATGATTGTCGCAGTGTTTTCTTTTTTTTTATAAACCTCCCGCTGTGCAACGACCTCAGACAGCCAAATTTGCAGGTCCCGGAACCAAAAAGGTCCAGCCACTAGTAACGAATTTCAAATTATGTTATAAAAACGATACCAATAATCTCAGACACCACCAAAATTTTCATTATTTAATTCCTTTGTCACCTATTTATTTTCAATAGCATACTTAAGGTGAAAAATATGCAGTTCAATTTTTTTTTTAATTGTCTGTTTTTTTTTGCGAACAAGCATATAAGAACTCGATTTAGTATGCAGTAAGTAAGACTTTAATACCAATGTTGAAAACTCAATAAATATCACTTTCACTTTTCAATAATGAATTGGATTGAAATGTTGAAAAAAATTGCATTGCAGCAATTGAAATGAAAAAAATTTTGATCATTGTTAATCATTTCTGTTTGTTTTACGTACTGCGATAGATGTTTTTATTTTGCAATCGGACAAATAATAAGTCAAAATATTCCAAAAATGTTATTAAATATATAAACTATGAAATATAAATTAAATATGTTCTATATACGAGGTTAGCGCCAAAATTTCCCCGGCCCGACATAGATGCAGCTTCAGTATCACGATAAAGACAAAGTTTCTATTAAATGTATATCTTAGTAGGCTGCGAAAAGAAAATTGAAGGCTTGCGTCAAATCATTTTTTATTGACAGCATTTTAAACAAGACGTGTTCGAAAAAATGTCGCACACAACGCAAATTGAGTATAGAGCAGTCATAAAGTTTTTGACAAAAGAAGGGTTAGCACCTAAAATTATTAAAGAAAGGCTGGATGGTATGTACAGCCAAAGTTCTCCTTTGTATTCTGTAGTGAAAGAATGGGCAAAACATTTTCGAATGAGGCAGGAGTCCCTTGAGTGATCGACGTTTAAAGGTCAAGGAAATCTCAAAAATTACTAAGATTTCTGATAGAAGTGTTCGTGGAATCCTGCATGATCATTTAGGTATGTAGTGCAAGATGGGTTCCTAAAATCATTTCGGCTATTCAAAAACAACGCCTTGTCGAGTGTGAGCGGATTTTTTTGGAACTCTGCCCGTCGGAATCGAAGCCTATTGCGACGGGAGATGAAACTATGGTTCTCTATCGAAAAAAGAATCAATGGAGTGGCGTCGCTTGGGTGAAGCACCTCCAAGAAAATTAAGAAAATTCAGAGTCTGCCAGTCAACAAAAAATGTGATGGCCAGGATCTTTTGGGATTGTGAAGGAATTCTTCTGATGGATTTAAAAAAACTAATACCACCGTCAATGGCAAATATTACGCAACATTATTACATAAATTGCGAGACTGCATACGTGTAAAACGTCGAGGAAAACTGACCAGAGGCGTACGTCTTTTGCACGATAATCCATTTTAGACTATGGGTTCCATCAGATAGATCATCCTCCCTATAGTCCAGATATGGCCCCCAGCGACTATTATTTGTTTGGATATTTGAAAAAGGACTTACGTGGACGGCTGTTTAACGACGAAGTTGAGTTAAAACAGGCTGTTTTAGTTCATTTTGCGGACAAACCAAAAGAATATATTTTTAAAGGGATTGAGTTGTTAATAAAGAGATGTAATAAGTGTATTGAAGTTAAGGAGGATTATATTGAAAAATAATAAAAAATTGTTACTCTACTTTGTTTCTTTCATATTCGGGCCGGGAAATTTTGGCGCCGCCCTCGTATGTATATATTTGGCCATGCGAATGCAGTCAATACACCCCATTACACCAGGAAAACTATCTATTTCCACAAATGTAAATAAATAAAATTTTATTGGCGGCCGCGATCACAAACATAAAAAAAAATCGAAAAGAAATTCGATAACTTAGTACCGCATATTTTTAGTTTAAAAAACTGTTTAATTTTAACTCTCGCCTTCGAATTTCGTTCTTCTTCTTCTTCTTCTTCTTCTTCTTAACGGCCTAGTTAGTGACCTTTTTTCAACCTTGGCTAGCAATTATTTCAAATTTGTTCCTTGGTGCACATCAATTATCAAATTTACAAGGTCCTTTGATGTCTTTCAATTTTTCGAAATCTTTTATTTCAATATATATATATATATCGATTTAGAGTGTCTTCCTGCATACCAAATTTTAGGTAAGGCTTATTAAAGTTTTTGTTAAATCGCGAGCTTTTACGTCATAATTTCAACATCGACATCAAGCCAAGGTACTGTCTCCTAGAAGACAGGTATGACTTAACAAGAACCAATGCAAGTCTTCGTACCCCATATTTACTACAATTGTTTCTGCAGCAAGCGGTGACAAATGCGGTCGAAGGCCTTGCTAAGGTCACTTGTACAATCCTGCGGACTGAGACGCTTATTTTCCATACGAACGAATTATTTTTCTTAAAAGGGGCGCGGTACCAACCTCTTCGTCGCTTTCGAACGCCTGCGGGTTGGTGCCCTCTATCGGCAGGTCCTGCAACGCCTGCCACATCCTGTGGGCGGCGACCCGTTTGGCCAGTTTCTTCGACTTGCCGGTGCCGACCTCGCGAAACTTCAACACCTGACACGCGATGGTGAACTGACGCTCGTGCGGGAGACCCTCCTCGTGTTCCATCTCGTAGAGCGGGGGCGGCCAGCGGCGCGACATGCACATCTCCTGCAGCCACCCGATCGGGTTGCCCATCACCTTGTCGTCGAACGGCGACACCACCTGGGCGGTACTGTTGAAAAACGAAAAATTTAAACCAAATTCGCGATAAAAAATTATTTTGAATTGATCAACAAAATTAAAGATATCAAAATCCCTTCTAACGCAAACACTTTTGATGTACAAAACTTATTTCCCAGTATATCACCTATGGATGTCATAGATTTAGTAGATTTAACCCTAACTCGGACACAGGTTAACCCATTGGTGAAACAAGATTTATTAGATTGCTTAATAGTATCTTTAGACCAAAATTATTTTGAATTTAATCAACCAATTTATATCTCTAAGGAAGGTTTGACTATGACTATGACTATGGGAAACCCACAAAAGTTTTTTATGGTGGCATATATACGTGGATAATGTCTTTGCTTGCTCTGCTGGAGGGGGGCAGACAATTATTTTTTAAATTAATTCATTTCATAATCGCATAAAATTCACTATCGAGATTGAACAGGACAACTCTATTAGTTTTTTAGACTTAACTATTACCAAAGCGCAAAACAAATTAGATTTTTCAATATATGATAAACCTTGACACAAGGACACACGTCATACATATCAGCTCAAATCACCCTTATGTACGCTAACTTCTTAATACGCCACCCTCAACAGAAAATTACATCAAAAAACTTAATATCATTAAACAAATTGCACTGAACAACGGCTACAATCCGTCCAACAAAACATTTGTCAAAATGGGGTTTAAAAATAGCTTTCAGAACTAATAACACAATAGGAAGATATTTAAAAAACAATAAAACGAAATGTCCAAAATCCCAAAAATCAGGTGTCTACAGGTTGAAATGTGGATCGTGTCCTAAAATTTATATTGGGCAAACAGGTAGGTCCTTCAAGAAACGCATTAACGAACATAAAAGAGCCTTTAAAAACAATAGTCTAGATTCTAATTATGCTACACACTTAAACACAGATAAACACATTTTTGACGACAATTTTGATATTTTACATGCAAAAAATGATCTAAAAATGCATTAAACATAATAAACTTCCATAAATAAAAAAATATATTGAAAATTTAAATGGGTGTTTTTTAACGGAATCGAGAGAATTCTTGATACAATTATTTTAGCAACTTTTAAGTGTATGAAGAAAGCGCGAAAGTGAATATAGTTTTATGCACATTTGTTTCCTTTTCCGACTTTTTCGTCGACTACAATAGAAATCGGCAGCCTAACAAAAGCTATTTTGTTGTTATCGATATTTATTTCCGAAAATTTCCAGTTCCCTTTTGGATATAGAAGACAGAGCACTAAATAAATTTTTTTCAATTTGCTCCAGCTTTAAAATGGTACTCTAACCATGGTTAACAGAAGGCAATCTTACATAAAAAAAATTCCACCATTTTCTCTAGACCGATTTACTAACTAAGCTACCCAATGATGCTGTCAGTCTGGCCAGACTACAGTTTTTGGAATTTGGAAAAACAATTATCGGAATCAAAATCTGTAAATAAATTAACATTGAATGGTTTTCACAAAGACAGAAAAGTAAAACTTCAACAGCACATTATCAGAGAAACACCAACCTAACCAAAGATTGCTAAAGTTCTCCTGCGAAATGAGCCCAGGGGCGGTAAACACTTACATATCGTTGGACCCTGGAGTCCCGTTCGTTTGATTGGCCTGCTCGGGCGTCTGCTTCCCGACAATCAGGTCCAGGAGGTTTTTGGCAGCGGCGTGCTTTGCGTCCTTCTTGGACCTACCGGTACCGGTGGCCACAAGGTCGTTACTCAAAAACACCCTGTACCTAAAAACCGGCTCGTGGATCGCCCCTTCGATTTGCACCAGCTCGTACTTCGGGGTGGATCCCCTGCGACTCAGCAACTCTTGGAGAACGGACACCGGTGTCTTGCTGTTTATCCCGGACATTTCCTGCGAGTAAACGAGCTTCGCCTCTTCCGCGAGGGTTATGGTGCTCGTCATCGTGTGTTTGGGATTTTTACCGCGTCTCGGGTGCATCAGACTGACGGGGTGCATCACCGGTCCCGTGGGGTGCATTATGGCCATGTTCGGATCCATATTCTAAACTGAAGGACAAGAAAACAGGAGATATAACGAGTATTACGCGAACAACCGGTTTTCCTCCCCCTTCAAAATGGCGAAACAAACCCTAACCCTTAACCGCTTGCAACGGCCACCATAGATACGAAATATCGTTCTAAGGATTAGGTGAAAACAAACCAAAGTTGCGGCGCCGTAAATTTAAAAACAATTCCCGCATTTCAAGATCCAGTTTGTCAAAAGAAAATACTTACCGTTTGTCAGCGAACTTCGAACGTGTGTTACAAACAGATAATAAAAACCGCTAACAAAAAATCGTTGGCTCGTAGAATAATCGAGGCGTGCGTCGTCGGATTGGCGACACGGCGCATTCGCAAAATTACGGACCACGAAACACCGCGAGGACAACATTCTCGTGTGCACCTGACTGACGTCACCGCGTTACCAATCGTTATTTTGCCGAATTTTGCTTACGTTTGGACGGGAAAATCAAACTTCGTTTATTCATTAAATGGTTTAATAATAAGTATATACTTTTGTTCGTACAATAAAAAATGTTATGTGAAATTATTTCTTACCTACAACTAATCCCAATTAAAGACCTGTACTACCTAGGTGAAGGAAAGACACTTAACTACGTAAAATATAAAAATACTGAATCCCTACCCTTTATTTTTCCTAAAATCATTTGTTACGACGATCAAATCGATTTCACGCCATTCCGTGACGTAAACATAGGCAATCCGTGACACTGTTACGCAATCGCGCCCCCCAGCGATAACCTTGGATAAAAAGTTGCGATTTCTGTGATGTGTGCCAGTGTGTGTCAAAATCTCGGTCAAGTTTTCCAAAATTTCAGAGATTACAGATAACATCCGAAGATAGCATCAGAAATTAGATAAAAACCCGCCGAGATGGTGTAAAAAGTTTCATTCTAACCACTATGTTAATCTTAAACATTTAAACTACAATCCTATTGGGAGGAGAGCGATCCCTTTAAAACATCTCCTCTTCCTCTTGCAGTTTGACGATGTCGGACTTATTGAGGAAGTAGTAGGTGGGCTGACGTCCTTTCAAATCCTTCACGACCCTTTTCGCGCCTGACTTGATCAACACCTTACTGATCGTTTCCATTTTCTCGACTCCCATCGCGTAATGCAACGCTGTCCGTTCGAGCTACAACAGCGCCATATGACGTCACAATTGAAGCGACTCAACCTGAGCGGCCAAAAATCCAGCGCCAAGAATTCGAATAAAAACGTCGGGAAAATATGGAATAACCTAAAAAGCATTTTCTTTGAAGAATTTTCATTTTCTTCAGTTTTATTTCACACGATAGTGTAATCCGTAGTGAAATATCAGCAACGCGTCAAAATATATGGCATCGTGATTTGGGCGAAAGATTCGGAGAAACGTGCCCAACTTAAAGCGAAACGTTAAGAAGAAGAATCATTGTGATTTCGCGTCATTTCATTTTGAATGTGTTAACGATTTCAGGATTTTCTCATTGCCCTTCGGCGTTTTTCAAGGGTGATTTGTTTCCGTCTAAACTTTATTAACTATAGCTGGTGCAATATGTTTTGGTGTTGTGTTCCTGTTGTGCAATAAGGTGGTTAAAAGGCTGTAAGTATATCCCATTCTGTTTACAATGTAATTAATGTATATGATGGTAACATAGGAGGAGAAAGGATTTTTATATTGACGTTTATTTAAAAATAGAATTGTTTTTTGCATTACTGAATGCAATAGTTATTGATAAGTGCTTAGGTACATCGTATATTTGTTGTGAACATTTTGCCCGTATTGTTACACAAGCAAAATTGTAAATTTAGCTTTCATTTCTTCAAAGGTCTATCGTATCGATAGCCGTTCCAATTCAGATGCATATGTTATTATTTATAACTAAATTAAGTAAAGTATACAAAATGTGTCTAGTATTAAAAGTTTTAAATAATAAATGTAACATATTAATATCTGGATTATAGCAAAGTCGGTTATTTTTTGTTTTCAGAAGAAAACCATCACACTATAAGCTGAAATTGCTTAACTCATATAAATATATATGCTAGTTGATTGACTATCAGTTTTGATTTCGAAATATAATGAAAACGGCGATATGAAATTACCATTAAAAATTGCATGTTGAGAGAAAAATAACATTACCTTGACATTGACATTGACCTTGTTGTCACTTTTTTTTAATCTGTGATTCCTAAGGCTCCCGTTGGATATTGTCAAACTATTTCGACAGAATTAAAAGATTGGAGGATAGGATCATACAAAGCTGTCATCCGTCTTTTGCGAATTCCCTGTGCTTCTTTCAGAACCGTAAAAAAAAATTGTGCCAGCTATTTCAAGACAGAATTTTTTGAAAAGCTCTCTTTGTACTCCAAAGTGACTGGATAAAGCAAACACGATTCTTACAATCGTCGTTTGGAACCTATACTAACGAAACCAGGCATTTTGTTTTTTTTTTTTTCAAAAAAGTTTTTTTTTTGTTATTATCCAAAAATATTATTCTTGAAAAAAAGAAAGAAGTGGGTACAATAAAATTGTCAAAAAAAAAGATTTTATGTATTGTAAAAAATATTAATATAGTCTGGAAGCAGCCGAACAATACCTGACCGTGGTAATAGGTATAATACCCTAAGGTGATCAGGGAAACGACTCTGGGAGCTGCCAATTCTACGAGGAGTCAATGGGTTTGATATAAACCGGAGGAAGCACAATAGGTCTGCTGAGTCTGCAGTGCCGTACATACGATTAATCTATACGGACTTTTACCACTAGGTATACGCTCCATTGCAGCTCTCAGGATTTTTAGACGTATTTCCGAAAATATTCGGAATAAACCAGTCAATAGGGCAGGGTATAATAGTCAGGTCGACGTTCGCGTGACATTCTCAGGTTGGCATATCTGATTTTTGGCCGGGACCTCTCAGCGAAATGCAAACTTACGTTATCACCGATCCTCAGGGTGTCCGGGAAGGTATTGGCGAGGTAATCGACGATCTCCTCCTGCTGACAGAGCACCGCCACGTGGAGACAGGATCGGCCGTAGTTGTTTTTACCGATGGCGAGGAGTTTGCCGCTACCCGTGTCGTTCTCGTCGGCCAGAAGGTGCATCACCTCGGTCAGCGAGCCCTGCCGCACCGCGTGATGGACCCTCTCCCGTTTTTCCTGCGGCAAACCGATTTCCGTGGCACAATTGGAAGAGTGAGAAGAAAGAAGAACGTCGTCGAGCAAGAAAAATTGATTTTTCAAAGAAACTTCCGCAGGCTACTGTAAGACTATTTACAAAACAAACTGCCATCTCGAGCAGCTAATGAAATTCGATTTGAAACCGCAAAAATCCTTAAAAAATCAAAACCTCCGAAAATAATATTACAAAACCTGAACGTATTGCCCAAAAATATCCAAACAAATAGCTGGGGGCCATATCTGGACTATAGGGAGGATGATCTATCTGTTGGAGCACACACTCTAAACTGGCAGCTTGTGCAACACAAAAGACAAGCCTCTGGTCAGTTTTCCTCGACGTTTTACACGTATGCAGTCTCCCAATTTATGCAATGATGTTACGTAATATTTACTATTGACAGTGAATTCCTTCACAATCCCAAAAGATCGTGGCCATCACCTTTTTTGTTGACCGGCAGACTCTGAATTTTCTTGGAGGTGCTTCACCCTTACGACGCCACTCCATTGATTCTTTTTTCGATAGAGGGTCATAATAGAGAACCATAGTTTCATCTCCCGTCACAATAGGCTTCGATTCCGACCCACAGAGTTCCAAAAAAAACCGCTCACACTCGACAAGGCGTTGTTTTTGAATAGCCGAAATGTTTTTAGGAACCCATCTTGCACTACATACCTAAATAATCATGCAGGATTCGACGAACACTTGTATCAGAAAGCTTAGTAATTTCTGAGATCTCTTTGGCCTTTAAACGTCGATCACTCAATACCCCCTCTTCCACAATCGCAACAATATCTTCCGTTATGACCTCCGCTGGTCGACCAGTTCTTGGATCATCTTCAAGGGACTCCTGCCCTATTCGAAAACGTTTTGCCCATTTTTTCACTAGAGAATACGAAGGAGAACTTTGGCCGTACACACCATCCAGCCTTTCTTTAATAATTTTATGTGCTAACCCTTCTTTTTTCAAAAACTTTATGACTGCTCTATACTCAATTTGCGTTACGCAAGGTTTCAATTTTTTTTTCGCAGCCCACCAAGATATATATTTAAAAGAAGAAGAAGAAGAAAGAAATTTTGGCGCTATTTAAAGGTCGGCCTTTAATGTCTTTAAAAATCTTTAAAATGGAAATGAGTGGGTTCCTATCATAGGAGGCTAAATTAACTAAACTAAAAGGATGAGAATTTTCGATTTCTTTTTGGATGGATTCGGTTCATACACGAACAAACACACTACTAAGTACACAAACCGCTCACCTCGAACGCCAGCACGGACTGTAGAAACGAAACCGTCTCCGATTGGTTCTGTTTGGCCACCGCTTCAACGATGGACGTGTCGTCGTCGTCCACGATGTCGGTGATGTGGTCGTAGCCTTCGAGGAGGAGCTCGACCAATTTGGCGGTGTCTCCTACGAAACGCCACCACGTTCAGTGTGGAACCTTAGAATCGCGTTTCTAGCCAGCACAAACGTGATCGGGAAGGCAATGAATCCAAGGGCGTTCAAGGACGAAACTTTACCCGTGGAATACGCCTCTAGTTACCATTTTTATTTATCTTACTTACGGATTAGAACATATCCAAGACGAATTATCGAAAAGGCCTTTTATTCACTAACGGAAGACGGGGATGATATTGGCAAACGCAGAGGGTTAATCTTATGGATGCAGTTTGTTTACTCTCTAATTGACCACAGACTTTTTCGAAAAGTGCTGGTACAAAATTTTAGTAGGCAATTTCTAAACAAACATGTTTAATTTGATTGATTGATTTGATTTGACGAAAAGCTATATTAAAAAAAAACGTTTTTTATGGGCCTTGTTGACATGATTATTAGTAGCTAGTATTTTAGTTTACATTTTGTGTAGTTACATTAGTCAAATTTCGTGTAATTTCAAAGGGTGTTACAAGAAATATTGGCCAAACCTTTGGTCGCCACGTGGAGCACGTATCTGTCGATTTCGGCCGTGTTGTCGGGAATGTTCGCCTGGATACTGATGTCCCTCGCTGTCCGATACAACTCGTCGCGGTAGGCCACGCTCATTTCTGTTTCGAGGAGCAGCTGAAAGAGGGCGTTCCTGCCGTGGGTTCGCGCCGCAGCGAAATGTAGCATGCTCTGGCCGTGCTCGTCCTTCGATTAAAGTGGTGGCATTAGGAATAAATCGGAGAAATTATCAATAAAAGCAGCGGCTGTTGACATAATGCCAAAGGATCTGGTCAACTGGATCCTGAATCCAAGGAAAAATGTGGACATTACAGACTTATAGTCTTACTTTCACATGCTAGCAAAATCCTCTACACGAAAGATGAAAGAACTTTCTAAACATCAGACAAATCAGAGAAAAGGGACGGGAATTAAGTACTGAACCTGATGGGAGGACCACCACATCTGATATCCCTGATTCGGATATCAGCTTAAGACAAGGATGTACACTGTCACCACTCCTTTTCAACATTATGTAGTGAATGAATACGTTATGAGAAACGTTCTAAAATATTGAAAAAATGAACTTGCCCAGCCAATGGAATTACTAGAGAACGAAGGCCTGGATATGAACCATGACAATATAAAGGTCATGATCGTAGCTAGACAGTGTCAAGTGATAAACCAGTGATATCTGAGAAGAAATTAAGAGACGATGTGAGGTGTCAACAAACAAACCCGGAAAAGAGCTGAAGGGTCAGCGCACTGAATCCTGAACTATCAAGGAACAAGATCGCTGGAGACGAAGAAGTAGATTACAGACATATGTCAAGGTGCGATGATGATAACCTGGAGCGTCTCGTAGTGTACGACAAGAAAAAAATGGCGGACCAAATTAAAGAGGTTACTAATAGTTCTATCATGGAAGAAGATGGAGGGAAATTGTACATAGACCGGCAAGCCAACAGTGAAACTGTACTGACCACGACCCATCTGGAAAGAAGGTATCGAAGAATAAGAAGAAGAAGATTTTAGGAAATATCATTCACGTCCATTTCTCATCTAACACTTCTGTTTTGTTTCCTCGTCCAAAGAATTATTTAAGTCTTAGTTCTTGAACCACTTCAAACTACTAAGTTGGTTGAAAGTTGAGGCCACCATTGTGAGTGTCTGCCCTTGAGTATATTATGCCCTGACTTGTTTATTGCACTTTAGGATTCTGCCTTTAATATCCAACGTACGATCGAAATAATCAGCACTAGTGACTGATATATATGTGTCTCTGCCTTCATACACTTATTCCTAGATTTTATGCGACAACCAAATATCTGTTACCTGTGTTTTGTGGCAAGGTTAAGACATATTTAACTTGTTTATTTTTGATAATCCCTAGGTGCTCAGGTTCCTTTTTCTTTTAATTTCGGATGTTGTACAATTTTATAGTACGCCTTTTTCTTGTATTTTAAAAAGATTACAATTTTCGTTTATATACCAATTAACAACAAAACTGATTTTTCACATTTTCTATTGTAAAAAAAATCACATCATAATTGATGATACTTTGCTATGATATAATTAGTAGAAATTAGTAGACAATAATTAGTATAATAATAATAAAATAAATAATAAAAACGTGAAAGGATCATTTCGGTGAATAGTTGCAATAAAAGAGTGAATACAAAATGAAAACATCTTCCATATTAAGATATGGCGCAGCTAGAGTTGTTATTTAAAATCTGATTATATCACTGTTCCAGTGTCAAAGCGCCCTACACCTTCAATAATAATAATTTTTTGCGTCACTTACTCGGCTCATAGAGTTGAAAGCCGACTCCGCCCCCTCGTCGTCGTCATCTGGGTCGACGGTGACGACATCTATCGACGCGGGTACCGCCTTGTTGTCGTTCACCATCTGCGGACTGCCGCGTACGATCTCCTGGTGAAATTGCTCCTATAAATGAACGGCACAGGGGTGGGGAGATGATTCGATGGTGTGACGATCTAAGGGCTATGTACCAAGTACGTTAACTTTAATGTCAATGTTGAAAATATCAACTTTCATTTCAATATTGAAAAAAAAAATGTTTAATTTAACTTCAACTTAACTACACAATTTGCCGTTACAAACCTGTAAGTACAAAAAAAAAAAACAATACACCTTTTTAGTACATCAACATGTTTACTTACTGTTTGAACGTTTAAACTAGAATATTCCTTCCTGCAATAAAAGATTATCCCAGGATTCTCAAGGTTTTCAGTTTTTGGGACAATTATGGCTATATGCCAGTCAGTACCAGCAAAACCATCCATTTTCCTAAATCCGGATATGTTGTTGATTACAAACTTACAATTGCTTCTCACGGTTCGTTTCTTTATCTGTTTCGGGAAAATTTATTCTACGACTTTCTGTGACCTTCACGTCTGACAAACCTGTGCCATTCTTTATACAAAAGGTTATTTCTGATAATGACAATGACAATATATATATATATATATATATATATATATATATATATATATATATATATATATATATATATATATATATATATATATATATATATATATATATATATATATATATATATATATATATATATATATATATATATATATATATATATATATATATACAGTGTGTCCAAGATAAGGATGCACAGCATGGGGATCTCGGAAACTATAAGAGATACAGTGTCGGTTAAATTAGACAAAAGTTGCGCATTTTGATACCGAACAAGATCCCGTTTTACAAATTTGAAAATTATAAGCCGTTCCGGAAATATCCGAGAAAAACCGAAATATTGCGATTTCGTTTTTATTATTTTTTAAAGCTATTTGAAAAGATATGAAAAAACGGAAAACACTTTTCCATTGGCACTTTTTAATCTCTCCAAATTGACGTTAACAAATTTTCATTACAGCGTTTCGATTCCATGGAACCACCATCAACTTTGATTTTTCTTATGGGACGGAAAAAAAGTACACACAGTATTAGGTTGTGCTTTTCATTGCGAATTCAACGATGTACGATACAATACGGTTACTTATGTTTTTATCCAGAAAAATGGCTTTTTAATACATTTCTAGTATTTAAATGGAGTAGGCCATGACAAAATGACATCCAGTCAATTTCAATGACACATTAATTAATGTTATTTGTCTTTGTTATCAGTCGATCATAAGTTTATTCCTTTAGTTATTGTTTTTGTATTTTTATTGTTGTTGTCTTTTTCTAATTTATTTTGTTCTACAATGGAGGGAGGTAATTTTACAAACGAAGAAAAATGTGATATGCTGTCTTGCTACATCTGATGCCAAAGAAATTGTGTGGAAGCCGAGCGTATGTATTCTAACAAATACCCAGAGCGGAGACAACCTGACAAGAGTATTTTTCGGCGTTTGTTATTTAATCTGAAAGAATATGGATCATTTAAGAAGCCTGCATTATCCCGACAAAAACCTTCCAATGAAGAAAACCAATACATTATTTTACAATCTGTTATCCAAAATCCACAAACTTCTACCAGAGAAATTGAAGACCAGAATGGGGTAGCTAAATCTACAGCTCAGTTTATTTTAAGGAAAAATGAATTTAAGCCTTACAAATTCAGAATATGTCAAGGATTAAAACCGGGTGACGACGAACGACGTAGACATTTTTGTGAGTGGTATACCAGGATGTGTGATGAGAGTTTTAATTTTCCATATAAAGTGATTTGGTCTGATGAAAGTATGGTGACCAATAACGGTATTTATAACAGGCGCAATACACACTATTGGTCGCAGCAAAATCCACGTGTTAATAGACTATCCAGACATCAAGTTCGCTTTGGGTTTAATATTTGGTGTGGGATTTTTGGTAGCAAGATTATAGGCCCTATTTTCTATAATAATTCCTTAACTTCCGAGCGGTACCTTGACATCTTGAGGCACGATTTAGAAGATGCCTTAGATGATTTACCGCTAGGCGCTGTGCAAGGCTGCTGGTTCCAACAAGATGGTGCCCCAGCCCATAACTCCAGAGAAGTTCGCCAATATTTAACTGAACGGTTTGATGGAAAATACATTGGGACTTACAGTGAAACACCTTGGCCTCCAAGGTCCCCGGACTTAACTCCCTTGGACTTTTTCTTATGGGGCTACATAAAAAATGAGGTATTCAAAGAATGTTTTGACAACGAGGAACAATTACGTCAATCAGTACGAGCAGCGTTTAATAAAATTACTCCTGAAATGTTAAGTCGTGTTTTGGAGTCTACCGTGAGACGGGCGTACTTATGCCTAGAAAATGGAGGTCATTTATTCGAACATTCGTTATAGAATTTGTTTTTCATTAACTTGTTGGATTTAGTTGTTATGTTAAATGAACAGTTAGAGTTAGTAAATAAATAAACACATTAACTCGAACTTGTCAACCATTTTCTTTTGTCTTTCATCGTTCGGATCTCATGGCCTACTACAATAAAATACTAGAAATGTATTAAAAAGCCATTTTTCTGGATAAAAACATAAGTAACCGTATTGTATCGTACATCGTTGAATTCGCAATGAAAAGCACAACCTAATACTGTGTGTACTTTTTTTCCGTCCCATAAGAAAAATCAAAGTTGATGGTGGTTCCATGGAATCGAAACGCTGTAATGAAAATTTGTTAACGTCAATTTGGAGAGATTAAAAAGTGCCAATGGAAAAGTGTTTTCCGTTTTTTCATATCTTTTCAAATAGCTTTAAAAAATAATAAAAACGAAATCGCAATATTTCGGTTTTTCTCGGATATTTCCGGAACGGCTTGGAATTTTCAAATTTGTAAAACGGGATCTTGTTCGGTATCAAAATGCGCAACTTTTGTCTAATTTAACCGACACTGTATCTCTTATAGTTTCCGAGATCCCCATGCTGTGCATCCTTATCTTGGACACACTGTATATATATATATATATATATATATATATATATATATATATATATATATATATATATATATATATATATATATATATATATATATATATATATATATATATATATATATATATATATATATATATATATATATATATATATAAAGTTTGTTTTTCTGTAAGCTTAAAAAACATTTTTTGATACCTTAGTGCTGAATATTTTTAGCAAATGCATTTTGATTTCTGGTATTTTTTATATTATTTCAATTTTTGAAATTTACAAGGTCACTTGCTATTTGGAGTGTTCTCCTACTTACCAAATTTTAAGGTATATGAAATTTCTCCCAAATGACGCTTTTACATCACAATTTCAACATTGACATCAAGTCAGAGGCCTAACCTAAAAAATGGCAATTTTCACATACCAGCCAAAATATATGAGAAACTTAAATGTTCGCCCATGTTCATACGTTTTTAGGCAACCAGATAATCAATACATCAAAACTCACCATTCTGCGAAGTTGACGGAAAAGAAAATGAATATTTGAAAGATTTTTACCTAGCTTGCCAATGGGATCTGAGCAATTCAAAATGTCACCTAAGGTAACGCCCAGGATCTTGCATCTCATGCCACATGCTGCTGCTGCTACTGGACACTAGATTGTTGTAGATTATTTGCTGAAAACCACGCTTTGGCCTTAGATAAAATATATCTTTCAATATTGCTCAGGGTAGTGATGCTCCTGTTTGAATTAATTAACGTTGTGTCGTCAGCAAACAGCACAGTCTCAGTATCAGGCATCATGTACTGCACGTATTTGATTTTTGATTTTGTAATATAACAGTGTGATGATATATTCAGCAAGAAACGAATGTTTTAAATAAACAATGGGAACTTCAAAGGAAAGATGACCTTGCATCGAGGAGTCCAATTATACATAACATACATCAGGATGAAGTACTTCGACAAACTTTTTTCACTGAAACATTTTCATTATTAACTTAAATGTTGGAAGAGGTCGTTGGGTGTTCGAAACTTTTGAAAATTCATCAAGCATCTCCCGAAGTTAGTCAAAATCCCATCCAGACAAAAATTTGGGTTTTTATTTTTATTACTTGTTTATAAATATTTTTCATTTGTAAAGTTCCTTATTGCCTTAAGCCGTTGGAAAATATACATAAATTATTGTATTTTTCCCTGTCAGACGTAAAATAGTGTAGAAAATATGGTTTGTGCATTATTTTAATAGCTATAACAGAGCGTATAGCTCATCTAGTAGATGGCAGCCACTATACGTATAAACAAAAAAAATTTCTTTACCGATTTTTTAGAAAACTATTCCTCGCTCTATATTTATTGGCCAATACACTTTGAATTATGGGATTTGGATCATTCTTTTCGTGTTAAATGAAATCGAAATTAAAGTTTATTAAACTTTAATTTGTATTACAGGAATTCTTTTTATCGATATACCCCATTTGGAAATAGTTTTCTAGGCCACGGTATGGTGGCGCTGTATTTAGCGTTTCCGAGTTTTTATACGGAGTTCGCACAACTTAACCTTAATATTTTGGCTGGCAAGTGGTAACATTGTCACTTTTTGTGTTGTTGGGTGATATACAGGGCGTCCCTTCTCACCTGGTTTGGACCGTTGTCCTTTTGACCGCGGGCGAAATTGTACAAGTAAGTCGCGAGATACGCTATGGGGTCCTGAGGTCGCTTGTTGGCCACTTCCGTCAGTCCTTTGATCAGAGGATCGCCCAGTGCTGCATTACAATTGAATTTATTATCGAACACACGGATCTTCATAAACATCATATTTTTAAACGATAACGTTGCTTATTTTGCTTGTTATTTGCTTTGCAATCTTTACAACAAGTTTTTTAACTTTTTACATATTACAATATACAAAGTGTTCGAAGTGTTTTCGGAGCGCGAGCATTGAAGATGCCAAGTGAGATTTTGGCGAAACGTCTGCAGGATTCCAGTCGGAGTTCAACGAGCGAACGGATGATATCCCGGAATATAGTGTCATCATATATATATATATATATATATATATATATATATATATATATATATATATATATATATATATATATATATATATATATATATATATATATATATAAAAGTTTGAAAAAATCAAAAATCAATGTAAAGAAATGAGGTTAAGTTAGGAGGAATTTCCTATACTTACAGGAAGCGAGATATCTTCCCTCTTCGGTAGCGAAAAAGGGCATGTTGACCTGTTCGCTCTCCTCCAACGCGTTATCTGAAACAAAACAGAGACGGTGCGATCAAAAATGCCCGACGGAAGTGAGGTTATGTTTTGCCACGCACACAGAACGGAAAACGACAAGGACGGTACCAACGTCAACAACGATTTACACAAGTTATACGGTGCAGGTGTGGAAAACGTAAAGCCTACCGCACACGTCACAGGTTCAAACCTACGTAAATGTACAACATGTAGGCCAATGACGATGGCAGCAAGTTGGCCGTGGTCACTTTCCGTTGTCATTCTTCGAATATGATCAGATGCAGGATATATACAAGGCGATTGAGTTTAAGCGTATGTTATACAGGGTATACTAATTCCTAAGTAGCACTACAATGATACTACTTTTAGGTTCTTGTTAAGTCTTGCTGAGCTCAGTTCCTAGACAAAGATCGCACTTAACAAAACCAACCCTTATAGGGATTTTTTTTTCAAATTTGCCTTTCCCTTTCAAATTTTAAAGCAAGCACTGGGTATAGTTCAAACCGAAGCCGGTACGGCGTATATATATGTGAATAAATATATGTGAAATATTTTTGGACAAGCGGTGTTGCCAGATATACTGGTAACGTATATCAACTTTCGTTTTTTAAATGTTATAACATTTTTAGATTCTGCGAAACATTCTTTTTTTTACAGTTAAACACTTGAATTTAAATAATTAATTAATTTTAATTTTATTATTTTGGTTTATTGCTTGCAACTCTGAAACCAGTGAAAATAGATATACCGTAGTTTAGATTTTTTATGTCTTGTCAATTGGGCTTTATCAAATAAACTCCCTGTACCCGATACGTTAACTCTCATACCATATCATGATAAAGCAATTTAATAGGGAACCGCAACCAAAAATTCAACCAAAAAAAATTATTATTTTACATCGGGTTGGCATTTTGCTAAATTTCTTAAAAAGTACTTTCTAATGTAATAATATACAGGGTGTTCCATTGAAATAACGAAAGTTGATATACGTGACGAGTATAACACCGCATAGCCGAAAGTATTTTACATAGGTAGTCCATGTTCGCTTACATTTGTAACTAAGTAACATTTCAGGCTTTTACCGTAAGTCTATACTCAAATTATGTTAATGTTAATGTTAAAATGTTAATTATTTGCAGAATTTAGAAGTGTTCGTTGGTTAAAATCGCGTCCCACGTCGAAACAATAATATGATTTAAAATTAAAAAAATATGGCCACAGAAACCACACACCACTACTACTTCGGTTTCTGTTTTATTTCTGATATATTTTTTGAATAAATAACTACAGGGTGTTTCAGAATTCAATGCGAATATTTTAAGAGCATTTTTTTGTACCAACATGAGATACCGGGTAGCACAATTTTCGGAAAAAATATATTTTGGTTTTTAATGTTAAACATTTGATTTTGGGCAATTTCAGTGGATATGTCCTTAAAATCCTCGTTCTGTATTCTAAAACGCCATAGAGATTCGAAGACTGCGGTCAACTTGTTGCCAAGTCGCTGCCCGTACGCGGTGTTGCCAGACGTACCGAGGCACTTACGAATCGGCCGCCAGGTGACGTCCCCGTCGTCGCCGATACGAACGAACGTAAAAAACTTTGGCACTAAAACATAGACTAAACGGTTAGAGTAGGTTAAGATCCGGCACTATTTATGGCCGTTCCGTTCGGATGACCGTCTCCTGAACACGCTCAGTATCATGGCGGCGATATGGAGCGAGTTCGACATCACGATGTCTTTCTCGAGCTGGAGGATGTTGGCGACGGCGGTCGCGAACTCCCTGAAACACTGCCCCTCGTCGACGCCTATGGTGCGGCGGTTCGAGACCTTGAAAACGCCAGTGGCGTGCTGATCGCGGTCGTAGGTCAGCCCTCTGACCGAGCACAGCGACCTCAGGTGGTCGGATTTTTCCGACTGTTTCGTGAGGTGGAGGCACCTGAACGTTCATCGAACCGCTCTATCGTTTCGGATTCTGCGCGTCCCCCCCGTCCCCCTCCGACGTTTTAAGCTAATACGCGACTTTTCGATCGTCCTATACCGTGTTGTTCATTATATTTTCACAGGAAATTAATTATTGATATATATTAAAATATTGATATTATTAAAATAACTTAAAAACGGCTCAATGAAAATGATCTACGATTTAAGTTACGATTTAAGTAGTATATAGGGCATTCAATTAAAAAAAAATGATTTACACTTTTTTTTCTATCTTTTCTATCTATAAAATAATATAAAATAACCCTATACATGTTACGAACTGTTTTGGCCATAGTGTCTATTTTTTTGCAAAATTCCCGTTCCCTTATTCCGCAACACCCTGTATCGACTCCGATCGGAACTTCACGTATTAACGCGTCAATTTTTTTTTATGGCGGCGAGCCAATCAAAAGGCGAGTATATCATCAATTCGAAACGAAGGGAGTTTCGTTCGACATCGGCTATTCTGACTCGTTTAAATTATATTATGACAAACTAAAACCTCAAACATCCTTGGTTTAAGGCTTCAGCAGAGGGTTAAGTATTTTTGAGTAACGTAGCAATACAAAATTTTATAATAAATAAATAAATGTTTGAGGCTTTGTTATTTAATTTAGATTTTTTAATTCGGTTTTTCTTCTGGTGTAGTTTTAATAAAAAAAAGGTTACGTGACTACTAATTCGATTTAAATTTAGGAGGCCCAAAATTATACGGAATCAAATGTCATAAATAGTCCGAACTGCGTTCTGATTGGTCGGCACCGTATCGCTTAGTTAGAAACGCGACGAACCTTAGGGTGAGCTTGAACTGGAGCCCGCAGCCGAGCACGTTCGGCCTCGAGGTCAGAAAACCCAAACGCTCGTCGAATTTAAACTCCAGTTTCGTTTGGAACGCGTCCATGAGACGCGCCAGGCGATCATATGCTTTGCCCAGGTTTCCGGGGGGCGTGGTCGACGTCACCACCCTCACGTGATCCAATATGTTGACGTACACGGCCACGGTGTACGTGGGGTCGATGTAGACGCCCCTGCCGTAAGGCCAGTGGCGTCCGTGCAGTCTATCCGAATCGCTTATGTTCCACAACGGTACCAGCAAGTTGTTGCTGGCCAGTATCATTCTAGTCTCGGACAAGTCTTCGAGGATTTCCGTGAGGGTGTAATAAGTGCCGACGCGACCCGAGTCCGGGTCCTTTTTCGCGTGGCCGCCGTCTTCGAGGCGTGACGTCAGTAAGACGTCGGTTACGACGCGTTCCACCGCTTCCAGGTCGTGGATGTTGAGCGACTTGGGCAGATCGTACTCGGTCAGGTTTCGAGTGCACTCGATATTGCCTGGAAGTGGCGTTTTCCGAGGGGGAGGGGGGGAGTATATTCCGATCGTCGAATCTTAAAATTGCGGTTCGCGACCCGAATACGAGAGAAATTAAATTAATATACAGGGTGTTCATAAAAAAACTATAGTTTAATTAAATCATGAAAAAGGTTTAATAGCACTACACGAAATGTAGAAACAATGAAATAATTATATTTAAGAAAATAAAAACAGGTTAATACAGGGTGTCCCAAAATTAACAATTTAATTAATAGACATAGATTAAAACAAAATATTGTTATCGGATTTAAAAAAAAATAATTTTATAAAATGGAGCAGGTCTGAACTTTTTAACATAGACATATTTTCTGTCTTCATAGTGTTCGCAAACAGGTTTGGGCAAACTTCGAAACGACTACAGATGGCTAAACAATATTTTGTTTTATTAATACCCTTTTCAAAAGAAAAAGAAAAAAACTGAAAATCTGGCTTGACTAGTTTTACGCCAACGTTATCAACAAGCCCTTTAGATGACATCTATGAGGAGGAAACGGTTGATACTTCTAGACTGAAGTAGTATGTGACCTAATTTCTTCATGTAAATCACAATTTGACTGCGAAGTAAAATCTTTTGTGGCAGATAACGCCGCAAATATGACCCTCATTCGCAAAAACTTTGGAAGAAACGACGGGGTGAAAAGTTTTATAACTTAAGGCTGCCCTACACATATCTATTTTTGTATCATCTGTAGCTCAAAAGTTGTTGGGACGTTTAGGACATACGTTCATATGAAGTTTTCCTTTTTAAATTGACATTGATTTAGAAAACACCCTGTATATTTAACAAACAATTCATCAGAAATTAATATCAAATACCCCACTGCGAGTGATAAGATTTTGGGCCAACGAAATACAAGTTTCATTTATCGCGATGACCGCAGTTTTAAGATATTTCGAATTTTTGCCCAATCAGGGAAACGATCGAAGTAAAAAACGGTTTCCTTTAGTAGTAACCTTTCGCCACTTCTGCATCCACTCTCCACCGGGGAAGATATACAGTGACGTAGACTGTTATTTCTAATATAACGTCGAAACAGTGTTCAGACAAGTTTAGTTTGCCTTGTATATTGTATACAGTGTGTCTCGTGGTTGACGGTTTTGGGAAAACGGGTGAGGAGTTGCAAGATCTTATGGTGATAGATCAGGATTTGCCTACAACAGCAGACTTGACAGAGGAAGTCATATTACAACAAGCAAGAAAGGGTGAGCACCAAGGGGAAAAAGTTGATCTGGGACCTCCAGCAACCATTCAACCAGCCCTATATTCAGTTAAGCTGCTAGAGAAATTTTTTATGTAACATGGTGAAGATGCCCCTCTCGAAGAAATGGTAAAAATACAGACCAAAGTACGAGATGCGTATTGGCATATTAAAAAAATTCAAAAGAGAATGACCGATTATTTGAAACATTAAATGTAGTTCTTAAATATTTATATAAAATGTTCCTAAGTAGATGTTAAAATTTGTATATAAGATAATTAAATATTACAAAACAGACGTATTGTTATTTTTCAAGCACCTATAACTTTTTATAACGAGTACGAGTAAGGTACCACTAAAATTCGGGTCAATTACATAGTTAATTTTCTTGAAAATTGCCGACTCGATTTGGATACATATTTTAAAATAGACGTTAAATCTGCATTTTTTGTTTGTGTCAATAACTTTTATTTTGTGCTTGATGGATATTAGTCCCAATCATCCGATTGATCCTATCGATGTTCTATTGGGTTAAAATCTGGTTTGCACGGAGGCCAGTCCAAATAATTTAGCATTATTCTTGCGAAATGTGGTCTGGACATAATAAAACTCGTCTGGAAAACTCGTTGGACATTAAATTCACCGAGCTGCAATTAAAAGAATCATCGTATCAGCAGTTAGCGAGAAAATTACGTTTGCAGTTGACCCAAATGGGGGGGGAGCGATCGTTTCCCCGATGAGGGCGAGGGCGGGGTCGAAACGTCGCCTCTTCGCACCTGCCATGACCCATTTGGACTCCGGGTCCAGATCCAGGTCCGTTCCGTCGTTGCATTCGCGAAATTTGCTCGGCGGTTGCGGTCCGACTTCGCATTTAGGACTGATGTGGTTATAATCTTTGATAATGGGCTCCAGGAAATCGTAAAACACGTAATAGGAGTGGTAGTCGGGAGCCGCGACGCCCAGAGGAAAGTCCTGTTCCACGGCCAGCTTGAAAGCCGGTTCGGAAGGTAGTTTTTTCACACTCGGCCAGATAACGTCGTACAGATTGTGATCGAGACTAGTTAATCGTGTTTTAACGCTGTCGAACGCGAGGCTGAAACGCGAAAAAGTGAGAGACGCGCACCGGCGTTGATTTACCGACGTAACCGGCACGCCACGCGTTTTGAAGTCTCGTACAGGAGGGGCCCATACCTTATCTCTTATAAATACAAAAATTGTTTCTATTAAAACGACCTTTTTTTATTCTCCTACTGGTTACTTTTTTATATACAAGGTGGTAAAAGAAAGTTACATTTTTTTTTAAATACAACACCCTACATTTTATTGCATTTTTGGCTGGTCCTTTCAAAGACAAATTCAACGATATTTAAACCATCATTGTTGGGATGCTTATCAACTTTTGAAACTTTTAAACAATGATCAAATTTAAAACGTTTTCTTAAAATACGCGGTGTTGCCACGTTTCGCAAAATGATACTTTTATCCATTTTCTTAAATGAGACACCCTGTATATTATTGGATTTTCGAATAGCCACTTTAATAGCAATTTCAAGTACTGGTCTCTGACTTACTGTTTTGGCTTAATTGGCAATTATTTTCCAATAACACATATTTTTTTTACATTGGTAATTGAAGAATCTTGTAAATGAGGTCCTTAAATGGAAAAAACCTTTAAAAAATACTCATATTCTTAATAATATAGAACACATGTTTTTCAAAAATATATACAAACCTGATGATATTAATTTTTTTTTACATAATCATTGCAGTAGCTTTGAAAATAATAGTTCTCTGTTGTGATAATATTACGGATTCTTTGACAGGTATCAGTGTATTGTAATATTTTAAGCATCTTTTTCGATCTTCCATTTTTTAAGTTGCATTTTTGTTGAGTCTATCTTGTATAATGTATATGAAGGAGGAAAAAAAACGCAGGTCGATATCCTTCTGCATTTTCAAAATACGAGTAGTCCAACCGCCTTGCCGCTTGAGACGTAGACGTAAGACGAACCACACTTCAAACATGTTTAAAAATTAACAGTTATAAGCCACACCAGTACAAAAACTACAAGAACCGGATTTTAACTTAAGACTCGAACTTTGTTCAAAATATAATATGGACGGATAAATCAATATTTACAACGTCCGCGGTGTTGTTTAATAGAAAAAATCAACAATCACGCTTTAAACATAACTCGAGTTCTGAAGATGATCGCTAATAAGTTCGAAACGCTGCACCACAGACTCATACCCACATATCGTTGAATTTCTGTTTCAAAGCACTATCCAAAGATGTAGTAGAATGTTAGGTGTTCTATTTAAAAAAAATGTAGCTTGTTTTACCACCCTGTATATAAAAAAGTGACGATTAGGAAAATGAAAAAAAAGGTCATTTTTTATTTACGTTTTTTTGTAACTCCTGTAGGTTTCGAGATAAAGTATAGGCCCCTCTTGATATGACATACCCCAAGTGTGAGAGAGACAACCAACGCGACTATACAATGAACTGTATCGAACTTAGGGAACTTGAGGACAACAAATGAATCGAATATATGACTAAAGAACCACCCAATTTGTGATTCTAGTCTTTCTTCGTATGGTCTCTCGCCAACATGAGCATCTGCTCGTGGTGTAATTGTCAGATCAGTGGAAAGTCACATAAATTAGATATGTTGCATCCGAATCCGAAACAATTTTTAACCGTCAAATTACCACCTTGCAGATCTGTTATGTCGGTAACAAGTTACGCCCGCTTGTTTGTCGACCAGAGCATCATTGAATATCCTCTCTGAATAAAAGTACAAGAATGCAGACCAGATGCAGTTTTAAGACAGTCTTTACAGTGTTTCGCATCGAGGTTCTTCGGTATTGGTATAAACGTTGCTTTTTGCTCTGTTATTTCCGGTTCATCATCCAGCCTGACATCGCGCAATGTATTACGGTTGTCTTTAAAAAGATTTTCGATATAATCAATCCATTCTGTTAAATCTTTCATTCTTGATGTTAAGATAGTATTTTGCTCATTCATTAATAAATATTGTACATTAGATCCAACATTTTTGATGCATCAGTCTCTTTTAATAATGCATGTTTTTTTGGATCTTATTAGTTTTCGAGTATCTAAGAGTTGATTTTTATACCTTCTGTCGATGTTTGTATAATCTATTTAGTTTTTAATTTTCTGCCAGTATTTGAAGTCCAAGTGTAAATGCGTCGTCGACGGTGTTTAAAATAAGTATTTGTTATAATTCTGCAGAATTGCACTAGCATATTCCCCTTTCTCACAACAACATTAACTAAGGGTTTGTTGTCATTTTTCGGTATATACAGCAGCAGGTAGTTTGTAAATATTACATTTGATAAAGACACGGTGTTGTCGAAACAATTGTCATGTCAAAATATATAATTTCGTGAAAATCTGAACTTTTGGTTCTTTTTTATTTTGTTAAATGGTTTTTCATCAAGTAAAAGCCACCTCAGTTCAATGGCTGGAAGTTATTTCGTCTTCTTCTCCTACTGTCTAGGAAAGTTTTCCTGTCTAGTCTCTCACTGTGGTCTTCGGCCTGTGGCTCCATACGTTCCGCTTGTTCATTCCAAGCTTTTGGTGTATTCGTTGTCTATTTTTAGACGTCATAGGCATCTCTCTCTCTCTCTCTCTCTCTTACGTCATCACTAGTTTGTCTGTCTCTCATCGTAATTCCCAATATTTCACGTGTGCAAAACGTCCGCATTAACTAACAGCAAGCAGAAAATTGTATTTTTTATAGGTCTTCGCTTGACTAAGATACATCAATGATAGAATTTTTCAATTTCCTATCTTTTCTTAGTCTTAGTCTAATAGTCTAATTCTTGAGGCTATTTAAAATTTCTCCGAAAAATCGAAATAAAGTCACCATCGCGTGGCGCGCCGGGCATAGTCTGTTCATAGATATAAGAAAGTGACCAATGCAACAAGATTATTACGTAAAGTTTCGCAATTTAAATTCAGGTAAAATTGTGATAAATTCCGTTTCAGCGAGGAAAAAAAGAAGCGATGCGGACATTTTCTCGAGAAAAAATTAGGATTTACAGAGAACAACAAAGGCAATTTTTTAATTGGATGAAACCTGGTTCGACACTTATGATACCGCGGAAAAGGGTTGGGTTGACTCAACTAACAAGTGTAAAACAAACGCGCCATCAAAAAGAGGTAAAAGGATAACTATTTTGCATGCTGGCTCTAAACATGGTTGGATTCCAAATGGACTTTCTCTGTCTGCGAAAAATATTAAAGATTCTTCTCTGGATTGCCATGAAGACACCACCGCTGATTTATTTGAAAGTTGGTTTAAAAACAAACTAGTTCCAAACATTCCTCCTAATAGCGTAATTGTAACGGACAATGCAAGTTAACACAGTAGACAGTTGACTAAAACCTCTTCCTCATGTGACACAAAAGTAACAATCCTAAAATATAACGGAGATTATACCAAAAAGCAATTAATTGAGGTTCTACAAAGCTTGAACCTACAAAAGGAATACGTCTGTGATAATTATGCAAAAAATCTAGGGCATACAGTTTTAAGGATTGTATATTTAATCCCATTGAACATGTTTGGTACCAACTGAAATCTGCCATTCGTCGTAACAATATATCGTAACTTATAGAAACCGAAGTTTTTAACATCCCTCCACAAAGTCGGGCAAATTCTGTTAAACATATAGACAAAGCAGAACAATCGTATATCCATACCGCAAATAATATAGAACAAATAATAATCAGAACAGGCGATGATAGCGATAGTGATACTGATATATTATGTGAATAATTTTAAGTAATTTAAGTAGGTAATAATTTTTTTTTTAATTTTCTTTTAGATTTAAACATAAATACATAAATACTGTTTATTATCTTTCTTAACGAAACCGTAAATAATTAAATTCTAAGCAAAGTACTGTCATGTTTGGCCATATTTCATTCTTACAGCTTGCCCGTATCTTTCCCTAATTCGTATCAGTTAGTCACTTTCTTATATCTATGAACAGACTTTACAGATGATACCGCTGACCTACCGATTGACGTTTTTCGTCAATGTCGACCAATTGGATAAGCGACCGCTATTTGTCTGACCGCCGCCGTTCGAAAGGGCCGACACTGTGCCGGAATTCCTGCGTTCCTGGAGCACACTGAAACAGCGCTCCAAAACGGACAGCATGTCGTCGTCGTCGAGTGGTTTACGGGCGGAAAAAATATCGTGAGGAACTAAGAACATTCGCTTTACGAATCTGCTACATTTCCTAACCGCCAATCACACTGTCGACTTCTTCAGAGCTGGACTGAAACTGGCTCGTATTTTACTCTGTAGCTGCTTATGTATTGTTTGAGGGGGGCGGAGCTAAATTTGTCTGGGATGGTAAAACGTAAAGACCAGACCCTCTGTTAAGATTGTTTGATCGCTTATAGATTTCTATTTCTTTTTTTATAATTCGTGTACTCAGTTCATACTTTTCATACAGCGTGGAACTTGCTGACGTTCCGCCAATCATCCTGTTGGCCGCTTCAGAGCTTGGCCGAAACTGAAGAACCGAACGGGATGATTGGCGAAACGTCAGCAAGTTAAAAAAAATGACGCGGTTATATATATATATATATATATATATATATATATATATATATATATATATATATATATATATATATATATATATATATATATATATATATATGATGACACTATATTCCGGGATATCATCCGTTCGCTCGTTGAACTCCGACTGGAATCCTGCATCCGACTGGAATCCTGAGTGTTCGAAGTGTTTTCGGAGCGCGAGCATTGAAGATGCCAAGTGAGATTTTGGCGAAACGTCTGCAGGATTCCAGTCGGATGCAAGATTTGCAGGATTCCAGTCGGATGCAGGATTCCAGTCGGAGTTCAACGAGCGAACGGATGATATCCCGGAATATAGTGTCATCACATTTTTCCATCCGTGAATCAATACGTGAGAATATATATATATATATATATATATATATATATATATATATATATATATATATATATATATATATATATATATATATATATATATATATATATATATATATATATATATATATATATATATATATATATATATATATATATATATATATATATACGTTTAGATATATAAACAGGGACAGCGCAAAATACGAGCCAGTTTCAGTCAAGCTCTGAAGAAGCCAACAGGATGATCGGCAAGTTTGATTTATAAACCACCGAATCAGGAGGAATGCAAAAGATTTGTAAATAGTATTAAAGTGGCTTCTGAAATTTCTCATGTATCGAATCTTTTTTATTTAACTTGGAGTCGTCATCCTATTACGTTACGTTGCCACCAGGTGGAATTTTCTGACATAATCGCAAAAAAAATATTGAAAGAACGACTCCAAGTCTACTTAATTAATTACATTAAGGATAACAATTACGCCCCCTGTCGGTCATTTCTGCCACTACAGGGATTGCCGGCGTTTTCTCCTTTGGCAGGTATTTTTTTTCTATTACTGGGACATCCGGTATATTTCTATTTATTTGGTTATTTTGGTTTTTTGTACAATAATTAAATTATTTAACATAGTAATGTTTCCAGGGTTATTGAAATATCAGTGCAAACAAAATCCATTATAGTAGTGTCTTTTTGTTACTTCTGCATTCACCGTCCGCACTCTGGGAGGACGCAGAAGTACCGAAAAAACACTACTGATTATATAATAATAATAATGATTATGTATATCGCAGAAAAGCAATAGCCGACTAAATTCTGCAAATAAACTCGCACTATTTACCACGTACGCGTGACACTTATTTATGTACAACTCAGTGGGCTATAACGATTGCAATTTCAGTTCAGTCTCAGGCTCAAAATAAACGTTTTGCATAAATCTACTCACCCTGATCCTTGAGTATTTCTTCGATTTCGTGTTCGTCGGCTCCAAAGTCGGTCAGCAGCTTCTTGTGCGAGAATTCGGACTGATTTTTCAGGTAAAATTCCGGCTTGTGGCCAAACTGGGGCGCATAAAATATAACGCATTTTTTATTACACTAAGTTTCAAAAAAACCGTCTTAGCTTTTAAGGAAATACAGTAAAAATGCTCCGCAATTTTCAAAAAAGCTGTAAAGCTTTTAGAATTATTTCGAAAAAATTATGTACGTCAAAAAATTTCATAAATTAATTAAGAAATTCCAAAACAGAAAATTCCTCTCAATTTTCACATATTGTACTATCGCAAAAGTTTTAGATTTTTCCGAAAAGCGAATAAGAAAATCTGCATGTCGTAAAAAATATCTGTCGTAGGTTGCTGATTTAATGTAGTATTTGTAAAACAAGAAATTCTCCACTATTTTCGGAAAATTACCTTTCGCAAAAGCTCCAGATCTTTTAAAAATATTTAGAACATACTGTATAAGTGAAGAATATCGTTCATAAAAAATAATTTCATTAAGCGTTTTGAGGACAGAAGATTCTTTACAATTTTCATTTTTCAAAAGCTGGAAAACTTTTAGAAATATTTATAAAAAAATGTATTTGACAAAGAACATTTATCGTATGCCATAAGTTCATTAAACAATCATAAAAAAGAATATTCCTGACAAATTTTCTTACAAAAAAGCTCAAGAACTTTTAAAAATATTTATTAAAAAAATGTATATGACCAAAAAATTGCTCGTAGGTCATAATTTCGTTAAACATTCATAGAACGGAAAATTCTTTACGATTTTCCCATAATGAGATCGCGCAAATGTTTCGAAACTTTTAGAAATATTTACGAAAAACTTAAATAAAAAATTTTAAGCACAAGGCTACCCCAAAGGTTTCAGATTTTTCAGGAGAAAAAAATGCGTATCTCCAAAAATATCTGTTGTATGTTGATAATTTTAAGCAAAATTTGTAGAACGAGAAATTCCCGTAATTCTCCGCGTAATGAGCTTTAGCAAAAGCTCTGGATCGTATAGAAAAAACGTCATATCTCGATAAATCTCTGTCGGTGGTTAATAATTTTAATGAAAAATTTAGAGAACGACAAATTCCTCACGAATTTCGAATGGTGTGCTTTCGAAAAAGTTCCGGAGCTTTTAGAAATTTTTAGAAAAAACAGGAACCTAAGGAAAGCTCCAGAGCTCTCGAAAATATTTTTATATCTCGATATCTCGATAAATATCCTAACTAACGAAACTAACCTTATCTTTGGCATTGATGTCCGAACCCAAGTGCACCAGGAGGTTGTAGTAGTGCCCGTTGTCCCGTAGCACTGCGGCGTAGTGCAACGGAATCCGCCCGTTATCGTCTTCCATCAGTAGCGTCTCGGGAAAACGGCCGGCGAGGTAACGGACGACGCTGGTCCGGCCAAACGCGATGGCCACGTGAAGAGGCGTGGCGCCGCACGGAGACACGTGGTCGCGCGCTACCGCGAATTTGCGTCTGTCCAACGCGGCCTGGAGCTCCCGAAGGTTGCCTCGGTGCGCTGCCACGTGAATTGCGTGGATTTTCGACTGCGAAAAAGCGTTCGACGTTGGTAACTTTGTTAAAAGTTTCAAAAACAGTCAGGCATCATCACAACGGGATAAAAATTTATTTCAAAATCTTCAATATCTATTTATATATGTTTCTAAAAAAATTATCAGTATTAGTATCTCCAGTTTGGACATTGGACATTGCCCATGTCAAAAGATTTGCAGATGTTTGGCAAATATTCTTACTGGTTTATTCAGAAATTCTGACATATTCCTCAGAAATCCTGACTTGTTCTTCAAAAATTCGGACTTGTTCTCAGAATTTTTAATTCAAGTCAGTTATTCTGACATATTTCTCAGAAATCCTAACCTGTTCTTCATGAATTCAGACTTATTCTCAGAAATTTTGATTCAAGTGATAAATTCTGACTTGTCTTTCAGAAATTTTGAATTAAATCAGAAATTCTGTCATGTTTCTCGGAAATTTTATCTTGTTCTTCAGAATTTCTGACTTGTTTCTCAGAAATTTTGATTGAAGTCAGAAAGTCTAACATGTTTCTTATAAATTCTAACTTGGTCTTCAGAATTTCTGACTTGTTTCTCAGAAATTTTGATTGAAGTCAAGAAATTCTAACATGTTTCTCAGAAATTCTAACTAGTTCTTGTTCGTTTCTCAGAATTTTTGACTTTCGTCAGATACATATTCTTCGAAAATTTGTATTGAACCCATATTTTATTTTTGGTTTTTGTCGAGCTGTAAATCTAATTTTAATTTCTAAAGACCTAAGAAGTTATACCAGAAAATGATAGATTAGAGTGTAACACTAAAACCATATTTTATGTCCCAATTGGACAAAAATGTATCGGAATCTAAGAACAACTTTAACATGAACTAACTATAACTGGATAGTTGCAATTGTAAAAATATATAATATAATAAATATTCCCAAAGAAAAAAAAATCAGATAAATGAAAAATGACATATCGTTTCGCTTACCATATAAATCGGAACGTTATCCAAAAACGCCTGCAATTCCGGGTTATCGCTCTTCTGCCCGATAAGACTTTCCCCTTCCCCATTCAGCACCAGGGCCGCCAACTGCTCCATGTTGCCGGATTCTATCATCGTTTTAATCAGATCGCCGTCAGATCTCTTTCTTCCTTCCTTATTCATCGACTCTACTTCGTTTTCTCCGTTCACTACGCCTGCAAAACACACACACACCGATGGATGTTTCGAAGTCCCCGTCGCTATCCGCAGGTCCACCCCAGATCGTTCTCGATCTTCCATCCCTAAATTTCGTCAAAGGTCTCAAGGTAGGTAGTCTGGATGACTATCAACGATCTGAGGCGTACCAAAGAGCAAAACGAAAATTTAGAAGAAGAAGAAGACGAGCACAATGAACCAGAAAAAAGACAGTACAAAACGCGTGAGGTTAACTTGAAGCTCGCCTTTCAAGTCAAGAAAACAAGAGCGTCACAGGGTCTTCTTCACACATCGAACCAAAGCAAACTGCATTGCAATTCTTGCAATTGGAATCCCAAGTTCCTCTTGGCTGATTTATATATTCCAACATTTTCTATTTTTTCCTCCTCATCAATGGAGTCGTCTGTTTAAACTCCAAAAGGTGTCTAAAACGGTGTCGTGTAATGTATGATCGATGAGGTGGGGGAAGCAACACAGCACACAGAGCGGGAAACCTTAACGTAGATGTGGATTCGTTAATACTAATTGAAACTTCAAAGAGTTATAAAAGCGACAGCCCCACAAATCAAACGGTACACAACGAAAAACCCCCTCCAGTGCTGACCACACCACCAAGCTCGATAGTGACCCGGAAGCTGCACACTCGTTTGCCCGCAACACAAGTTTACCTTCAATTATCTTTTCACCTTCAACGTCTGGATCGTCTTCGGCACGTTCCTCACCCGTGCCGTCATTTTCTTCATCTCTATTTTCACCATCTGTCCTACTATTGGACCTCGTCAAAGATCCAGTCAGTTTTCGGGTGTCTGACTCTCTTTCTTGATCGCCGTTAATAATGCCTGTGCTAGGGCGGGTTTTAGCACGTTCCGGTTCCTGTTCAGGTTCCGGTTCTGGTTCCGGATCAGGTTCCTGTTCCGGTTCTTGTTCCGGTTCCGGTTCCGGTTCCTCTTCGGTTTCGTCAGCATCCGGTCCGGGTTCCCCTTCGACTTCCTCTTCTCCTTTCGGCTCTTCTTCGGGTTCATTGTTGGGTTCGTTCGTAGGTTCCGGTTCTTCATCGTTTCCGTTTTCAATTATTTCTTCGTCCGCCTGGTTCTCGGGTTCTCCCTGGCTTGGACCCGGTACTTCATCGTCCGGCTGAGTCGATAATATATCCGCTTCGTCTGGTTCCAAGGGTTCTTCCGGTTCCGCAGGTTCTTCCGGTTCCGCGGGATCTTCCGGTTTCGCGGCCTCTTCCGGTTCTTCAGCATCCGCTTCATCTTCAAATTGCCATGATTATGGCGGCAGAGATCGGCATTTTGTGGGTGTTTTGATTCCAATACAACCGCGAGTATAATTCAAACAGGTAAATAGTTTTGGCCTAACGATTGCTGTTAAAATATCACCAGTGGTATGGTTTAGGAGAAAAGGTAATACGCTAGACACATTTCAAGAAAAGCGTTTGTCTCGATATCAAACGAATTTTAAGAACGCTCTCTGCGAAGAGGTCAGACAGGGGTGCATCTTATCTCCAATGCTGACGACACTGTTTTGTGTGCGGTCTCTCTCGAGGATTTACAGAGACTACTGAACCAAGTAGTGAAAGCTAGCAAAGATTACGGTCTCAACATGAACCTCAACATGACCAAAATAATGGTGATAACAAAAAGGAAGCAAGCAACAGGTCAGCTTACAAAGATAATAATTATTGTAACAGTTGTGCAATATGTCCGGCCCTTTGAGCAATACAAGCCGTATAAATGGTTTTTAAATACATAATGGCATTTCTAACAAATTCGGGTTATATCTTCAAGGGTCTCTGCAAAATGCAACATAATATTAAGTTGCTCTTCAGTATTCAAAATATGACGACGTCTATTTTTTCTTTCTTCAAAGTTTCATATATTCTAAAGTGTTGGCAAATCCCGTCGGAGAAAGATCTTTTTTTCTGGGCTCCTTCTTAATGTAAATTTTTTAGCCAGGGACCGGTTTTTATTGTACGATATGTAACTTTCTAATATATGAATCTTTTTCTCTGTGGTAAACGTAATGCGCAAGCCGCATTCTAGCACTTGTTTTGTTTAAACGCCGTCATAGCCACCTTACACTAACTGAACTTATATGGCAACAGCATATTATTTGTGACCAACGTTTAAAAGGAATTAAATTAAATGAAAATTGCCTTAATTTTTTATGCTAAATATAACAAGATTATAAAAATGGGTAGTTTTCGTTGAAAAAAAAAAAGAATTTTGGCAGTATTTTTTTTTTGAGTACCCTGTATTAATATGTGTCAAAATTTCTTATGAAATCTGTTATTCGAGTCCTTCGTCTACGACAAAACTGACTCAAGTGAAACAAACAATCAATGATTCCGAATGAAGAAATTGACAGATATTTGAAGTTTTGCGTAAAAAATTAAAAATGACAAAAACGGTTAGACTTAGGTATAGGACATTGTACACAAAATATGTCTAGAATTCGAAATAAGAAAGTTGATACTCGCCCGCAAAAAATGAAACACCTCGTATATACAACTATGAAATAAATGGAAACTCGTACCAAGCGGAATCAAATCGGCCCATAAGATATAGCAAAAAAGAAACACTTTTTTTTCAAAAAGACGAAACCACGATGTACATTAAATAAAAGTTATTTAAAAAAAATAACTTCGGTGAGAATTCCTATTTATTTATTTTATTATTTACGTCTTTTATCTATGGTGTGTGGACAAAAAAAGTCGTTACGCACGGGTAGTTTTATAGCAGTTAATAAACCAAAACCATTTATCTGCGAAAGTACTATACACCACGTTCGCTTTTATTTCCCATTATTTTCGTTTTCATGGCGCATTTAATTTTTTTAATTTTATTATTCAAATTATTGCGACATCGCAAAGACGCTAAAAGTTTTCGAAATTTCCAAACGCAAACGGCAGTTTTTGGAAAATTCAAATTTCGAAAAGTGTTCGAAATGCCTTACCTCGGATGGTCTTCGATTTGGACACGACGGAGTCCTGCTTCCTCAGCTGACCTTTCGACCTTCGACCGTCCCCGCCCCCCGCCGGCGTCTCTTCCCGCGTTTCCCGTTTGTTTGTTTCCGTCGCGACGCCATCGACGTCGGTCACGTTGTCGTTGACGTCTTTGGCGACGCCGTTGGTCGACGACATGGCGCTGCCCAACGCGTGCCAGTCCACCTGGGACGCGAGCTCGGGCTTCGCCCCCCTGGGGCATTCCGGCACCACGTTCAGGAGTTTCGAGTCGATCTCGTTGGTGCGGGTGCGATAGTACGCCGCCGCCTTTTGCCGCTGACACATAGAAAGAGAGAAAAATACAGAAAACGGACGCCACTGGACCACCGTGGATGTCATTGATACGAACAACTATAAGCACGCAACATAGTAGGCCTTTTGAAGCTGAAACAGAGAAAGAAAGAAAGATATAAAAAAGAATTTCGCTGTTACGAAACAACGATAACACGCAACATAGGCCGCCGCGTTTTTAAGCTCAAAGAGAGAGACAGACAGAGAAAAAGATAAAGCAAAATACTGAAAACGAAGGCCGCGGTACCACCGAGAAGGTCATTGATACCGAAAAACTGAGAGATAGCGAGAAAGAGATGGAAAAAAAAGGACGCCACTGTACGACTAGGAATTTCACCGTTAAGGAACAACTATAACCACAAAACATAGTAGGCCTTTTGAAGATGAAAGAGAGAGGGAGAAAAAAAGAAAGATAAAAAAATGGGACGCCACTGTACGTCCAAGAATTTCGCTGTTACGAAGCAACGATCACACGCACATAGTAGGCCGCCGCGTTTTAAAGCTCAAAGAGAGATACGGGCGGAGAGAAAGAGCAAAAAAAAAGAGAAATACCGAAAACGAAGGCCACTGTACCACCGTTAATATCATTGATACGGAAAAACTGAGAGAAAGAAAAAAAAAAGAAAGATAAAAAAACGGACGCCACTGTACGACCAAGAATTTCGCTGTTACGAAACAACGATCACACGCACATAGTAGGCCGCCGCGTTTTAAAGCTCAAAGAGAGATACGGGCGGAGAGAAAGAGAAAAATAAAGAGAAATACTGAAAACGAAAGCCACTGTACCGCCGTTAATATCATTGATACGGAAAAACTGAGAGAAAGAAAAAAAAGAAAGATAAAAAAATGGGACGCCACTGTACGTCCAAGAATTTCGCTGTTACGAAACAACGATCACACGCAACATAGTAGGCCGCCGCGTTTTAAAGCTCAAAGAGAGATACGGGCGGAGAGAAAGAAAAAAATAAAGAGAAATACCGAAAACGAAAGCCATTGTACCACCGTTAATATCATTGATACGGAAAAACTGAGAGAAAGAAAAAAAAAAGAAAGATAAAAAAACGGACGCCACTGTACGACCAAGAATTTCGCTGTTACGAAACAACGATCACACGCAACATAGTAGGCCGCCGCGTTTTAAAGCTCAAAGAGAGATACGGGCGGAGAGAAAGAGAAAAATAAAGAGAAATACCGAAAACGAAACCCACTGTACCACCGTTAATATCATTGATACGGAAAAACTGAGAGAAAGAAAAAAAAAAAGAAAGATAAAAAAACGGACGCCACTGTACGGCAAGGAATTTCGCTGTTACGGAACGACTATAACCGCACAAAACGGTAGGCCTTTCGATACTGAAGGAGAGAGAGATAGAGAGAAAGAAAGAAAGACAAAAATACGGACGTCACTGTGCGACACAACGATACACGCAACATCGTAGGCCGCCGGATTTTGAAGCTCAAAGAGAGAGAAAGAGAGACGGAGATAAAGAGAACCTATAACCACTATAGCCGAATTTCAACCATAACGAAGACACAAAATTGCTCTCCATTTGCAGGTAAAAGTATACTTATGACACTACTGCATTCCTTTATAGATCTTCATGGTGGTTGTCTTATTATTAATTCAAAAATCATATGTCAACTTCAACAATTCCAGGAGGTTAATTTACTTCTAATAGCCAAGACTACATAAGGTCATTCGGCCGGCAGGTAACGATTCCTAAAGGACGCCTTCGTAATGAAAGGGTCTGGACTACTCCATCATCCTCCTAACTTTAATTATTGCTGGGTATCGCACTGTACTACGCTCTTCACTGTCACTATACTAACTCGAGTCTCCTAGTTAGGAGGTGGATAGCTTCGATGTCGACATATTGAAGAAGCCTTCGCCAATGACTTCTGGAGAATTTTGGTAACGGTCTGATTGACGATACTTCTCCTTTGGAACCTTTGGAATGTCGGAAGTCCAAACGTACATGAGTAAGTTGACTTTTTTCTCAGATTTCCCAGCGAAGATTCATACCCAAGTATTGCCCATTATTGCGATTGTATTATGTTCTACAGTAGGGATGTCGCTAGTATGGAGCGGGTAAAGTACTTTGATTTCTTCTACGTCAGAATAAACATCTACGTTAGAAGTTGCGAATATTCTGGAGGGAGAGTTATTTTTCATATTATGAATCAAAAGAATATAAATATTATGGGCTTCTAGTACAGATTTTTTGCCTTTTGAGTATTAGTTTTTCATGTAATTTCGATATAGTAGGTCTATACGACGAAACACCTTGAGGTGGTTTCATACCTCATCTTGAATGAGGCGTTCATAAGATTGGTCAGATTGTTTTAGGATTAGGCGTTCTTTTAGGATCAGCATTGATCAGTTTCTCCTGTCTTGGTTCAGTCCAATCTAGGAGGTCTCCTCCTTCATTTGGCCGATAAGCCATCTGCAGGTTTTTTACAAATCTGGAATCTCTGAGTTTATCCGGTCATGGGCCCAACAAGCCCCAAAGGTGAGGTTAGGTGAAAAACTTATGAGATACAAACAACTTACGTTGTCCAAGACTGCCTCGCTGGCCCCGTTTTCCAACAAGAAATTAAACATTTTGTTGTCATCTTTGAGTAACGCGGCGTAGTGGAGGGGGGTGCGACCGTCGTTGTCCGCCGCGTTCACGCTGCCGGGAAGGGTTTTTATGATGTACCTGGCTATCTCTTGCCTACCCAGTCCTGCGGCCTAAAATAAGTGAGAGAGCTACGGTTCAAATTTTGATTTATAAACAACTCAGAAAGCTTCCGATCCCTGCCTAATTTTTAATGCACACAAGTTTTTTGGACTCTCTTGAAGATTTAAAATATTATACGGGGTGTGTCAAAAGTGTCCACCGACATCGATTTTGCCTAGTTTAGGCAAAAATTAAGGTTATGTGTTTTTTTTTTCATATTTTGATTGCCCGGTATAAAATTGTGTTGTGACGCTACTCATTCAGGTCTAAGGAGACGATCAGTTCGACAGATTATACAGGGTGTCCCAAATAAGTGGTGCCGTTTTGGCGAACACACTATACAAAAAACAAAAAAAATTTGTTGGGGCTGTCGATGACAATAGTTTTGTTTTGGCTGAGTTTTTGAACTTTAGAAGAGTTTTTGAGACCGTCGATAGGGATATTTTAATAACTAAGCTAGAAAATATGGGTATAAAGCACTTAGCCCTGGATTGGCTAAAATCTTACTTATCTGGCCGAACACAAAAAGTAAAGTATGAGACATCTGTGTCTGAGCCTATCTTGGGGGATCATGGGGTACCATAGGGGACTGTTTTGGGGCCATTATTGCTCTTCTGTATATTAATGATCTAGCTCGATATGTGAAAAACAGCAAAATTACATTATTTGCCGACGATACCATGATAAGGGTCGTCGAAGAAATGCAGCAAGATATCAATGATGACCTGTATCGAGTGTTTGCATGGGTGTGCAATAAAAATACAAAACAGAGCAATGTGCACAATTCTAAAATGTAATAGAAATACACCCGCGATGACTATGTTAAATGTGTTACAAATATTAACTGTAAAGCCGAAAGTAATGTTTGATGCCTTTATATTTATATTTAAGATAAAAAATAAAATGATGTCGCCATAAGTTGGTAATACGGTTAATTACTTTAAGAATGTTCATGACTGTAACACTAGAAACCGTACTGATTTCATCTTGTTAAAGTTGGCTGCCAAAAAGATTAAGGAGCGTGATAATTTAAATGCTTTTAAAAGATTAATTAAAACTTACGTATTGTCAGAAATTTTAATCTGATTTTTCTTTTATAATTGTTTCTGCTGTTATAGACTTTCGTTTTGTGCGCTTTTGTACTTTTATACCTATTTAAATTTTCCTATTTTGCTACTGGTTCGTATCTTTAAAATGTAAATACGATTGTTTTCTGTTATAATTTAATAAAATTTATATATTTTCATATTATTCTTTCTCACACCCTGTTAACATAAAAAATAAAACGAAAAGCTCACCGACGTTTCTAAACGAATTACGCTTTTTAAAAAAAAGTTTTTAATCAAAATCGGTAAAATTTCTGCTCAGATTTCGCATAAGTAGACGAATAAAGAGGGTTCCGGAGCGTATAACTTCAAATATAACACCCATGTTGGAAACATTTTTATTTATATACTCTCATACCTTGTGTAGGGGGGTCAGGCCGTTGTGATCCTTGGCTGAGAGGACCGCCAAGGGGACGGAAGATGGTACGCGACTTTTCAAACCCTCCAAATCGTCGTTCTGTACGTCGCAGTGGATCTCCTTGATTAGACCCTGCAAGTTACGCCTCTTGTAATTTGTTTTTGTGAGCTCCTAAGAGATTCGGAATGTTTACATTTCATGGTAGTTATTATTGTTCAGTTAAAAGTTGGCGCTCTTACATAGGAGTTTAAAACTGACACTCCTTCTAAAGCACATTTTTCAAAGAATATAAACTCAATACACATTTTTCCCAAGATATCTTCATTTATCTTGGTACCTTTAAAACATTTATTTAATATTTTGACGAGAACGGACATAAATAAAGGATATATTGTAGAACTGGACTGAGGGGGCTTTTGCTTGATTGATAATCCATTTAACACCATTAAATTAGAACAAAAAATCTTCAGATTTTCACAGTTTTTAATGATTTATGACAGCTGTTTCGGCATCGTGATAAAGGCACGGCGTTGTCTGTTGTTGTTTTGTTCTAATTTGCTTGTGATATGGCTCTACACAAGATGTGCAGGAATCCACAGAGTGTAGGGAAGACCCAAAATACCTTGTCAGAACCATTTCTGGTGACAAAGGGTCTTAAACCTTGTTTAAAATTTTTATACAAGAAATACTTATTTCTCAAAATGTTTGCATACACCTGCCTTCAGATCCGTAATCGGACTTCAAAACAAACTATGTTTGGTCAACATGTGATGATTATATGTTATATAATAGAAACTAGATTAAATTTCTTGATCCACCTTACTTGACAAATATTTACCATGATGTCCCTTTATAAAAAACGATTTGATCACTTTGAGATATGGAGTATTTTTGGAACTAGCAACCAAAAAGTAAAGAAAATATTCATCGTTTAGCTCTCAACGCAGATTGGTTAGTCAAGTGAGCTGGAAAGTTGGTTAGTTTGGGTAAGGTTGGGTTCGAAGTTAGTTACGTGTGAAACCGTTGCTTTTGGGAGGAAAAAACTTCAAAGAAAATCGATTATTTTTGCCAGCAATTCAAGCAACTGCTATATAGTTGTTGTTGTATGTTTTGCAGGTAACAGCGGTAAAAGTGTCATAGTTATTGTTCATTTAAATAAAAGTTTAAATTTAAAAAACATATATTCGCGTCGCACACCTAGAAATATTGAAGTTCAAAATAAATAGTAACTAAAAGTTCAGATTTTCACGAAATTATATATTTTGACATGACCATTGTTTGGACAACACCGTGTCTTTATCAAATGTAATATTTACACCTGCTATCTGCTACTATATATACCGAAAAATGCCAATAAAATCTTAATTAAGGTTTTTATGAGGATTTAAGTTTAATAATGGAGAGGTATGGATATGGGTTTTGCTATGTATGTAATTGTTTTAAATTGATCGTATTCTTTATTAGGTTTCGGATAAATAGAGTTTACTGTTGTCTGGATTTGTTTTTTATTTATACTTTTATCTATAACGGACGGATTGTTCAATGCAATTTGTTCAATGATATTAATTTCTTTGTTGTAATGTTCCGTTGAGAGTGGCGTATTAAGAAGTCTGTGTATAAAAGAGTGATTGAACAGGATAACTCAATTAATTTTTTGGACTTAACTATTACGAAAACGTAAAACAAATTAGATTTTTCCATTTGTCATAAACCTTCACACACGGACACAGTCATACATAACAGCTCAAATCACCCTTATACACACAAAATGGCTGCATTTCACTCTTTTATACACAGACTTCTTAATACGCCACTCTCAACAGAAAATTACAACAAAGAACTTGATATTATTAAACAAATTGCATTGAAAAACGCCTACAATCTGTTCATTATAGATAAAATTATAAATAAAAAACAAATCGAGGCAACAGTAAACTCTATTTATACGAAACCTAATACAGAATACGACCAATTTAAAACAATTACATACATAGGAGAACCTAGTGAAAAAGTTTCAAAACATTTGCCAAAATGTGGTTTAAAAATAGCTTTCAGAACTAACAACACAATAGGAGAATTTTTCAAAAACAATAAATCGAAGTGTCCCAAAATCTCAAAAATCAGGTGTCTACAGGTTGAAATGCGGATCTTGTCCTAAAATTTATATTTGACAACCAGGTAGATCCTTCAAGAAACGCATTAACGAACATAAAAGGGCGTTTAAAAACAATAGTCTAGATTCTAATTATGCTACACACTTAAACACAGAAAAACACGTTTTTGACGACAATTTTGATATTTGACATACAGCCACAAAAAGTAGAAAATTAAATTTATTGGAAGCCATGGAGATTAACAAAATGAGACATTGCTTAATTTTATTTAATTACCTCTCCTTTATTAAACTTAAATTCTCACAACTTTAATTAAGGTTTTACTAAACTAACTACTACTACTAAATATATAATTTCGTGAAAATCTGAATTTTTAGTTCTTATTTATTTTGATAAATGGATTTTCATCAAGTAAAAGCCAGTTCAATATTCACGTCGTTTATTAGCTTAACGTAGTTTATAATATTCGGTACCAAATATTTAAAAACACGTCAATAAGACGTGAAATATAACTTAAAAAACATTAATTAACATATTTTTTCTACCACTTTTCCAGGCACGACAATCAATCAGCCCACCGATAAATGAAAAGTGGCCCCTCTGGCGCATCACTCCTTCAATAGGAAACACTGACGATCGATCCGCGTTTTGTATACACAACGGAAACACCATTAAAAGAACTGTTTGGAGTATACCCGTCAATATTATTAGACGCGGGTAAGTGAAAAGCAAGGGTTATTATTTTAGGTCTTATAATGGAGAGCAGCGAATCAATCAGAACAATAGCCCGACACCTAATAAATCGTGTTCCCGTGTGCCTTTTTCGAATTTTTATTAAATTCCACCATTTTTATACAGGATAATTAATATTACAGGATGCGTCAACGATAGAGAAAAGTTTATATAATCTGATTGGTTTCGAAAGTTACGAGAACATAGTAAATTGAAAAATATAGTCAATAAAAATTAAAATAATACCAAAAAATTCGGAAAATGAAAAAAAAAAGTATCATACCGTATGAAGTTAAATTTTGCCTGGAGTAAACAAATAAATAAACCATCAGAGCCAAAATTGCAACTGATACTACGAGAAAATGATCCCTCGCCTGTATTAATAACATAATTGCTTTCGAAAAATAGTCGCTGGGCGGGGCGAACCGCTAGGGAAATTTCGCAAAATCGATGTAATTTTATTGTGCATGCACCCTGCATAAAATGTCCTACACATCTCGTAGAACTTCAAAGTTACAGCAAACATTGGTAAATATTAAAATTTGCACAAATAATAGCGATGTCGAATAATATTTTTTCAAATATCTCGCGCCCTGTATAATTGACGAAACCTGAAACTCTCTCACGACACTGTTCAAATAAAATTATCCCATCTTTAACGGTTTTTCATTTATCGCCGATAATTTACCCACAAAAATGGAAATTTTTATGATATTTCACATATTTTGCCCATAAACGACACACCCTGTATATGATCAGAGGTTATTATTTATTATTATTTTCGATAAAATAAGTTTTTTCTGAAACCATACTTTGGAAAATTACAGTTTTCAGGGTCGTTTAGATTTTTGCCTATAATTGAAAAACCCTGTGTATAAAAGTTTTTGAGAAAATAACTTCTTCTGGAAGCCAAAATAACCCAAAAAAATATTACAAATTTTTGATTGAAATATATTGCACACGCATTGATTGCGGTCTTAGGGGAAACCCACGAATCCAATGATGATAGATGCTATTTAATTGCACCCAGATTTGCTCAAGGGATATTAACCCACTTTCTTTGCCGCATAATTGAAAAATGTTTTATTTAAACTCATTTCATGTTCATTTTTTTGTTAATACGTTTTCAATTTGTTATGATGGTATCGGTGTATTCATCTATGAATAAAAACCTTTTATAGGTAATTTGCAGAGTTAAAAGAAGAATGGGCTTAATTATAAAGAAATACTTCTGTTTTTATTTAAAATAACATTGTCCATAATGTTTCCATACAGTAAAAATATATTTGCAATTTTTTATTCAATTTGATGCGTATTATTCAGTTCGCTTCATTTCAGATGTTTCATCGACCACATCTATGTTTGATGTTGAATGACGAAGCTGTTTTAAAAAACCAAACATTTCTGTAACTAATTGTCTTTTTCGACTTAACTTCGGGCTTGTGGCGAGAAAAACAAACATGGAGACAAAGTTAAGTAATCACCAAGACTCGAGGTTCGAAAAAAAACGAAGACTAAGTTTCAAATAGTACGGGATCGCACAGGATCTGCTGTTGGGCGTTTGGCGAGAAAAAAAAATACGTAGAGCTGATATACGAGGGCGAGGTGAAAAGTTTCCTGCTTGACCAAGAGGTGGCGCCACTAGGTCTACTTTTGGAGCGCCGCCCTACAGTACCGTTTCAACCGAGTTTGTATGTTTAATTTTACTACGTTTGAGGTATAAAACGTGTAGCAGGTTATAAATGGTAAAGAATCATGGATATATGACTATGTCGGTATATCAAGGTTTCGCTTACTGTTTTCTTTGATTATCGTGTCATAGTTCATCAAGAGTTCTTAGCACAAGGTCGTACCTTGAAGTTATGGCCCCATGCGACTTTTTCCTATTACCAAAACTCAAGAAAAATCGCTGAAAGAACTCAAGGGTATAGCAGAAGTGCTCGAGCATTGGAAACTACAACATTAATGTTGATAAATCAATAAATAATAAATACTTTTCGATAAAACTTAAAAAGTCGCGCTTGATTTGTGTTATTTTCCATAACCAAGTTGTCCAAAATCTACTGTTAACATTTTTTTTAAGCACAAACAATTTTCACAGTTGTTTATTGATTTATGACAGTTGTTTCGACAACACCGTGCCTCTATCGAATTCAATTTCTTTTTTCTTTTTCATTTTTCTTTTTTTTTATATAAGACTGCGAAATAAATAAATACTTTTCGATAAAACTTCAAAACCACTTTACTTTTCGAACGCACCTCGTAGAGCATCACTGCAAATTAAACTCATTGGGCGAAGAAAAAAATTCCGTCTCATCACGATAAGGCCCTTTCACTTTGCACTCACCATCGTGTGCGGTACCGCCTCCAAGAACTTCTTCACCTTCTGGTTGTTGCTGTGCTCCACGAGAAGCTGAGGGCCGCATCCTTCCCAGACGACGTGCTGTAGGTTCTCGAGGTTCCGTTGGTGGATCCATATGCGGATCATAGACTTCTTGAAGCCGAGGCCGGTTTGCGTGGTCTCTTTCATGTTGAACGCTTTGAAGACTGGTGAAGAACGACTATATTAATTATCTAGCGCGCCATGGCGGCGGGATCGATCAGCGGCGCGGAACGGAGGGTTTTTTTTTTCTTTCGTCGTATCGATTCGCCCCGTTTGTTATTTAAAAACTATATTCGTGTTGTCCGATAATAATGAGCAATAAAAAAAAGGCCCCGAGGACGAAGCCTTTATAGGGGACCACGATTACAGAGACGCGCGTTAAAAAAAAGCGATAAGGGCGCGTCCATGGGCAATGAACCCCCTTCCCCGCTCCCAAAGAAAAATTATAATATTTTTATATTTATATATAATATAATAAAAATATGAACACTTTTTTTTCGAAAAACCGAAAAACAAAATGCCGAAAAAATACCGTGAGGTTTGAGGGAAAACGTAAAATTGGGGCAAGGCGGCTACCCTCGGGGCCATTATAATGATAAATTCTGGTTATTTGTAATAACTTGTAAATTAAAATAAATAATGTCACAGTAGTAGAAGAAAATAACTGTTCCCGTTTATGAAAAAATATTGTAAATGGTCGTCAAAGAGAAACTGCTTGCATTCTGCGATAACAATGTCATTTTAGTATCCAATCAGCCTGGTTTCCGTCATCAACATTCGTCTGAGTCTGTGATAGTAATAAGCTTATTTTGGATAGGTTCTTGGATTTTAGGAGAGCTTTCGAAACTACTGAGAGGTTTACGTCGTTAAGACATATAAAATACCTAAGCATACGAGGTTCAGTTTTAAATTGGTTCAGATCTTATTTGCATAACAGAACCCAAAAAGTTAGGCCTCCATTATACCTATTGTATATTCATTACATAGTTAAGATAATTAACGATAGCAAAATCGAATTATTCGCAGATGATACAATATTATACATAGCTGGTAGTGACATGATCAGATGAAACGAAGTATTAACAGTCATTTGAACCGAATATATGAATGGTTATGTAAACACAAACTTAATATTAACACGTCAAAGTCTAAATTTTGTATTTTTGGGAAAAAACAAAAAAAATGAGTACTGTTAATATAGAAAACATAAAAATTGAAATAAATAATGACATGTATATGTAGAATAGGCCATAGTCTTTCCATGTACACCAAATACCTTTTATATAACAGCATTGCGGCGCCTCATCTCAAATTTTGCTCCACACTCCTGTATAACTTACCGAACTATAAGATAAATCAGTGTCAATTTATTTATTTTCTATCTTATGGTCTTAAATTTGGTTATCTCCTTCGTGTTTTTCGTCGCCTAACAAGAACCATCCAATTCATTTTTTTTATAGACGACGCAAAAAGTGAAAGTACGTTTTTTTAATAAATAAATAAATAAAAAATTCGAATTTAAATGATCGTTCAATACCTCGTGGCGGATTGCTATGCACGTAGACTCCATTGAATCCGCTCGCGGGGGCCGCCCTTTTTCTTAAAACTGGCATCTTGGGGACAGCATCCCGCTATCCGACTCGCGCGGCACTCCGCCAGGACTACATTACCTGCGCACAAACAACAGAATGACTTCCACAGGCTACTGTAATACTTTTTACAAAACTTCCGGATTCGCTAATCTACCTGTTTGCTTATTAACTGAAATTCGGAATGCAGGAGAAATCCAGAAGTTTTGAAAAAAGTAGTACACAATAGGTATAAGAACGTGATACATAACGTATAAAAACAAACAGGAATAAGAAAGAAAAAAAGGAAAATATCGAACACAACCAAACACTGGCCACTATCAAGATTCGGGTGATCAGGTAATATCCTTTATCTTCTGTTTGTATTCGTCTACAGAAATAAAAACAGTGCTCCGAAAATTTTGGTTTTAAAATTTTTAAATAGCAAGTTTGTGACTTGATTCAGAATTAAGTGGTATAAACTCAGATCGAGAGAATTATTCATGTTTTTAGTGTATTTAAACTTCCTAATTCGAAGCAAATTTGAGGAGGAAGTGGGGTATTTATGATTGTCTGAGTGAACAAAAAACATATTTTTTGAGTTATGAATGTCTAATACCGTGTGATACTTGCATGCCGATGGCAGTGGCGTAACCCCAAGATTCTGTAACAGCGGTTGACATTAGTCTCTATATCTTGCGTTCGATATAATTTTGATCGCAAAATGGAATGAGAAAGAGCATAGTAGCTCGAGACTAAATAATTCTTTCCTATTAAATTTTTCAATCGTAGTAACAAGACGTTGACACTTGAAAGACGCTTTACTAAATAAGCAATATGCTCCTTCCAAGAGTGCCTACCATGAAGGACCACAAGATTACTCTGCATATTGACCTTTTTGTTACGTTGTAGAGACCATAACGCCATCCCAATTGGTTAGTTTTGGTTAGTTTCGGTTAGCTTTAGTTAGTTTTGATTAGTTTTGGTTAGTTTTGGCTAGTTTTGATTAGTTACTTACTGGAAAAATGAAGATATATTAAATACTAGTTATTACATACCTTGAGTATTATTATCTACAATTAATTAAAAATATTATGAGACTTTTCAAATCGCCAAACTTTATGAAAATATTTAAGTGAGTTATGTTACCGTACACCCTGAGAACCTGCTGAGTGTCCCAGACTCACAACATATAACTATGGGAAAGAAGAATCTTGTAAACTTGTAATTCGAAAATAAAGTTATTTTTAAAAAATCGGCCACCACAGTCTAGTCAGTTAATTGGCGCAGTCCGAACGGATTTTCGGGAATCTATACGTATCGAACGTATTCGTTTTGTTCCGTTTCAATCGAATTAACACGAGGACCAGATATTTGACAGGAACCATGTGGCCTCTAGAAGTCGAATCCTTGTAAAGAAGCATGACCAGAGTTGACCTATTAATCTTAACGTAAATGCAGTTGGTAATTTAATGACAAGTGTCGATGATATAATTTGCGAATTAGGCAATTTGCGTTTAAGTAGAGTTTTAACTGACTCTGTTCCAAATCCAGAAACATTAATTACAAATCAAACTAATCATTCAATTGATCACTTTTCTCAAATATTTAAATTGAGTACCAAATTTTGACGGTAACCCAAATAATGATCAAAATATTTATTTACCAAACTCTGTAGTCCATAAACTTACTGGTCAAGCCAAACTCATTGTAAATATTGAAAATGTCGACACATGGGACAAGTTAAAAGACAATTGAACTACCCCTCAGCAGGTGTAGTTAACTTTAAGGGGGGAGGAGTTATGTTACCATATGTCAACATATAACGATAGGAAAGATGGGAAACTTCAAATTATTTATATTATTAAATAATAATAATAATTTTTATTATTATTATTATTATCGGCTGCCAAGGGAAAACTTTATTGCATATCATGTCTGCAAAATGAATTTTTCCCTAAAAACGCTTCTAAACAAAAGCGTCGCGCGCTTTGATCGATCGAAACCCATACCGATCTGGCGGCGTTTTCCGCGTACAGTTTCAAAAACAAGCCAATTGGTTCCGTTCGAACTCGTTAAATATTTAAAATACTTTGGCTGCGTCGATGGCGTCGAATTTCCCGGAACCGGGGGGGGGGGGCAAGTATACGGGGGAAACGGTCCCCTTTTTTGATAAACGAAAAAAATCAATCGCCTACGTGGTCCATAAAACATTCAGAGGCCTGTATTTCGGGTCATCTATTTCCGGCACGGAGAAAAAAAATCACAACCGCAGATCCATTTAGAAATTTTATTATTATCACTACTAAAAAGAATTAGAGGCGGCTATGGAAGAGATCGTGATGGATGAGGACAATAACAATGAAAGTCGTAAGTATTATTTGGATTTACGTATTCTTATGTAAAATAACGTGAAAAAATATTTACAAAACATATTGACGAGGTCTATATTCCACCCGACGTGGATACCTTGACTAGACGAAGAAGATATGAACGATAACCTAAATCTAGGACTTTCGATGGAACCATTGCACATGGCGGACGTTGCTCCTGCCCGGTTCCAAAATATTTATAGAAATCGGTCGAAATTAGTGTCGTTAAAAGAAAATATTGTTACGTATAGTCGTAATCTGACGTGATAGTCGTTAAAAGAAAATATTGTTACGTATAGTCGTTATCTGACGTGATAGAGACGTAGTGCCTATAAGTTTGCGAAATAGTGTTCGTCTTACGTGGATGTACACGGATTTGTGATGTGTAATTCCATGAGGTGTATGTAAATACGGTTTCCGAATGTCCTATATTCACGCTGGTAACCAGGCCGGATGGGATCGGATATCCCGTATAAGATGATTGCTGGAGCCGTTTGAAGAATCGGTCGTCATTTTATGACAATTTATTTAGAAGTTGTTTCCATTTTTGTATACGTTAAATAACCCGGAGGATGATGGATTGGTCTAGACCCTTCTCTTAAGAAGGCATTCTTTAGGATATCTGAATAATGTGAAAAATTGTGTAAGCTGGCCGAATGACCGTATGCAGTCGTGGCCATTAGAAGTAAAGAAGAAAGAAAGAAGAACCTAAATCTACAAGAGTTTGGGGAACCAACTGATATGGAACTGAAATTTTCGAGTTACATACACCGAATGATACAGCTGTCCTTCAACAGTCCTGTAATTCATCAACTACTGAACCTGAATGGGACTCATCAGATGATGAAACTCTGGAATTCAAAAAAAGACCTATGCTTTCTGCGAACGACAGGCTTGCTTCTACCGTCAAATGGAACAAAGGTCAGATCGAGTACACTCACATACTTATATCCGATGAATTTAGATCATGCGAGGAACTAAAAAATAAGCTTTCTGGAAAAACTCCGCTTGAAATATTTTTTATGTTTTTTGACGACGAAGTGATTTGCAATTTGCTTTGCGACTTTTAAAAACTGATAAGACAATTACTCAAAGAAATCTCGCACCTGCCATAGATGAACTGCGTTATGACAATCAAGGTCACCTCTTGATTGTTCATGCTAATAAAGCCCGAAGGAGATGGAGAATCTGCCGCAGCCACTTTTAGTTGTTTTCTGTCGAATTTGAACTTTCTTTTGTATATTTATGTATAAATTATATGTTACATTTTATGTGCCCCAAAGCCTTATTTAATGCTTTTCCCAGTGGTTCGTATTTTTTTATATGTTTCAAGTTTTTATTTTTTTTTCTTAAGTGCAATAAAAAAAATAATTTCAGAGCAAAAAAGATTTTTTTTTATTTTTTTTATATGCTTCGGATAATATGGGTTAACTAAAGCAAAGGTGTTTGTGTTCCATTTAATAATATTAATAATAATAACGATGTTTATTTCCATGAACTTTTAACAAAAGTATCGGATAATGTCAACAAGTAAAAAAAAATACATTAGAACACTAAAATGCAAACTGCTTTTACTATTATATTATTTCGGAAATGTTCAATCTTGCTTATCTTACTATGCTTACTTGCTATTATGTGCCGGGGAAACTGCTCCAGAGCCAGTGAAGTTTTTGTCCAACAAAAACGTATTGTTCGAACAATGTTGGGGAAGTCTCGTGGTCACTCTTGTAGAACCATGTTCCCGAAATTAAATATTTTAACATTTCCCTCTCTCTTGTTTTTTATTCTATCGTTGAATACTTTGATTGTAGTAATGCTGATCTCTCAGTGTGATATATTTTGTGTGTTTGTACGTTTCTGAGTCTGAATTTTAGTGTTCTAATGTATTTTTTTTTTACTTGTTGACATTATCCGATACTTTTGTTAAAAGTCAATGGAAATATTATTATTATTATTATTAACGTCTGACTGACATCCTCGAAAATAATTAAATTCAATGCGACAAGCGTTCCCACTTCTGAGATCTCGAATTGTACATTTCGATCGCACCCTGTACGTGGGACGTGGGAGACAGCGGGATAACGAGCTCGTACTCGCGACGCGGCGATGTTCGCGATATCGATCGGAGCGTGTGTGTATCGGAAACATGAAAACTCCAGTCGATGCTTTTATTCCACTTATATGGGGTGGTCCTAGTACAGACATTAACGCGCTAATAGAAATGGTCACGGGCATTCAGGTCAAGGTCGGTTAACAAAACATTAATACGAGCGAGCGGCAGATTAACGGACAAAAAAAACTCAAAAAAGCTTAAAAAGAAAAGCTTTGGTCGCTTTTAATGGACCAAATTTGCTTTACATCGGCGATAAGAAAAAAGAAATTATAGGGCAGGGCTTTTAACCATCAAGTCGATTTATTTTTGACTAACTTTAAGCAAATTTACACAAATTTTGGCGAAGTAATATATAATTAATTAAAAAGTGTTTAATAAAAAGAACGTTCCTGATTAGTAATTTATTTATTAATAAATAAAAAATATTTTATTGTTCTCGGTCTCGTCAAATGTTTAAGCGTGATTAAAAAAAAAAACTTTTATTTTTTATATTTATTTGCGACAGCCTAACAATGCTGTTTCCTGTCTATATTTTTGTATTTCTATGCAAAATTGATGTCGCCTTTTGCATTTGTTATTGTTATTCTTATTATTATATCATTAAAACAAGACGACTAAGGTTACACACTTTTTTTTATTTTAAACCTAATTAGCTTTGACCGTTCGGTATAAAAGCGGACGTTTCCGACACGTGATCATTATCTATTTCGTTGGCGCCAAAATTGAATATTTTAAGTCGCTTAGCGAGGCAGGAACGGTTATTGGCTTTGTGCCCGAAGCTGCAGTCGATAGACATTCGCGTCAATCAATTGAAGAGATTTGGAAAAAAAAAATCGGGAATGTGGCGTTCGTCGTAACTTGCGTGGTTTTGCGTGATACAGGGTGTCAAAGTTTTTAGAAAAAAATCTGTTATTTATTACCTACTAAAAAACTGATCCTAAGGACGCTTGTTCGTCGTCGTCAGAAAGAAAACTGTTTTTTTTTTGTCTTTTTCCTTTCAAAAATTTACTAAAACTCAAGAACAAAGAGGAAAACGTGCAAATAAAAAATTTCTCAAAATTCGAGTTATTTCATTAACCCAAAAAAGTGTCATTTTTCGAAACAATCATTACATTTTCACAAAGTCGGTGCAAGATTGTTCCTTTGAGGCGAACCGTTTTACTTCAATTGTACAAAATAAAGATCAATGGGACGACATTCTTATTACAAAATTTGGTTTATATGTCATTAAAGACCCTGCACTAGAATGGATAAAGAACTTTTTATCTGATAGATCTCACCAGATTAAAGTTAATAATAATGTTTCTAGTCATAGGGATAGCAGATGGGGGGTACCGCAGGGAAGCGTGTTGAGCCCGCTATTATTTATTATTTATATAAATGATATGCATCAGATTTTAAATAACTCCTTTGTTAACCTATTTGCTGATGACACGCTTATAGCTACCAAACTGAACACCGAAATGCAATATTTCTACGAATGGCTGTGTCAAAATAAACTGAAATTAAATAGCTCCAAAACCAAGTGCATGGTTATCGGTTCTAAGGTTAACTGTCAAAAATTTTATAAGTCGGGGTATTCTGTGGATATGCAGTGTAATAAAATCGAGTCTGTTTCCGAAATTAAATATTTAGGGGTGATCTTGGATCCACAATTATGCTTTAGTAATTATGTGGAAAGAAATAAGAAATTAGGGTTTTTTAACCGTGTATCGCGGTTTTTGTCGCAGTGGACTGGGATATTAGTGTATAATAGTATAATTTTGCCTCATTTTTCATGTTTGTTCATTGCTTATATCTTGTACAAAAGAAGATTTAAATAAGTTTCAGTTACAACAAAATAGGGTTATGAGAATCATCCTGAACTGTGATAGATATACTCCTATAAAGAGTATGTTAGACCAGCTAAATTGGCTAAATGTCGGGCAGTTCATTAGAAGAGCAAGTTTAATGTTGGTTTATGGAATTGCTCACGATCACCAACCAGGCTATCTTAAATTATGGTTGGAAAAAAGGTCAAACATTCATCAATATAATATACGTTCCAATCAGCACTTCAATGTTTCTGTGGTAAAAACAACAAATTTACAGAAAACCCTAATGAACTGTCGGATAATATTAAGGGCGCGCCATGCCCAAGAGTGTTCAAGAAGAGACTTACGGGGTATTTTCAAAGTTTATAGTTTTGTTTATGTGTTGATGTGATAAATGTGTCCTTAAAATCATTAGTATATATTTTCTGATCGCCGTTGTTATAATACGACCAAAAATATAGTGCATTTATTGCTTCGACGTTTCAAGTTTTAAGATGGACCGTAACGAATATTTGTAAAAACTTGAGATTTTTATTTGAAACGTAAATGGACCGTTTTAAATTTGATTACCTAAGCATTGATGCAATATCATCTATAATATATATATATATATATATATATATATATATATATATATATATATATATATATATATATATATATATATATATATATATATATATATATATATATATATATATATATATATATATATATATATATATATATATATATATATATATATATATATATATATATATATATATATATATATATATATATATATATATATATATATATATATATATATATATATATATATATATATATATATATATATATATATATATATATATATATATATATATATATATATATTATATATATTATATATATATATATATATATATATATATAATATATATAAATATAAAGAAACATAATTGTCTGGGAAAGAATCATTAATAAATATTATAAATAATAAAGGTCCCAGTATGCTTCCCTCCCTGTGGGACACCGCTGGTGAGTACTTTAGATGAGTATCTAATCACTTCTAAGCACAATTATTTAACTTATTCAACAACAAATTAATATCATAATATCAAAGAAAATATATAATGTTTTATTATTCTGATCCAGGTTCGGGACTAGTAGAAAACTAAACAGTAGATAATCCATTTGGAAAAAACCAATAGAAGTGATATTCCACGGTAATTAAAAATTAAATGGGTATTGTTCTTCTTGCGTATAGGCCCAACAATGGAGTGTTTTAAGGCTGGATGGTTTAAAGAGTAAGGGTAAGTAAAGTCTGTTCATAGTTATAAGAAAGTGACTAACTGATACGAATTAAGGAAAGACCCGGACAAGCTGAAAGAATGAAATATGGCCGAACAGGTCCGTACTTTGCGTAGAATTTAATTATTTGGGGTTTTGTTAGGAAAGATACTATTTATTTATGCATGTATTTATATTTAAATCGAAAATAAAATTACAAATTATTTTTATTGCCCACTTAAATTATTCACATAATATATCAGTATCACTATCGCTATCATCGCCTGTTATTATTTGTTCTATATTATTTGCAATTTGGATATACGATTGTTCTCCTTTTTTCTATATGTTTGTGGAGGGATGTTAAAAACTTCGCTTTCTATAAGTTTGAGGACGTTGGAGTGACCACGGGGAAAAAGATTGTTACGACGAATGGCAGATTTCAGTTGGTGCCAAACATGTTCAATGGGATTAAATATACAGTGGTAAGGTGGAAGCCTTAAAACTATATGCCCTAGATTTTTTGCATAATTATCACAGAAGTATTCCTTTTGTAGGTTCAAGCTTTGTAGAACCTCAATTAAATGCTTTTTGGTATAATCTTCGTGAAAATAAATGTCGTTATCACATATGTAGTTTCGGATTGTTTTCTTTTGTGTCACGTGAGGAAGAGGTTTTAGTCAACTGTCTACTGTGATAATTTGCATTGTCCATTACAATGACGCTATTAAGAGGAATGATTCGAACTAGTTTGTTTTTAAACCAATTTTTAAATGAATCAGCGGTGGTGTCTACATGGTAATCCAGAGAAGAATATTTAATATTTTTCGCAGACAGAGAAAGTCGATTTGGAATCCAACCATCTTTAGAGCCAGCATGCAAAATGGTTATAGGCAATAATCTTGTTGCATTGTATGTTAAGGACCACCCTTGGATAATCACGTTCAAAAGCAATTGGTCACTTTCTTATATCTACGAACAGACCATACCTTGGAGTCATGTGATACTCAGAACAACTATACGACCGCATGCTGATTATGCAATGAGAAAATTTTCACAAAAAGTAGGGTTTATATATAGAATAGGCCGTAGTCTTTCCATGTACACCAAATACTTTTTATATAACAGCATTGCGGCACCTCAGCTCAAATTTTGCTCAACACTCCTGTATAACTTACCGAACTATAAGAGTTTCAAGTAATTCAAAATAGAGCATTAAGATCGATCATAAAGTGTAAACCCAATTTCAAGTCTTGTTAATGTCATGACGGTTAAACAAGGAATTATTTATGATGCAAATATTTTTATGTATAAGTTAAGAAATATACTATTGCTTATCCGAAAATAAAAAACTACCAAATACATTGGAAAATTGTGATAATTTCAATAACTTTAAAACTATGTTGAGGGAATATGCGATGTCTAGATTTTCACTATAAATCACTGTTTCATCTTAATTTAACCTATATGTTGATGTCTGATTATAGTTATGTTGTTTGTTGGTTTTGTTTATTCGCGCATTTTGTAAAACTTTGTAAACAATTGTTCTTGTATGTAACATCCCGAGCTAAAAAAGAAATATTGTTCGGCGAATATCCCGCTTGTTAGTGTAGGTAAATTCCTAGGGCGGTCTTGGAATAGTTACGGGTGCGAGCGGCTGTGGTTTTGGAATAATAAAGAGTAGCACTAGAAAAGCACTATATTTCTGGTCGAAGTATAACGGGTTATCTTTTCGGGCAAATGAATCCTTGACGAGGGTCCTTTCGTGTCGTTTATCGCGATGACGTCCGGTTTAACGCCCGGACGAAGGTTTTTAATTAATATTTAATATAAACGAATCAATACTTAATTAAAACGCGGCACGCGGAATTACCCGGCCAAACTCCGTACGCGATAACTTTTAAACATTAATAAAAACTTTCTTCTTCAGTTAATTCAATAGAATTGGGAAACGAAATACGTGCCAAACCGTTCCATAATAAAGAAATTCACTTTTCATCACAGACAACAAGTTGAGACCATTCTAAATTCAAGCAATCACACATTAAAAGCGGTCTTCTATATATTTTGCATGTTTCTACGCACTTACCGATACTCAAAAAAAAGTACCACTCGATATCCGCAAGATCGACCAACCTATGCGTCCTTTTCAAATACGTCGAACGTTGGCAGACAAATGACCCGTAAGTTCTATCCGTGGACGGACAACAATTTCACGAACCACTTCGGAAAACGTTTCCCGAGCGTGCAGGCGCGATAGCTGTCGCCGGACAGTCGAACTCTGAAATCGTTTTTACTAGTTTATTCCAATCGTACATCCGATTCGACTTTTCCTAGTAATCGGGCCGTACATTAATTATTCACCCGCCGACTACCTACGCGCTGGATTTTCAGGAATCGAATTCGTAACGCTCAATATCTGTCATTTTTACGAACTGACCAATGGGAACGCAGTCTACGTGGACGAAACCGTCTCTGACGTAGCGACTAAAATTCGTATTTGATATTTCCGACGGCACTTTGGCTGTCATTTTGCTTCGTCTGCGAGAGCAAAGTGCTTCGCATTTCTTCGTCGATACAAACGATAAATCGATCTCAAGGCTTTTAGTATTGAATATTCGCGCTCTCGTATAGATCGCAGAAAAGCAAGACGTCAGCGGCCGGCCGATAATACAGGGCACGGTAAACGCGCGCCAGATCTTTGGTGCCGGTGTTCTACCACTTTCAGCGTTTGTGTTGTGGTTTCACATAACGCGTTTGTGTAAAACAAGAATCCCGTAATTATCTGCGTAGTTATTGTCAAAATGAGATAGAGGATTTCGAGGTGCGCTTTTCGTTTGTCGGGATAAAGTGTTTTCGTGTTTGGAACCGGTATGAAAGTCTGGTTGTCGTTTTGAGGTTAAGCAGATTTCCCCATTGATTCTTTCGTGATTTTCGTTTTAAGTGGGAGCGTCGTTATGGCCGACGAAAAGAAGGCGAGTACTCGGCGAAAAACGTACCGGAAGTCGGTTAAATAACGTAACGTTTGAATAGGTGCAGGAGTACAAAGACTCGCTGAAAGTGCAAGCGGAGGAGCTCGTGCTCAAGGGGTTTCCGGAGACGATCGTCAAGCTGAACGGTATATTAGAAACGTCCAGTTTTAAGAACCGGAATTTCGCCGACGTCCATCAGGATTTGAACATTCCAATTCCGGATCCGATTATACTCAACAGCCATGTGGATCTGCCACCGGCTAAGAAGACTAAATACGACAATAGTATATCTCGGGAGGGCACTAACGTCATGGTGCTGCCCGGCGGCTCGGTACCGAGTAACAAAAACCTGGTCGAGCTCGTCGAATCTGTCAAACCCCATATCCGTAAACTCGTTGAAGATTCGAATCTGGTAAGTGGAGCTATTCGATTTGTTTCGTGAGTCGTACGAACCTGCCGTTCCGTTCAGATGAAGATGTGGATCTCCTTTATGATACCGAAAATCGAGGACGGCAACAATTTTGGCGTCTCGATCCAGGAAGACACCCTGGCCGAGGTTCAGTCCGTCGAGTCGGAGGCGGCTGCCTTCTTCGACCAAATTTCGAGATATTTCATATCGAGAGGTGGGGGCGACTTCGCGAAAATCTGTTTTCCCTTCAATTTTTCACGTCCGCTGTTTCAGGGAAACTGATTTCCAAGGTGGCCAAGTATCCGCACATTGACGACTACCGCAGAGCGGTGCAGGAGTTGGACGAGAAGGAGTACTTGAGCCTGTGGCTGGTGATGTCCGAGATACGCAACAGGTACTGCGCTCTGCACGACATAGTGTTGAAAAATATAGATAAAATTAAAAAGCCGCGTTCGTCGAACGCGACCGAATCTTTGTATTGACGTGATTAATTCAATTTTGTTCTAATAAATTAATGCTAAAAGTGAGTTGTTTTAATTTACCAATACACAAGGATGGCACACAACAATATTAAACATTGTAAAGTAATTGGATGTGGTTTGGGTGTTTTTTTACATTTGAAGGTATAATATCTTACTTTTGCCTATGTAAAATACTTCCAAAAACTGAAAGCGGCCCAGCAAGTTTGCTTGTACTATAAGCTTTACATTTAAAATGGCTCTACACAAATAACTCCATAAAAATATACCCTTGCAGTGTAATTGACTTCTTTTTAGAAATAGAACGTTGCCAAATATTTTTATACCGCAAATGATAAAAAATATTTTAATTTAAGTATTAAGAAAACCAAAGACACTTGTTGGCGTAACACAAAAATCCCCTTCCTCGAGCATATCGCGCCTACTATCTGCAAAATAACAGTGTAATTATACTTATATCGAAGCTCTTTTAATGGCCGGCAGTGAAAAGGAACAAAATTTACTCACGGAATGCGCCCATATTTAATCCGTTCGAAGGTTCGCTACTGCGCTGGCATCATCATTCGGATTTAAAGATCACCGTTAAATGATTTGAGAACGGAAAATATCTCAAAAACTCATAAGTTGTTCCTTCTCGGCGCTTAGTTTTCCGTGATTTTAATAACGAGAATAATTTAAAATTGACCATAAAGTTAGTGGTCTGTGATGAAGCGAGTATCGCAAATCGGAACTTCTTCTTCCACGCTTTTATTAGCCACGTATACCATGGACACTCGCCCATTGCATCGTAGATAGCATTTTCTGAAATTTATAGCCTAGGTACATTAAAGGTTCAATGAATGAATATAGACGATTTTGAGGAGTCGGGTATCGATTTGTGGTAGATGCGATATATCCCAGGTTTGTTTTGGATTTTAGTCATCTCTTTTTTATGGCAGAACCCAACGGAAGGCGTGTAATTTTCGCCAACTCAGTAAAACCAACTATGTGAACTTAATCCAAAAGAAAAGTTTTGTTATAACGATTTCTGGTTTTGTAAGGGATTAAAAACTGTTTGGGGTTCTTTCAAATAATGGGAACTTCTATTTATTAATAATGCTGGTCTATTTAGAGCTGTGCAGTACGCATGACCAGAACAAATGTCAGTCAACTTCCTACTGACTCAACACTGACATAACTTCTCGTCTCGCATGCCAAAATATTTAGACATTTTACAAACTTGTTTAGATTAAAGTCGAACAAATCAAAAATTCATTCCTTCAAGATATGCGAAAATTAATTTTAATTAGCTTTCAATATTTTATCAGAGCTTTCTTTTGGCATCCTCCAAAACGGTTTAAACTGTTCCTTTTTAAACTCTCGTTTAAGTAAGACCTGACGCATCTTAACTTTTTTCTGTCACCACTTTTTCTAGTAATCATAAACACATTAAGTTCATGAATCTTACAAAGCACTATCTTATTACATCATCACCATTTTTTTTATTTTTCATTTCAAGACGAATGAGAAATTGGAAAATCAACGAGACCACAAAATCCAGAAGTAGTAATACAGACGACTGATAGTAAAGAACCTAAATTTAAAGCAGCAGATATACTTTTTAATACTGTGGAGGCAGTCTTACAGAATATACTAATATGCCTATATTGTTTACTAATTCTGAAAACCGGAAATCTAACGCAGTATTAGAAGAGCCATTCAACAACAGCGTGGATATGCGAAAATTGAATATATCGGCGCCATTTATACTCGAAACTGAGCTCAGAATTACCAGCTTTTCAATTATGTTCCTTGGATGCTATAACATTAATTTTGAATACATTTATAAACACACGATGCTCCTGGGAAGCATGATTCATCAGACGTGATCTCTAACAGACTGATACTGTAACATAAAAAAAAACAAGCAACGGGCAGCTGTAGTCATGTAAGCAAAAATATTTTTATATGTATTTTTTAATTGTTAAACTCTTATATAAAAATATATTTTTTCACATGACCAAGTGCAATGATCGATTTTTAGCTGTTTCAGCAGTGATTAGTAAAGGAATATGTTTTTTGAAAAATTTTATTATTATTACTAATAGGTGTCTTTTAAGAAAACATTTATAATTATAAGTTTTATATTATGTTTTTAAATAGAATAAATTTTGCCGTATATCCAATGATTTACTAAAAAAAATTTTAGTTTCATTATTTTAAGATTATCAGTAATAATTTTCTTATTACTATGTATTTTCAGATGTTTATTAATTTCATAAATTTCAATAATTTTCGACAATTTCGACGTAAATTATTTTTTTTTTTACATTTTCATTCAAAATTTAAATTGAATTGAACCGTACGTCCCGCGCTTTTTCCTGGACACAATCACTAGAGGGCGTTAAACCTCGCGTTCGTGAATTCATTGTCGGTGTCAATAACTAACTCGTTTGCATAAAAAAATAATTTATTTGGACATGTACAATGGCGATGTATAATACTGACTTCGGGGGGGAAACATTGGAAGTAGCAATGGAGGACGCTCAGACGCCGTTGCACCCGATCTCCTGCGTCGGCTTGGGCGTCGCCCTCAAATCCCTCTTGAACTCGTCGAAGAAGACCTCGTCCTCTGGACTCGTGGCCAACGAGTCCAGGATACCGTCCGTGCACCCCGCGCCGTACTCTTCGTCCTCCTCGTCGGAATCCGCCACCAAAATGGGCGTGGCACCGTCCAGAAGGTTCGATTTGCTCCTCGACCTCTGGTAAATCTCTTTGGAGACGCTCCTCACGAACGAGAACCTCTTGGACTGTTGCCTGGACAACGTGGGTCTGATCGCCTCCTTCTTCGCGCCCTTGGCGTCGATCAATTCGGAAGCGTGCCGGTCGATGATCCTCCAGGCCCGCTCCACGTCCTCTTGGGTGGCATTCTCGGCAGTTACGCAAAACCTCATAGTGTATTTGTCCTTAACCATGGACGGGATCATGTGGAGCTTCCCTGAAGAGTTGATGGACGCCAGAAGCGCCTGGTTATTGGAGTCGTTGGCCAAGAGCCTGAAACACACCAGCCCGAGTCTCACATCGTTGACCACCTCGAAGCGATGGTCCTTCCTGACGAGCGTCTCGAAATGTTTGGCCAGTCTGATGTGGTTCCGGATGTATTTCTGTAGACCGGACAATCCGTACTTTCTCAGCACGAACCACAGCTTCAACGACCTGAACCTTCTGCTCAGAGGTATGCCCCAGTGTCTGTAGTCGATCGCTTCATCGGAATTGGCGTGCTGGAGGTAGAGCGGGTCCACCACTAACGCCGACGTCAGTTTTACCCTGCTGCGCACCTGTTTAATTCACTCGAATTTAGGTTTTAATTGAGTTTAATTTTTTTAATACTAGTAATGAAACAATTAATTAATATAAATTATATACAATTATTATTTACTTATTGAGCTGTGGTTACTTAATTAATTAAATTAATTTGAGATAAATTGTTTAATTATTGGCAATTTAATTAATTTGAAAGTTAATAGTTAGACGACGTTTAATTGTTTCTTAAGTTCATTGAGCTGTGATTAAATCAATTATGTGTAATATATTTTGCTATTGAATTAATTATTTGATTACCCTTGAATAATTATTCGGTAAGACGATTATTAATTATTTTTTAATTAATAATTAGTAAATGAGTTTTACTTTTTTAATACTAGTAATGAAACCATCAATTATTTAATTAAAATTGTTCGATAGTTACTTATAAATTAAATTAGTTTGAAAATTTATAACTATGCAATAACTCTTTACTTATTGAGCTGTGGTTAATTAATTAATTAAGTTTACACGAAACAACGTTTTTAATTATAATTAATTTAATTAATAGTTAGGCGACAATTAATTGTTTTATAAATTCATTGAGCTGTGATTAAATCAATTTTGTATCAAATATTTTGCTATTGGATTAATCGTTTGATTATACTCGAATAATTATTCGATAAGACCTTAAATAATAATTTTTAAATAATTAATCGATAACTAGTTATAAATTGAATCGATTTGAACGTTAACCAAATTCTAAGCTAAATTCATTCAGCTGCCATTAAATAAATTTAGCATAAAACTATTATTTAAGCAAAATTTAATGATAATTTTGAATTTTTGATAATTTGAATTTGAAAATGAATGGCTCGACGATGATTCAGAATTTGTTAAATTCATTAAGCTGTAATAAATTAGTTGTGTATTAAATATTTTGTTATGACATTTAATTTAATTTTAAAATTTATAGTTATATTATACAATCATTGTTCAAAGTAGAGGTTTATAGCCTTGGATTTTCCACGTGTCCTGGTTCAAAAATTTTTTAACTGGTTTTCGAGAAAATAAGTTTTTTCTAAAACCATGCAGTGCGACGTAATAATCAATGACGTCATCGCGTTTTGAAAGCCCCCGAAATAACGATCTCAATATGGATTCTTTCAAATATCCCGAGCAGCCTACGAGAAAGACGAAAATCGCAAAAACAAAAACTGCTCTTGATGCGGCGTATGACACAATTAGCCATATTTTTTACGATTTTTGCCTATACTTTGAAAATCCTGTATATAATCGAAAAAAGGCCCAAAATAAATATTATTAAAAAAGCTGGATATCGGCGTCGGATCAGGGCCATTTCTTATAAGCTTATGTGCCTCGTGGAGGATTAAAAAGGAAGCAAATTTCAATTTTGTGACTCCAACGGTTCGAAAGTTATTCTCGAAAAACCAAAAGACGAGAACGGAGAACGGACAGACAAAAAAAATTTTTTTTTCGACGGTGATCATTTCTGTACCGACGGCGATCCCGCAGGACCTACCGTTACAAGTAACAAGTTTTTTTTTAGTTGCCTATAAAGCTATTCTTAACCTCACCCAAAGACAGGAACAGTCAAAATTGACCAGCAGCCACTTGTTGGGGTTGGTGTTGAACGAGTCGGCGTACTCTATCCCATCCAAGTACTTTTTAAGCTCGGGACAGATGAACGCGTTCCCGGCATACGCGGCGTCTACGTGGAGCCAAACGCTCGACTCGCGTTTGCAGACCGGCCCGATTTCCCGCAGGTCGTCGAAGGAACAGCTCGACGTCGATCCCAAAATGGCTGACACGAAAAACGGGAACAGACCGTCGGCCTTGTCCTCGGCCATCGCGTCGGCGAGAGTGTCCTTCGTCAACGAGCCGTTCCCGTCTGCTTGGAGGATCCTCAGCTTGACCAGTAGTATTTTGGCGGCCTTCTCCACGCAGGAGTGAGCCTCCTCGGAGCAGTAAGCTACCAGCTTAGGGAGGAAAGCGCTGTCTTCCACGTCTCCGGAGTTCCGTTTCAGGTGTTGGATGGCTTGGTTCCTAGCGGCCAGCATCGAGATGAGGACGCACTCGCTGGCGGAGGTCTGGATGACGCCTCCACCTGGGCCGGAGCCTCCGGGTTTGCGCGAGGCGATGAAGTCGTCCGGTAAGCCGATGGCTTTGCCGAACCAGTCCATGACGATGGTCTCCAGTTCGGTGCACGCGGGACTCGCCGCCTTCATTAAAAATCTTATTTAAAGTCTATTCACAGATATAAAAAAGTGATGAAATATGGCCGAACAGGTTCGTACTTTGCTTAGGATTAAATTATTTGGGGTTTTATTTATTTAGTTATGTATGTATTTATGTTTAAATCTAAAATAATATTACGAGTAAATTACTCAAAATTATTCACATAGTATACCAGTATCACTATCGCTATCGTCGCCTGTTCCAATTATTATTTGTTCTATATTATTATTATTATTTGTAGAACCTCAATTAAATGGTTTTCGGTAATAATCTTCGTGAAAAATAAATGTCTTTAATGCACATGTAGTTTTGGATTGTTCCTTTTGTGTCACATGAGAAAATGTCAGCATCGCATCTTTTTTTCCTAGCTGAATTTTCGTCAACGTGGCCGTTTTTTCTAAAGATGCTTGCTTGCTGGCACCACGTTCAATTAATGGCTTTTTGGTATAATCTTCGTGTAAAAAAGATTGTTAGGATGCCCAGTTTACAATTATTTTAAAATATAGTCGAAGCTCTATATAGCGAAATTGAAGGGACTGCTTTTTTTTATAGGCACTTTAAAAATAACAATACGCATATATGTTCTGTAATATTTAATTATTTTATGTACATATTTTAACATCTACTTAGGGACATTTTATTCTTTTGAATTTTTTAGTATCCCAACTTTCTTTTTTTCTCTCAAACTCACATTGGCAGCTACTAACACTGTTATGCGTTCTTTCGAAGGTTTTCCACCCACACACTTTTCGCTTCGAAAGTTAAGTTTTATCTGGCATCATATACCAGGTTTGTCAGCATTAAAAATGTTGTCAGCAGGGTACTTTTCTGCTAGTTTTGGCCACCTATTCTCCAGCCAATCGTTAGTGACGTTTCTGTCGACATCACGGGCTTGGTCACTTATCTGTCTATAATTTATACCATGTCTCTGTTTGAACTTCCCCAACCATTTTTCCGAAGCCTTGAAATCGATCATGCCGAGCTGTTTAGCAAACTTTTCTGCTTTTAGTTTTACGATAGAATGGTACATTTTTAAGACGTTGCTATTGGAACCACTCTTGGCTTTCTTAGTTTTTTACAAGGCGCGTTTTAACTTAACCTTAAGATAGATGATAATTATTCAAATTAATTATAATGCGTGAGTAAATAGAACATTAAAGTTTTCAGTGAGAATATCAGCAGACTACAAGAACTAGATCGTTTTCGTCAGATTATATTTAAATCCCTTCTTGTTAAAAAGTTCCTCGTATTCGGAGATTGTGGCGCCATCTAGCAGGCAAGAGCTACACCAACAGAGAACACCTCTTTATCGCAGAGGTCGCGAGTGATGAAACGGGCTCTCTGTTAAACAAACTAGGTTCGATCTTAATCTTCTTAAACCATCGTCATCGTGTACCACATTTTACGTATGTATTTATAAATCCTTTATGCCAGTATGTATGTAGGCGTGTATAAAGTACAGTACGATATAATGAAAGACAACCCTAAGATCTTCAAAAGAAACTTTATTTTTTCTTTCATTCCAAAGGCTCATGATCAATTTGATCCCTCCAACACAATCTCCGGTCCAAAACGGTAGATTATAGAATTGCATTTCTTAATGGCGACGCGATATAAAGAAAGTTTTATAGCCTTTTAGTATCTTTGACCCTTTGTAAAATTCCCTTTTACTATAAATTCACGATAGTTAGGGCATGACGTGCGACCGTAAGTTTTTAAGTTTCTTATTTAAAGCTCGACTTTAGAAGGTTTCCTTCGAGCCGACAGCCAGGATTACCCTTAATCCTTTTACCGAGCTGCAAACTCGGCGACGAAGACCAAAAAAAAAACAATACTGTCAACACTGGACAACAACTACTTAAAATAGAGGCATGCTTATAAAGACGGCCACGCAAGTGTCTGTCAATTGTTTTGTCATTAAAGTGTCACCGACGTCATTGTCAGTCGATGAAAACGCGAACTTTTCAATCGCACTTTATTTTCCCGGGTGAATTTTTGTCATCAAGGTCGGCTCCGTTGTTCCTGTACTGTTATTTACCTTCGGACTAATCAGGAACCGGCAATGACGTCACAGCGTAAAATCGGTCGACGCGGATCTGTCGCGTTCGTCGGTTCCTTGTTCCTGTTTAGGCGAACGTCACGTCACGGAAGCATGGGCGTTGTCTAAAACGCGGCCAACTCGAACCGATGTTCTTTTTTTCTTACGCGACGACTTTGACACGTTTTCATCGTTTGGGTGTATTGTTTTCGGTCGAACTGAATAATGCGGATTAAAATTACGTCGTCCGTCCATTTTGATGCCACCGGTTTTATGCTGTGGCGGGTTAAATTTTATTAAATATAATTGTTTCAAGTCAATGCTTAGTTTTAAGTGTTCTGTTACGAAGTTTAAGACTAAATAATGGTAATAATACTAAATATTATTAATTGAATTATTTTTTTTTAGATTCATGCGTATGTTTTATGATATACAGAGTGATCGCAAGGTTTTAGACTGGAAATAATACTAAATATTATTATTTGAATAAAATATTTTGTAGGTGGTAAATTTTTTTAACCATAATTATACCGAGTTTACCAAGAGAGTCTTCATTTATGAGTTTTATGATATACAGGTCGATCGCAAGGATTTGAGAATGGGAATAATATTAAAAATTACCCATAGAAAAAAAAATAGTAATGTTTAAAATTTGCATAACATAATTATACCGTGCTTGCCAAGAGTGTGTAAATTTATAAGTTTTCTGTTACACAGGCCGATTGCAAAGTTTAAATATTAATAAATATTCTCACTCTCAGCTGAAGAAAATATTAAATAGTGGCATAATTAAATGTTTAGTTGAAAGTAATGATACACAGGGAAAAATGCAATATCAAGTAGTGTTTTAGGTTTTAAGCTTAAGAGGGTGTTTATTAGTAAGTTTTATAGTATACAGGGCTCCCTCAAATGTCGAGAATCGATATAATATTAAATACTAATGATAGAAAAAAAATTATTAATGATTAATGTTTGTGTAACATAATTATGCCATGGCTGAGAAAGTGCAGAAAACCACAGACCCATAACTTTGCTTTCCCATAGAATAAAGAAACGCCAGGATACAATACAATACAAAATACGCATGTCGCGTTTGATGCGGTCTCGTGGAAGGACCGGCTAATATTAGACGCCGAATATGCTATTTTAGTCAGTGTCGGCTATGGGTGGGCGGCCAATGTAAACAGCGTTTAAAAAAATACTAATGCCACTTAGTTATTCATCTTTTCGATTCTCGGCATTAGTACCGATATGTATTTAAGCGATTAGCGCCGAATCTCGTGCCGGTTATGAGTCATCCAGCACGTAGGAAGACGCCACGTCCTTTTTGAACGCTGTGAAAGTTTTTGCCAAGACGTCGATACGGGCTCGAGCAAAAATCGATGATTTATTAAACGAATGTTGATTGTTTAAGGGAAAAAAAGTATAAACAAATTATAATATATACCGGGTGTTTAAAAAAAATCCGCTAATTTCTTATGTAAATAAAATATTTAAGAATTTTTGGAATTTGGCTAATTAAACAAATATTATTTCCAAAAATGTTGCCTCATTTTAAGCAAAAAAAGCAAATATAAATAATATAATGTATACCAGATTTTTGAAAAACATTTCCGCTAATTTCTGAATAGAATATTAGCGAATTTCCGATTAGTAAGGTTTATTAAACAATTAAAATTTTACTAGATCTATCAACGTTTTGGTGGCATTAAATTATCTTGAAGCTTAGAATAAATAGTAAGTTAAAACTTTTAAATTATAAGTAGCTGAGCATAATATGGGTGTTGTGTCAATACTGGCAAATAATAATTTTAAACAATAAATAATAATAATCTTGAAACCGGAAAGAAAAATTAAAATAGAGCGTGTTATAATGAAACAAAAAAAGCATTTAAAGTTGTTTTTTTTTTCGATTTTCATCATCACAAAGTAACATGAGGAGGTCCAAAGAATTGTAAAAAAATATGAAAAGTACACCAAAAAAACATAAATAAAAAATAAACTAAAAAACTAAAACTATTTAAAAAGGCATATAAAGTAGCTATTTGCTCAAGCGAAAAATTCATCGACTTTGATGATGGAAAAAAAAAAAAAACATAAGGACTAATTCGAAACATTAAATGAAGCAATCGAAGCGATATGAAGCATTTGTCGCAATAGAAAGTTAAACAAATGCGATATATTCGAAGGAAAACTATGAAAATTAAAAAAAAAAAGAAATGCGTGTGGGGTTGAAAGCGAAATATAATAAATTAAGTAAAACTATCAAAAGAAAACTACTCGTAAAAAAAAACAAACCAAAAAAAGTACAATATAAAATATTAATCGTAATAGTCGTTTATTTTGGATTTCACAATATAGAGTCGTTATTTTTTCAAACCAAAAGTTCAAAAATATGAATAAAATATGAGAATTAATTTTAAATTTAGTGAAGCAATCGAAGCAATATTAAATAATTGTCTCAATAAAAAATTTAAAACAAATACGTTATATTGGAAGGAAAACTATGAAAATAAAAAAAAGAGGGTTGAAAGAGAAATGTAGATTGAAGGAAGTTATATGGCGAAAAAATATCCATATAGCTAACAAAATCATAATAATAAAGTAAAACGATCAATGGAAAATAATAAGTAAAAAAACAACAAACCAAAAAAGTGCAGGTGTAAGATACTTTAAAATATGAATTAAAAAAGCATTTAAAGTCGTTTTTTTAAATTTAACAAGAGGAAATCCAACAAATCGTAAAAAAAAATAAAAATGCACAAAAAAAAATAAATTAAAAAACTATAAAATAAAACCGTCGACTGTTGTTTTTTCAACACCAAAAATTAAAATAATAATTAAAAAAATATAAATTAATAGAATAGAATTAATTTTAAACATTTATTGAAGCAATCGAAGCGATGTGAAATAATTTAAAATTAAAAAAAAATGACGGTTGAAAGAGAAAAAAAAACGTCCAAATAAACAAATAACAAAAAAACATTAAGTAAAACGATCAAAGAAAAATTCCAGGTTATTATATAAAGTGCAAAGTAATCGTAAAAAAAACATATAAATTAATTTTATACATTGCGTGAAGCAATTGAAGCGCCAGAATCGAGTTGCGGGTGAAAAAGTCAACAAACTAATCGAAAATATGTGTGTATACGCGAAACCATCGACATCTCAGAAAAAAAAACGACAAAAAAAACTTACCCACGAGAAGCCGATGCACCCCACGGCGTTGGACAACATATCGGCCAGTATCGACGGGTAGGAGTTACCACTGGGAAAGTAAGCGTGGAAATCCGGGTGCTGCCAGTGGGTGAGACCCGGCATTATCTTGGTGTCGACGTCGTCCATAATCCTCTCCCAAGTTTCGGGCTCGAACGGAGCCTCATCTGGGATCAAACGTTTCAAGTAGCCGGGTTCTTGGTCTGGTGTGACCCTCTGATCTCTCAACTGTTCCATGTATGCGCAGATGTAGTCGACCATCTCTTTGCCGCGCGTCCTGAACTCTTCTAGGTCCATGGTACTCGCCGGCAACGCGTAAAGTGGAGCCGTCGATTGTCTAATTATTTTCTTATATGACGCCGTGTCGGCGGAGCCAGTGGTGGGGCGATCTACGGGACAGAATATCACAATCGCGTCACAAATCTTTTGACTTCTGGGCTGTCGGCCTTTGTTACGGTGCATCGTACAGATTGAATCGGCATCGAAAAAAAAAAAATGTTTTTATTTTTTCTGTGTCCGTTCTCTGTTCCAGGGTTTTTCGACGATAACTTCCGAACGGTTCGAGCTACACGCTTCAAATTTTTCCCCTTTTTAATAATAATAATATAATATAAATCTTTATTTAGCATTATGCTACATAAAAAATATAAAATATAAAATTCCAGATAAACGGAAATCAAAAGCCAAACACAGAAATCAGAATTTTGGCAATACATGGCGTCTTAAAAGTCTTTTAAATTCATTAAGAGTGTCACAGTTTTTAATATCATGCGGTAAATTGTTAAAATGGTTTCGGCCTTTATGTAATATAGAGTATTGTACTTGACTAGAATAACATTCTCTTAACATAAAATTACCACAATTCCTTGTATTGTAAGAATGAATGTCTCCGAAATAGGCAACTTTTTCACAAACATAATTGGGAACACGCCGTTTAATTTTAAATACATAGACATTAAACATTACATTTTGTTTTACAGACAAGAAATTAAGAACACTCAACATGCTTTGAATTGGCGTATATCTGTTACTGATTCGCATGAATGTTTGGAGCGAAAGCCCGACTGGTCAGGCACTAAAATATTGTTTACCTCACAATAGCTTTGCAGCTGCTGTTTCACCACAACCTCAGGAACCTTCTCATAAACTGGAACGGTATTAATTGGTCTAAACTCTTGACATAGCTTGGTGTTCGGAACCTTCTGTACAGGGATCACCATTGATGTCTTCCATGCCTCAGGAAAAATTCCACTCGTAGGGACGTGTTCGCAATGTCCAACAATCGATTTCCGACAACTGCACATGCATCAATCAATACACTCTTTGAGATACCACACTCATCACCAGTCACATTTTTTAATTCGCTTATTATTACTTTTAGGTCCTGCATAGTTATGGTATTAAACCGATTTATTTCTCCAGAAGGTATATTAGTAGTATCATTTACATTTTGAATGCCAGTCAAAATATTTTGAACACTGTCTAAAAAATACCTATTAAATTCATTAGCTATGTCTTGCTCAAGTGAAACAATTCGCTGGCCAAACTGCAACTCATCGGGAAGTATGCCTTTAATAATAATATCTTTGAAATATCTGTCTTTTTCTAATTTAATGCAGCTTACAATGCGATTTCTCTCTTTTTTGTTTGCACGCCATGTATCATCATTTAGTTCAAGTACCGCTCTTTTATACAAACAGTCTCTTTGATACATCATTTCTTTTATCACAGGGGTTATCCACTTTTTTTTTACTATCGGACAAATTTGGTTTATTATATTAGATATACTATCTACAAAGGTACCAGCCAATATGTTTAGATCCGTAATACTATTATTCCAGGATGTTTCAAGAAGCGATTGCTGCAGTAGGTCGCTACTGTAATTTTTCATGCATCTGTAATTTACTTCCAATAAGACGTCGTTGCTGGTATTTTCTATTTCTATTTGTATAGAACCTCTATACACCTTCGTGTGTGGACTGTATCTTGCTCTCGTACCGTTCAAACGCACTTTCCTTCGTGGTGGTCAGTTCGGTACTGGCGCGCTGGGCGGCATCCCTTCGGCTGCACCAACGGTCCGGCACGCACTTGGACCGTGATTGATGCATGATAGTCACGTGACTCTGGCGTGTTCACACGTAGCGGGGTTTCACATATAGCAACGAAAACTAATAGGTTCTTAACACTATTGACAGTATGTTATTGTCGCTCGTTCTTGGCGTTAGATGTATTTTATGTTGCAGATATTTATCATTGGTTATTATATAATCTATCAGAGTTTCACTTTTGTCTGTAATTCGTGTGGGTGACTTAACAGTTTGGTAGTATCCATTTCTGCGTACAATACTCAATAACTTTCCACCATAAAACGTATTTTTTAATCTCCCATGATAATGTTTGTTCCCGTAAAATCGCTCAGTTCATCCAAATCATTTGAAAAGTGGTCCAAAAATTTAGCATTTTCCAACTGTAGAGGATGATATAGAACACTACATAGATATTTTGACTCAAATAGCACCACCTCCACAGACACAGTATGGAGGGTCGGCAAGTATTTAAAAAAAATAAAAACTTTCTCGGTAATTAGATTATTAGGGTAAGGAATTCTAAGAAGGTAAAAGACTATTATAAAAGTCGGCCTACATTCCTTACTTTGTTGCCTGATGTGCCCCTTTTTCTCTCGGCATATAGAGTGAGAAATTGGTTATACAATACATACTTTGTATGGAGATCTAACAGTACAATAAATTTTGTTCGTAATACAGAGTTTTACGTTATACAGGGTTTCGCTGTAGGGAGTTTTCACTGTATTTCTAGAATTTCAAGTACAACTGCCAGCTGCTAATGTAATGTGTACAGTAAACCCGTTGAAGGCGCCACTTTGGCAATCTGCGGGTGACAATAACACGTCATTTTCGCAGCGTGAGCTACGGCTTTTTCTGTTCTACGGTTGGCAACCCTGCTCCGCGCTGTGTTCTCAGTGTGCCGTGGACTGTTATCGCAGAAAACGCTCTTAATCGCGGAAGCTTATGAAACGCGCAAGCTTCACACATCTGGCGACGCAAGCAAAAATTCTCATGGATCGTAAACGCGCAATAAGATATTACTCAGCCGATCCCGACGACGTTAAACAAAATAAACTTTCGGTTTTTATAAAAGACCGGTGTTTATTGTTGTCCCAAAATGCGTATCTTGATAATTCGGACTCAGTATTTTCCGACACGAATGACAATTTTCGGCCTTAATAGCAAATTAACGTTTTATCCGTTAAATTAGTTAAGTTAATGACGACTCGTAAGCTTAAAATTTAAGTTATTTTATTCACATCTGGGATGGATTCTTACTGTGCCCCCTGGTGGCCACTTCAGAAAGCCCGATCATAATTTTTCAGCCTTTTTTTTTGAAATTATTAGAAACCTTCAGCGTTTTCGAGAAATTAAAAAAAAAACACACAAATTTATCCCCGTACACAGTACAAAGAAATCTGGATAACAGTAAATAAAGATATTCATAAAAAACCAATTAGAATTTGCTGGCAGTTAAAGAGCCGAGAAAAGGGTATATTTGGTTAGTTTTGGTTAGTTAATTAACGTCTTATGCGGTAAATTAGGGATAATTAGTTAAGTTAATGAAATTTAATTTATTTTATTCACATCTGGGATGGATTCACACTGTGCCCCCTGGTGGCCACTTTAGAAACCCCGATCATAATTTTCCGGCCTTTTTTTTTAATTATTAGAAAATTCTAAAAAAGCTTCGTTTTCGGGAAAAAAGATATTGAAAAATAAGACAATTTATCCCCGTACACAGTACACAGAAATCTGGATAACAGTAAACAAAGATATTAATAAAAAACCAATTACAATTTGCTGGCAGTTAAAGAGCCGAGAACAGGGTATATTTGGCAAGTGCATTTAAGGTTGGTCCAAAAAATTTTTGGTGTACTTTGAGGAGATTCAACTGAGATGGCTTTTACTTGATGTAAATCAATTTAACAAAATAAATAAATAAATAATAATAATGACAGAGGAAGCCATATTACAACAAACAAGAAAGGGCGAGGATGAGCACCAAAAGGAAGAAGAAGATGACCACCACCAACCATTCAACAAGCCCTATATTCAGTTAAGCTGCTAGAGAAATTGTTTATGCATCACGGGGAAGATGCCCCTCTCGAAGAAATGGTGAAAATACAAGCCAAAGTACGAGATGCTTATTGGCATAGCAAAAAAATTCAAAAGAAAATGACCGATCATTTGAAACATTAAATGTAGTCCTTAAATATTTATACAAAATGTTCCTAAGTAGATGTTAAAATATGTATATTGTTTGTATACATATATACATACATTGCGGTCCCTTCAATATCGCTACGACTGTAAGTGGTAAGAGGGTCCGGTAACTTCCTTTTTCGGCCACCCTTCGTTCGCATCCCACTTCGCGCGCCGACCAAATGGTCCAGATATTGATCGAAGGGTTCTCCATTCACTCCGCGATTCCCGCTCTCTCCCGTAGTCCGTAGTAAAACGCGTACGGTGTCGCGATAAAGACACGGCCGCCATCATGGCGGACAACGACGGTGCCTTGAAACCCAAGATGACCCTCGTGAACGGCATCACTGTGATCGTGGGCAGCATCATAGGGTCCGGCATCTTCGTTTCGCCCTCGGGAGTGTTGGAGCACACCGGGAGCGTCAACGCGTCATTGTTGGTGTGGGTCATGTCCGGACTGTTTTCGATGGTAAGGAGATGGTCGAAAGGGCGCGTGACTCGTCGAAGATTAAAAATTATGAATCCACGACTGCCAAAATTATATTCCTTAGTTCAATTACATAAGCAAGATAGACTAGCCGTGTCTTAAAGTTCCACACAGGTTTTAAAGCAAAATTTGTAATAAAATATTCTTTTGAATTAATCTATAAAATTAAAGATAACAAAATCACTTTTAACGCAACACTATTGCCTTTTGATGTACAAACTTATTTCCAAATATTCCACCTAGGGATGTGATAGATTTATCTTAGAAAATATTTTATTTATAAAGAAAAATTGGCATCTATTGCACCATCAAAGCAGAGGTCGTAACTACGTGGTTATTACACGCTGCCGCTTAGAGAGGTGTCAGACTGGTTCAAATTATTGGTCCGTTAAGTTTCCTTCATTCGTGTTTTACCATTTGAAATGTATAAACAAACAGACGATTCAATTTCAATTATTGTGTACCGGGTGCATTTTAAGTACGAGGGCAGCGCCAAAAATTCCCGGCCTGAATATGAAAGAAACAAAATAGAGTAACAATTTTTTATTATTTTTCAATATAATTCCCCTTAACTTCAATACACTTATTACATCTCTTTATTAACAACACAATCCCTTTAAAATAATATAAACGACAGTGGTATTAGTGGTATACACCATCCAGCCTTTCTTTAATAATTTAAGGTGCTAACCCTGTCAAAAAGTTTATAACTGTTCTATACACGGACACGTCTTGTTTAAAATGCTGTCAATAAAAAACTGTTTGACGCGAAATTTCAATTTTTTTTTCGCAGCCTACTAAGATATACATTTAAAACAAGACAAAGTTTTATCGTGATAATGGAGCTGCGTCGATGTCAGGCCGGGAAATGTTGACGCTAACCTCGTATATGTAATTTTATTCCTTTTTGTTTGACGTATGTAAGTCATTTGTAACATTAATAAAGTATTCGCATTCGTATCCGTATCGTCTGCAGCACATCGTTGAATCGTTGAATTTTTGTGATAAACTCTTTCAGATCGGCGCGTATTGCTACGCGGAGCTGGGCACGATGATCAGGAAAAGTGGCGCGGACTACGCCTACATAATGGACACCTTCGGACCCTTCGTGGCGTTCGTGAGGCTGTGGGTGGAGTGCATGGTCGTGAGGCCTTGCTCGCAGGCCATAGTCGCATTGACGTTCAGCCAGTACGTCATGAAACCGTTTTTCGTCGACTGCGAACCGCCTGACGTGCCGGCCAGGCTACTGGCAGCGGTTTGTATATGTGAGTCCACCGGACGCAGCTCAAATCTCGGCGCCACTGCCTATTAAAATTCGAAAAATAAACGTATAACGTAAATAAATGTATAACGCTAAAAATCGACACGTGATAATTTTCAATAATTACGGGGGCCGCCTTTTATATTTCGGGATTTGTAATAATAAGATTTGTAGAAATATGACTTTATAGGTACAAAAAGAAGTCATCATCTCATGGTAGGTCCTGACGATCCTGCAAAATCTGGAACATTCACGGATTTTGGACGACAAAATAAAAATAAAAATTCCTTACAAAAAAACGGAGATTTTCACGACTATAATATACGTAACAAAGACCGTTTCTCCATTAAAAAAAATAGACTAGAATTTTCAAAAAAACAATTTACGAACACCGGCATTTGAGTCTACGGTAGACTGTCCCCAGAAGTAAAGAGTTTCCTCCTAGAGAACTGTTTTTATAATTTAAACCAATATATTTGTCATCACTCTCTTGTTGTGCTTTGTCATATATTTCTATTATATAAATTTTTAATGAAATTTTCTGCCTCATTTAAATGATCTGCTTGCCGAAGCCATAATGCACTGATTGTATTCTAAATATATGGGATAATAAAGATATTATTATTATTATGCATTATTGTTGAGTTAGTCCACGTTTAAAGTTGTAAAAGATTATTCCAGTTCCATTTTTAAGCGTCACATTTTTTTTTAATTTATCACAAAAAACACGAACAACACTCTTTCGCCAAAACCTAACCAGGAACCCTAACCTCAAAATGTCAAACTTCCCATTGAAAACGTTAGTCGCCAGATGGCAGTACTAGGTTAAGAAAATCCCGAAATATAAAAATCAGCCCTCGTATATATTGTTTGAGGGCGACGGAGCTAAATAACGGCAAAATTCCCATATTGGTGACTGCTAAAGACCTGAGTCGCGGTTAAGATTGTTAGGTTCCATATAAATTTCTATAGACTCTCGGATTTTTAGTTGGTAGAAGAATTGTATTAGTCTTAATGCTCTTTTATGTTCTTTAAGTGTAGTTGCCACATCTCAAATGGAATTTTGTCTTTGACGGATCGAAGATGTTGAGAGATTTTTGGACGGTAAATCTGGTTTTGACGTTATACTTCTTTAGAATTTTTGGTAGGTGGTCAGTGATATTTTGAATGTAAGGAAGGACCACAGTGGCAAGTATGAGGGTGTGAGTACGATGTTTTACCAATTTAACACGCTGATTCGCACTAAATTTTTCATTTTCATGAATCTTTAACCTTAACCTTCGCAAACGAATTTGAAAAAATTGGTAGCACCGTAGAAAACTTTTGTAAATACGTTAGACTATAAATTAGTAAAGCAAAGAGTAAATAAAGTAGTAGATTAAAATACTTTAAAATTGTTAACATAAATTAATCAATAATGTTCTTGACTATGTAATTTACGAATGCTAAAATTTCTGATTGTAAAATTTTCAAAAATGAAATATATTGTTTTTTTTGTATTTGTAATACCAGTTTTGATATTTTAATGAATTTTCGCAAACATGTACTATATATCAGGAGGCATTATTTAGGGTACCACAATTTTTAAAAAAAATAAAAATCATTTGTACAATCCGCAGTCATTTCTAAACAAACTTAATTTCTGGATTTTTTCAATAAGATGTACGGTTTTCGCTAAAAAAAATAAAAACCTCTAACTATATCATTAATACTACGATATGCAGGGAAATTTGTTTTTATTTTTAAGGGAACACCATGCGACGGACTAAACAAAAATTAAGAGATCAAATCTTGTCAAAATGCATCCAAATGTCAATATATTTTTTAAGGAAATCAGTGGCGTGACCACTCACTGTATATGAGAAAATAATATTGGCATTGGTAAAATCAAAAAATTTTTTGTGAAAAACAAAATATTTACTCTTATCTTAAACAAAATATCTAGTGTCCTTCAGAAGGACTGTTATGTTTAATTTTGCAGTTTTAATGAAATGATATAACGTCCTAACAACAAGATAAATAATAAACGATCTTTATTTAAAAAAAAACCCTGATATTAATAAATTTTTAACAAATTTTTCTAGTATTAAGTTCAAGATTTTAATCAACAGATTTTAAAACTGCTTCTTCAATTTCTGGAGCTCTTAGGGTCCGCTGGACCCCTTTTAAATGAATATTTGCCTTGAAAGTATATGATTAGTTGGCCTATCTATACGTAAAATACATATCTCTGCCCGCTCCACATTAGTAAAGTAGACCATTCTTTTCTACAATAGAATTAATAATTCTTACAGACACGGCCCACTACGATGATAAGAAATAATTATATAAAGATTTCAGAAATACACTTCAGAGTATTTTGATGAAACAGATGGACAGTTATTTAAATAAGAAATTATAATCCGGTATAAAAAATAAAATTTCTTTAGAAGTGATTGGAGATTGCAAGGATATTTTTTTAACGAGAAATCAGTGGCGTACCATCAATGTATGCTAAATATATAATAGATATTAAAAAAATACACTTTAGTTTTGAAAATTTTATCGCCCTTATCTCCATAGTTAAGACGTTTAGTACATATATTCATAAAAATATGGTTTATAACTTCGAAAATTTATATTTTTCGATCAAAATATACAAAATAAATTTTATAAAATTATACAAAAATTTAAATGTTGCTTATTCATTTTATTTTATTTGCTATTTAGGTGTAATTTTTATCAAATTTGATTTTTTTTTTATATTTTTATAATTATGTAATTTTTTTATCGTGCTGTGGTCAATAAACAATGAGTATTGAGTATAAAATAGAAAAACTAACGTATATCCCTTTTTGCTGATAAACTCCGCTGGCAGTTTTTAAATTGCAATAAATTGCCTTATGAACTGACAAAGATGGACCTGGTGCGAATTTTTTCAGGCGTTTTGACGTTTATCAATTGCTACGACGTCAAATGGGCCACTGCTGTACAAGATGTCTTCACGTATGGCAAGCTGACAGCTTTATTCATTATCATCGGCGCAGGATGCTATCAACTCTTCCTGGGTAAGAAATTTGGTAAAGAAGCATAATAAACATGTAGAAAGTGTGCTTTCGTAATAGTAATATTTAAATGTTCCCCGTATTTTCGTTTTCGAGACGAAAATGAAAACATTATTTTAAACAAGGAAATTAGGATTTGAGCATTTGTTTTGAACCACCCGGTATATAAATAAATTTAAAATTGGAAAAACAGAAATTCGTATTTCATTATACAGTCGAAAATCTATTGGGTTGTTCGGAAAGTCATTTCGTTTTTTTTTGGGGAGAATGAAAGACAGTTTTCGTATAATGAATAAATATTTTATTAAATTATATATTGGCCATTCTGGTCCAACACCTTTTGCCATCTTTCTGGCAGTAACATAATTTCCCTCTCATAAAAGTTTTGGTCCTTGCTGGCAAAAAACTGGTTCAGGTGGTTTTTGACATCTTCATTTGAGGTAAAGGTTTTGCCATCCAAAAAATTTTGCAGGGACCGGAACAAATAGTAGTCGGAAGGCGCCAGATCTGGAGAATATGGTGGATGTTGCAGTACGTCCCATTCAAGCTGTAAAAGTTTTTGGCGAGTGACCAAACTTGTGTGAGGTCTCGCATTATCCTGGTGGAACACTACACCCTTCCTGTTGATTAATCCGGGCCTCTTCTCTTTAAGTGAATCATTCAATTTGTCCAGTTGATGACAATAGACTTCTGAATTAATCGTTGTATTGTCCCGCAAAAGCTCAAAAAAAACGATTCCTTCGACATCCCACCAAACGGAGAGCATCACCTTTTTTTGGTGAATGTTGGCTTTTGACACGCTTTGAGCCGGTTCATCTTTTCCGCTCCATGACCTCTTGCGTTTAACATTGTTGTATACAACCCATTCTTCGTCCCAGTAATAATCCGCTTCAAAAATGGATCATTTTCTTGACGTTTGAGGAGCGAATCACACACGTCAACGCGACGACACAAATTTCGCTCCGTAAGGACATGGGGCACCCACACATCGAGCTTCGAGGTTAAGCCCATGCCTTTCAAAAGGCCATAAACAGTCGAATTCGACAAATTTAATCTCTCACCGATCTCTCGTGTGGTTATTCGCCGATTTGCATCAACTAATGCCTTTATCGCATCTTTGTCAGCTTCGACCGGCCTTCCAGACCGTGGTGCATCTTCGACATCAAAATTGCCGGATCGAAATTTTGCAAACCAGTTCTGGCACCGGCGTACTGTTAACACGCCTTCTCCATACACATCCGTCAATTTTTTTCTCGCTTGGACAGCATTTTTACCTTTTCTGTAGTAAAAAAGTAAAATATGACGAAAATGCTGCTTATTGCTCTCCATCTTTAAAAGGGCACCAACCAAAAACTACTGCGTAGAATTAATAGAACTTTTTCACACACAAGCCTTGCAATATCAGCTCTCAAGACATATAATGGTTATGCGGCTTAAGTGTGAAGTCGGTTTCGAAAAAACGTAATTAAGTCCTCTGACGGGAAAAAACGAAATGACTTTCCGAACAACCTTATATAAAGCGAAATTGAAGGGACTGCTTTTTTTTTCGGTATAGGGACTTGAAAAATAACAATATGCAAATGTGTTCTGTAATATTTAATTATTTTATATGCATATTTTAACATCTACTTAGAAACATTTGTGTAAATATTTAAATACTACATTTAATGTTTCAAATAATCGGTCATTTTCTTTTGAATTTTTTTAGCATGCCAATTTCTCTAGCAGCTTAACTAAATATAGGGTTTGTTGAATGTTTGGCGGTGGTCCCAGATCAACTTCTTCATCTTCTTCTTCCTGTTGGTGCTCTTCCTTACCCTTTCTTGCTTGTTCGAATATGGCTTCCTCTGTCAAGTCTGCTGTTGTAGGCAAATCCTGATCTATCACCATAAAATCTTGCAACTCCTCACTTGTAATTGTTGTTTGAAACTGCTCTATCCACTCGCTTAGTGGCTGATCATACTGCCAGCTACTAACAGCGTTCTACGTTGTTTAGAAAGTTTTTCACCCACATATCTTTCGCTTCGAAATTTAAGAGTTTTATCTGGCGTCATTTTGTAAAAAATACCAGTTTGGTCAGCATTACAAATGTCGTCAGTAGCCCTAGTAGTACAACAAATATTGTTCGTAATACAGAGTTCCGCTATATGGAGTTTTCGCTGTATATGAAATCATCCGTAATTAAATCTATAATCTGCAAGCGGTAGTTGCATATTAACAAGAAAAAGAAAATGTTTTGATTGAAATTAATACAAAAATTTCTCCGTTTTCAGGCAGGACCGAGCATTTTTCTTTCGCCAACACCAAATACGAAATTACGTCACTGTCGCTCTCTTTCTATTCGGGACTGTTTGCGTACAACGGCTGGTAAGTTTTGAAAATTTTCCCCGATTTCCAAAACTGCCAGAAAGGTTAAAAAAATACCGAACTTCCTATTATTTAAAATATTATATTCTCGACTAACTAAAAAAACAGTTGCGAAGGTTGGGCGAGACTTTTCGAGCTTTACAGCGGTTTTATTTAATACGCTTTTGCTGACGCGCTGACGTTGCAGGAATTATCTCAACTTCGTCATCGAAGAACTGCAGGATCCCGTCAGGTTAGTGTCTCACGCCATTACAATATATAGACGGTATGACGTAATAACGCTTTTGTTCCATGGCCACCTTATCGCGGTATCCTTTTTAATTGGGAAGAATTATTCAGACCTGATTATATTCGAAAGCTGAAAGTTGATTTAGTTTGTGCCCCGGTTTAATGAAATTTCCGAAATATGTTAAATTACTGTGTTTACCATGACCATGACCAATACAACACAAAAATATTTTTTGTTTTTCAATTTTCTACTGGTAACTTATCAACTAACTCCCCCCTGTTAAATTCATCACTTAAATTAGATAAAGTAAATATTTTCGTTTCCAAAAAAAATCAGTAAAGTGGAAAAAACTTTAAATTTTTTTTTTAACCTTAGATAATAGATATATAGAGACACAAATATTCATTTAGATGTCAGCACTAGAAAAAAAAATGTTCCTTAGGAGACTAACCCAAATATATTTTAGTTTTTCTATTAATGTTCTTTTATTTGTAGTAGAAGGAAATTATTTTTATTTAAATAATAATTAATGACAGTAAGCAAAAAAAAAAAAAACGTTATTTCACCATGAAAGAAACGATTCACTTGAAAAAATAAAAAAAGCAAACTACGTCACTGGATTCTACGAAAAAAATCGTATAACAACGTTTTTTGAATTCTTAAAAAACAACGGAGATACGGGGTGGTCCCGAAATCGATGGTTTTTTGGATATCACCCTGTGTCGCAAAAACCAAGATGGCCGTGATAATTTTGTAGACGGCATCTTCAATTTCGCAGAAAAGTAGCATGGTGTGGCGCAAACCTGAACTTTCCTGCTGGCGTATTATTTTTAGCATATAAAACAATTCCCCTACAAGCCATGCGTTGAAAGGTTGGACCAAATAAAAATTAAGTGACTGAGAATCGATATGGGACCCACCAAACGAACTCGGAACTCATGGTGTGGTGTCTTGGTGACCAACGTATCTGTAGACGATGAGAGTCGGAAGGAATTGTTGCCTCGTTAATTTCTTCCTTCCCTAGAAACTTGCCCTTGGCGATCGCGATATCCTGCACCTTGGTGACGGTCGTCTACGTGCTCACCAACGTCGCGTTTTACACCACGCTGGCCCCGTGGGAGATTTTGGAATCGAAGGCAGTCGCCGTGACCTTCGCCAACAGACTGTTCGGCCCTTTCGCCATCTTCATCCCGATATTCGTGGCCCTTTCCACTTTTGGCGCAGTCAACGGGATCCTGCTCACGTCCTCGAGGTATTTAGATAAAAACCTTTTCGGATTTGCGTGAAAAACACGACCTCAACAAAACGTCAGTTTCAAGTTACAAGAAGGGACAACATTTCCAATGGTAATATTCTTGTGTTGGTGGGCCATTTATTATGGGACACCACCTTATCTCAGAAACTAGAGGGAATGAAGCCAAAAGTTAAATACAAAAGTTAATTAGGGTATTACAAAAATTCAATTTATTTTAATTTTGTATATACAGGGTGTTTCATTTTTCGTGGGCGAGAATCAACTTTCTTATTTTAAATGGCACACCTGGTATACTACTTCGTTTTGACATTTTTTATTTTTTATAAGAAAAATGACGTTTGCAATTTATTCATTCGGAAGCATTTATTGTATTACTTGAGTAAGTTTTGTTGTAGAAAAAGGACTCGAATAACGGATTTCATAAGAAATTTCTGTACATAATAATACAGGGTACGCGAAAAATAAGATTAAAAATGATGCATGGATGACATCGCAAATTTTTCAAGAGGAGTTACGAAAATGGGATGCAGAATTAAAGGAGAGGAACATATTACTTCTCAAAATTTTATGGTGATATATCAAGATTTTCCTACAAGAGCAGACTTGACAGAGGAAGCCATAATACAACAAACAAGAAAGGGTGAGGAAGAGCACCAAGATGAAGAAGAAGATGAAGGAGTTGATCTGGGACCACCACCAACCATTCAACAAGCCCTATATTCAGTTAAGCTGCTAGAGAAATTTTATATGCATCATGGGGAAGATGCCCCTCTCGAAGAGATGGTGAAAATACGAGCCAAAGTACGAAAAAAGTAGATGTTAAAATATGCATATAAAATAATTAAATATTATATACGTTGTAAATGTAATATATGTTTGTAATACCCCCATTAACTTTTGCATTTAACTTTTGGCTTCATCTCTTATAGTTTCTGAGATAAGGTAGTCACCCAAGATAAACGGCCCACCGTATACATTTAATGAATTTAATTAAAAATGTAATTAACAATAGCAAGCAGAGAAATCGCACTTAATTGAAAAACCACAGATGGTATACGTTGGTAAACTTCAAACGTCACGAGTGCCCTCCCTGATACTCGAATTTATTATTCATTTTCTTCATAAAGAAAAAGCTATAGCTTTGGACATCAGCAGTACCGATTTATCAATTGTTTTTTAACATTACAACACAGCATCTCCTAAAGCTAAACCCCAATAAATCTTCGGTAACACTTTTTGGAAATGATAGTCACTTAATGAAGCTTGGAGAGGAGGGGAGATCACATCTCCCCGTACCTTGCTGGCTCAAAAACAAAGTTTATCTTTATAGAAAAATTACTTTAAAAGTAACAATACACAATTTTAATCTATGCGGAAGACATCGACTAAAATTTATACAAAACTTCTGGATTCCCCTTGCGTCGGTTTTTGCTGAGTCGATCATCCTGTCGACTTCTTCAGAGCTTGACTGAAACTGGCTCGCATTTTATTCTGTACCTGCTTATATATTGTTTGAGGGGGGCGGACCTAAAAGGGGGCGTGTCTCAGATGGCTGATTCCTATATTAACTAGGTTTTCCTGGAAAGGGTTTTAATAAGGAAGGTAGATGTTTTGCTAGAGAACATGTTGGAGAACCAACGGTACTGGCATCAGGGGCGAGGCTTATCGTTGACCATTATTTCAATCATTTTTAATCGGTTCAATTGACGATACGTAACTTTGCAGAAGCTAAACAGTTGCACAGACATGTCAATTTGGGACAACTAACCAAAGAATTTTGCTCAGATTTTGATATTTGTTCTTGTTCGAATTAGTTTTTCATTTATAATTTTTTTTTTAAACCCAGTCTCGTCTTGATATTGGATGAAAACAAACTAATAGAGTGCGTTCTAGATTGTTCTACGCAGGCGCCTGTAACGGTCAGATGCCGGAACTTCTGACGATGATCCAGTCGAATCGATCTACCCCCACCCCATCCGTATTGATTATGGTGAGTAAGCGGTGAAACTCGATGTAGCTTATGGCAAAGCAGACCCCACAAGCATTTAGTATTAGCTTCGTTCCAACTTCAAATTACAAGTTTGAATTTGGGACTTCTGACCACCGACCGTTAAATTAGCACAATTACATCCAATTACATCATAAGATGGATAACTGTAGTTCAATTTTTTTGAATATCAAGGAGAACCGGATCATATACTCAAAAGCAAAACAAAAGGATAGGTCTCTTGTCAAATGAAACTGTTCAAAATCTAAATGTTACAATTACCAAAAAAAAAAGAAACAATGTTATGTAAGGGAGAAAGAATTTTATGGAGACAGGACCCTGTTCAAATTGTATGCAAAAAGTTTTCTATTTTTAGATTCATAATAATTTACACTTATTTTTTATTTATATGTTTTGTTAAGTTCGAGAAATTTTATTTGTTATCCAGGTTTCTACGACCCCCTTAATATAGTTTTTATTTTTTGGATTTATATTTATGAAAATACACATTTTGAAAAATCTTTGTGTGGATATTTTATTTCTCGAAATAAAATTATTGTTTTCTGGTCACTTGAATATACCACATATAAATAGTAATGAAGAATTTTAAAGGAAATTATTTATTATTATCTTACGTTTTATAAACAAATAACAAATAAACAATAAATAAAATACAGTACCAACAATTCTTCTTTACTTAAGGTGGTAAAACTGTAGAGATTTCAATCAAAACAAATTCTAACAACTTAAGATTTTGCCTATTTTTTAATGAGTTGGTGGGACTCAATTTGGCTAACCGTTATCATTCTTAAGTAAATTTAAGGACAAACTTATGCATTGACATAAAAAACATATTTTTTATTTTGTGTTTCATTTAGAAACTCTTTTCTCTTGCATTTTTTTCATCATATTTACCATGGCTTAACATTTAAAAGAAGTAGTTTGCACTACTCAAAAAATAAAATAAAAAAGGGTTTGATTGTAAAAACAATAGGAATAAAAAAGTAACTGTGTAAAATCTTCTATGAATGAATAGAAACAAAAGAAGTGTAAACATCTTATTTGTTATAACGTCAATTACAAAAAAACCAACCAAACACATCCATTTATATATTATATATTTGTTTTGGATATGCTACACTCGCATAAATTACACAATTGTCAAGTTAGGAAAGAAAAATAAATAACTATTTTTAAATATTTTATATTCATTGATCAATCTAATTCAAATGGCTATATAATATACAGCAATATATTATAAAAATCATTATAATTGCAGCAGTTAGTCTGGTAGGTATACCTTTATGGTATATATATTAACTACATAGTTTAGTAATTTTAATTTGATACCTTAAAACATATAAACAATAAATGACTAAAACCATATTATAACAATTAAAAAACTTGGCCTCTGAGTGTAACATTGCGGATCTTTTAACTGAAAATATAATTTAATTTTAATTATCAACAATTTATTCTTTTCGTGTCATTCCGTAAGTTTTGACATTCAAGACACACCGTATAAGTTAATGTTACATCGCAGGCGGCGCTGTCCATGGTCTACCTCGTGGTGTCGGATATCGACGTGCTGATCAATTACGTCGGATTCGTCACGTGGGTAAGTGCGTTACCTAGATACCACATACCAAAGACAACCGATACTTATCATATTAGTAAATTTCTTTTTCTTAAAAAACTAGGTGTATACCTATATAGGTAATATTTTCTTATAATAAAATAATATATAAATTTAGTTGTTTTAAATTCCAAAAATTCAAGTTTATAAACTAATTGAACTGAGGCGGCTTTTACTTGATGAAAAAATGTTTTTGTGAGAATTTAAGTCTAATAATGGAGAGGTATTTCAATCTCATTTGGTTAATCTCCATGGCTTCCAATAAATTTCATTTTCTACTTTTTGTGGCTGCATGTAAAATATCAAAATTGTCGAAACAATTGTCATTCGAAAATATATAATTCCGTGAACTTTTAGTTCTTATTTATTTTATTTAATGGATTTTCATCAAGTAGAAGCCAATAAAACACCGACCTTCGATCATTTTTATATAAGTTCTGTTGCATTCAAGCCATCTTTAATTGAAACGGCTGACCAATTAGAGACGTTGCGAGGTCCTCTTTGCTTTCAGTTAAGTATAGGTGTGGCGGTCCTCTGCCTGCCTTGGCTTAGGTGGACCCATCCAGAACTAGACAGACCCATCAGGGTCCACCTGTTCTGGCCGGTCGTCTACATCTTGGCCACGATATTCGTCACAGTGGTGCCGATGATCGCCAGCCCTTACGACACTGGAATGGGTATCCTGATGATCCTAACCTCGATACCGGTTTACTACGCATGCGTCGCTTGGGTCCACAAACCCGTATGGTTCCGGAAAGGTTTGAGCGACACCACGGTATTCTTCCAGAAGATGTTGGTGGTGTCAGGAAAATCACAAAAAGCCGACCTGTAATCCGCGCACGCCCTGTGTAACATACAGAACGAGTTCGAACCGAACTGAGGCAGACCAGACGAGTTAAAGATCGGAGAGGTCGAACAAATGCGGTTGGTTTGTGGTCTGCGACTTGCCTGGTCTTCCTCGGTATGACATATCTATGCGAAACACATCTGGAACGTCTTTCTGGTATACTTCAGCGAGTTTTTGTGGAATCGATGATTTAATAATAAAACAAATGGTATTTTGTAACCTCGAAATGATCTTTGTGACAATAAAACCTTACGTAAGTTGATGTCGTACAATAAATATTTGGTTGTTGTTTCGAGTGCATTCTTCGTCTTCCTATCCAGTAATTTTTTCCCACTCACTTCCTGAAAGCTGCAGTAGGTAGGCAAATGCTAATATCACATTTTCAAGTAAATAAGTAAAAAAAAAACTATTTTGGATTTTGTATTGCCAGACTGAGAAATTATTGACATTTTCAAAAGAGAGACAGATGAAAAATGTCGACAAATTTTGAGGTTAAGAAAATATTATAAATTAAAATACAATGAAATAATTCTACAGGACGAAATTTTTGATTCTGTATATCACAGTAGTTGCTACGAAGCTGTATTACAACCCACTACGTCGTCGTCTGCAACTGAGCAACAGCCAACATTAGCTGATAGCTCAATAACTGATGATATAATAGGTCTTGATAATCTTGTAAAAGACGTAAACGTTTCTGAGACAGATGAAGTCGTAAAAAAGGTATTGGCCCTGAATTAGATCAGTCGCTGGCGGAAGGACCCTCTGTAGTACCGCGAGTACTACAGAGGGTACAAAGCTTCGGATGTGAATGAAAATTTTAGCAAAAAAATACAAAGCCCATTACATTTCAACTATTTGGAAAAACGCTTACAAAAAGCAACCTTCAACCAGGATAACACATTTGCCTTTAAATGGTTCGATGGAGATCAACTTCCATCTTTTGTTAGAGACTTAATTACCAATGTCCCTGGTAAGTTAATAAAAATTAATTCTTTATCAAATATATTCGCATCAATTTAATAATTATTTATATTTCCAATTCAATGGATGAGTTGAAGAAGAGTTAACCTATGACAAAAATGACTCCGACACCTTTCAGATTTTGTTTTAAATAAATAAAAAAAATGAAATACAGATTTGAATTGTTTTTTGTTACTTGGATTATACCCCAAGATTTCAGATGAATTCTCGTTGTCATAGCATTAACTTTTAAATTGATCTTATGTATGATTTAATAAATACCCTGTACATTTTTAAAAAAAATCATCGACATTAAAGGATTTTGGCTCAAATCTCGCGCGGCTTTTGGTTCAAGGATTTTTTCGACGGTATATCCAGTTTTTAAATTTTTTAAAATACTTCCTGACCCCCCAGCCTTCCGCTTTCAATAGGATCCATTAGAGGACCAAATCTCATACACAGAGGAAGATCGCAAAAAGAAGATGGATGCAATGCCCGAACGCGGCCATTTCTTATGGGGTTATGTGTCCCGTAGGCGGTTTAAAAAGAGAAAAATCCGAGCGCACTGGCTTTAGCCGTTCGGAAGTTATTCGCGTTTTTGTGAAGTGTCGACAGAGAACAGAGAACGGACAAACAGACAAAAATGTAAACAAAATAATTTCGACGCTGATCATTTCTGTACCAATGGGTTGCCAGGCGCGATTTCATCGATTTTTCGAAAAAGAATTGAAAATTTTTAAGAGTTGAATTGTCACTTTTTTCACGTGTAATTCGAACCGTACTATACCTCGTGGAAAAACGGTGACACTGTCGTTAGGTATGCGCCGATGCGTCACATATCGTCTATTTCCCGAAAGTCGTGACGTCGTCGGCCGCAACATCAAAATCGAGCCGATTTTTCTAATCGTAAAGAAACGAATTTAAATGTGACCGCATAAATATAGAGACCAGTCCAATTCGACGAAACGCAAGTCTATTTAAACCCCACCCCATCGCCAACCGGCGTTACTAAATATAAATTTGCGTCTGAAGTGCAGATAGCCACTTATCACAACGTTGCCAGATTTGGTAGTTTGGTTGGTTAGTTAAATAAATGGATGATACCGATCGCAATCAAATAGTGGCCACTATCAAGAATCAGACAATATCCTTTATCACTTATTACTTTCGAAAAATCGGTAACGGTAGGTCCTATGGGATCGCCATTGGTACATCTTTTGGTTTTTCCTGAATAACTTTCGAACCGTTGGAGCTACAAAATTGAAATTTGCCTCCTTTTTGCCCTCCACGAAATACATAAGCCTGTAAGGAACGGCCTCGATCCAACGCCGGCATCCATCTTTTTTTCGCGATTTTCGACTGTTTTTAGAACATTGCTATGAAACACGATAAGTGTCCGAAATTTGAAGCAATCGACTTCATATTTGGCACCTATATGCAGCTTTGCCACGTGACGGAACCTATTGAAAATGGGTTGCTGAGGGGTCGGAAATTATTTTAAAAAAAATAAAAAACAAAAAAAATCATTTTTCAAAACCTGTTTAAGAGACCGAAAAAAATCTTGAACCAGAAGACGCAGAAGATACAACTCCATAAACATTTTCTTTTGACAATTTTTCAAAAATATACAGAGTGCGCCGCAAATTCAAAAAACTGAAAAATGGGTCCCCTAATATTAAAAATTAGCTATAAATGAAAGACTGTGCGCCGGATGCCAGTCCGTTTTACATTGAGAATAGTTCGCATAAACAGCTAAAACTTTTGTGTTTAAGGCTTTTACTTGTACAGGGTGTTCAACATATAATATGTGCTATATTCAAAAATTAACAAATTTGCAGCTATCGACTTCAGATTTCGCAGAAGGGTTGAAGTCCACACCCGCATTTCACCTGTTGAAAAAGGACTAACTCAAATCTGGCAAAGTATTTTTTTTAAATGTTTGAACATTTTTTTTGTTATAGTTTGTCTTCCAGAAAAAAATTATTTTCTCGACAACTATTAACCAGATCGGCAAAACTTGTGACCCAGGAAGTGAGGGAGATTCGGAACCATAACTTTTATTTCAGACCTTTTTTCCATTAAATACAGGGTTTTTCAATTTCAGACAAAAATCTAAAAGAAACTGAAAATCGTTCTTTTCACAATCAAAATTCGTGAAAACTACGGTCAATTGGTTTAAACAGTGTTACAGGCCATATTGAGAGCTACAATTTTTGTATTTACGGTTTGCGTCTATTCGAGATATTTGAAAAAAATCCAAATGAAAACTGTTTACTCTTTTGTAATAAATCGTATACCAGGAAACGTGGGAGATCCAGGGCTGTAACCTCTATTTAGAACATTGTTTGAATTATATACAGGGTGCGTCGTTTATTGGCAAAAAAATCTAAAACCTCCTAAAAATTTCCATTTTTTTGGGTAAATCATTGAGGATAAATGAAAAACTGCTAAAGATGCGATAATTTTATTTGAACAGTATCGTAAACTGCGCCGCGAGAGAGTTTCAGGTTTCGTCAATTATGCAGGGCGCGCAAGATATTCGACAAAATGTCACTCGCTATTGTTTGTTCAAATTTTAATATTTAACAAAGAATGCCGTAACTTTGACGTTTGGCGGTGAAGACTCCTTATATTACGAACAAAATTCGTAGTACTATTAGGTCTCCATACCAAGCTATGTATTAATCCACTCCGTCTAACGAATTTGTCACTCTCTATACCGAACGAGAAAAGGGCACATCAGGGATTAGATTAGATTAGATGAACAGTTGGGAGAGCTAGCAATCAGCCTGTCCGTCACTGCGACCCAGAGGATCTATTGTGACTCTCTCCATAGCTATAGAGCTTTATCCAGGTTCGTCTCTCTAACCAGACTCCACAACTTCGACAATGGCTCCCTCCCTCTCTGCCTTTGGTTTGGTATCGCCCATCAGATGGAAACGCACTCTAGCTAGGCCTTCGCAGTGGCGCAGTACGTGTGCGGCTGTTTCCTCCTCTTCCTGACAGAATCTACATTCTGTGTTTTCTTCCACTTCCATCAGGCTTAGATGCCTCTTAAGCCTGCAGTGGCCCGTCGGCAGACCTACCATTATTCTTACGCCATTCCTATTGTAGCTTAGTAGGTCCGCTGTAAAATTGGCCGATGGGCCACGGCATGTCCCTCCACCATCGTCGGGATTCTCGGTCTATCCAATCCCTGATGGCTGTTTTTGCAACGGGTTTGGCCGTTCAGGGAACAAAGTAAGGAATGTAGGCCGTCTTACCTTCTCAGAATTCCTTACCCTAATAATCTAATTACAGATAACCTGGTCGTCCTAAGTGTTTCAATCAGTTATAATTTTTATCTCTAGATGATAAAGTTGCTTTAATTCGGGAGATCGAACGGGGAGAAAAGAAAAGTGATGTGGGACGTCAATCTGGACGTGCAAAGAAAAAATCATTCACTCTGAAGCGGCAGGCAATTCTAGTAAAAAACTAAGAAAGCCAAAAAGAAGATTTGGATCGCGCAATGTTGCAGTGGTTCCAACAACAACGTCTTAAAAATGTACCACTCTCTGGAGTTATCGTAAAACTAAGAGCAGAAAAGTTTGCTGGACAGCTTGGCATTATCGATTTCAAGGCTTCGGAAGGATGGTTGGGGAAGTTCAAAAAGAGGCATGGTATAAATTATTAAAGTGGCGAAGACCGGGATGTCGACAGAAACGTCACTAAAAATTGGCTGGAGAAAACGTGACCAAAACCAGCAGAAAAGTACCCTGCTGACGACATTTTTAGTGCTGACGAAACTGGTATTTCTTACAAAATGACGCCAGATAAAACTCAGTGTTAGTAGCTGCCAATATGAGTGCTATATCTTTTTATAACAAAAAAATCAGTCTCTTCAATTTCGCTATATAGAGTTTCAACTTTAAAAAATATAATAAATAAAAATGTTAATAAAATTGAAAATTCACTGTCTCACTGTTTACTGTTACGACTTCCGCTCTCACTAATTTCTGTCCGTTTAACATTTAGCCCTATTTTTATTCGATTTTTTAAAAAATTGAAAGCAAACCATAAAGCGACAACACTGTCGCTTCTGACTCTCTGCGCTCCAGACGCCGATTTAAAAATACGCACCGGCGGCCAGTGTTTGTTTCCATCGCGTCGGTGCAGTCGTCGTCCGCCATCATGAACTCGAAACCGAATTTCCAGCGTCAGACCAGTCAAAAATCGTACGCGAAAAAATCACCAACCATCTGGGACGAATACCCGCCCCTGACTTCGTCGAAACGCGAAAGCTACGGCAGGAGGGCCTCGCAGTTCATAGCAGGACACATCAAATCGTACAAAGTGTACCGGAAGATCGCCAGGCTCAGCAGGAAATGGTTCACGCACATATTCCTCTGCGTCGTCCTGCTGCTCTACACCGCAGGAGGGGCTATAGCGTTCCTGACCGTCGAAGGACGCAACGAATCCAAGTTGATCAAGCAGGAGATCCGTCTCGAGATCAGGGAACTGCTCAGGCAGCTCAGGCTGAAGGCCCACGTCATTCCTGCTAGGTATTCGGCGGAGGAATGGGTGGGGGAGGCTTCGAGGGTGATCATGAGGTTCGAGGAGAGGATGACCGACGCGTACGACAAGCATCCCCTAGTGGTGTCCAGTCCGAATCAGGAGGTGTGGACCATATGGAATTCGATAGTTTACTGCGCGACCCTGTATACGACAATAGGTGAGGCAATTAAGGCAACGTTCCATGGCTGGAGAGTTTAACCCATATTGTCCCAAGCATGAAAAAAAAAATAAAAATTAAATTTTTTGCTCCGAAATTCGAAACACAAAAAAAAAATACTGAGATATTCGAAAAGATATCAATAAAAATTACCATTACTTAAGCAATCTTGTTTCTGTGATATATAATGCTTCAATTCGACTTTCAAACTAAATATAATAAGAATATTAAACATAAATTTGAAAAAATCCTGAGTGTGATTTCTAGCACAATTTCTTCCTTTCGTATTTGAAGTTAGAGCATCGGATTATACAAAAAGGTTATCAAAAGAGAATTTTTTGAAAAGCTCTGCGTTCACCTCTGCATCAAAACCTGTTATTCTTACAAAAATATTCGAATTTTCGAAACAAAAACGACTAGCATTTAAAAAAAAATCAACCACTTACGGAAAAAGTAGAAAATAACCTTTACTAAGAAAATCGGCCATTCTGAGTTTTTCCTTTTGTACTTATATAAAATTTCGAAGGTTTCGTTTTCTGAAAATATTAATTTTTGTTGAAAAGAAGGAAAAAATGAACACAAAAAAAATCCGAAAATAGAATGCGGATTTTGTGTATCGTAATCCGATTTTTTTGAGAAAGTATTTCGAGCAAGACCTCAAATCACCGCAAAGGAACAACCAACTTTTTTCGAAAAAAAAAAATATTTTTGAAAACTTTACCAAGTTAAAACGTTTAGAACATATGTTCATATGAAGTTTTCTTTTTAATATTGACCCAAAAATCGTCCCCTTAAATATTGACATTCAATGAGATATCACCCTGTATAAAAAGTTACCAGTGCAAATTAACCCATATTATCCCAAGCATAAAAAAAACAAAAAAATACTTTTTTGCTATGAAATTATTTATTTTATTGCACTTAAGAATACATTACAATTGTCAAAACAAAAATAAATACACAAAAGAAAGTTCAAATTCGACAGGAAACAACTAAAAGTAGAATGTTTTCGAAATAGAACCTGATTTGATACAAAAAAACGCATAATATTTTATGGCGGGTGAGCGCACCACTGGTAACACCCGGTTTCATTTTTGGTGATGTTTTACAAAGCATTAAGAATGTAAATGCACACTACACTTATTGCAAACGTAAACTGTGTGGCTGTGGCAGATTCTACATCTCCTTCGGGCTTTATTGGCATGAACCATCATGTTGGGGTATATTTACATCTTTCCGTTGTTTTCTATTACAGCGTTTTACATTTTGGACAGGATCTACACTAGAAACATTACATGCCACAGTTACAATTGAATTGTCGTGCCAACGGACAATATATTGGGTTGTTCGGAAAGTCATTTCGTTTTTTTTTGGGGAACATGAAAGACAGTTTTCGTATAATGAATAAATATTTTATTAAATTATATATTGGCCATTCTGGTCCAACACCTTTTGCCATCTTTCTGGCAGTAACATAATTCCCCTCTCATAAAAGTTTTGGTCCTTGCTGGCAAAAAACTGGTTCAGGTGGTTTTTGACATCTTCATTTGAGGTAAAGGTTTTGCCATCCAAAAAATTTTGCAGGGACCGGAACAAATAGTAGTCGGAAGGCGCCAGATCTGGAGAATATGGTGGATGTTGCGGTACGTCCCATTCAAGCTGTAAAAATTTTTGGCGAGTGACCAAACTTGTGTGAGGTCTCGCATTATCCTGGTGGAACACTACACCCTTCCTGTTCATTAATTCGGGCCTCTTCTCTTTAAATGAATCATTCAATTTGTCCAGTTGATGACAATAGACTTCTGAATTAATCGTTGTATTGTCCGGCAAAAGCTCAAAAAAAACGATTCCTTTGACATCCCACCAAACGGAGAGCATCACCTTTTTTTGGTGAATGTTGGCTTTTGACACGCTTTGAGCCGGTTCATCTTTTCTGCTCCATGACCTCTTGCGTTTAACATTGTCGTATACAACCCATTTTTCGTCCCCAGTAATAATCCGCTTCAAAAATGGATCATTTTCTTGACGTTTGAGGAGCGAATCACACACGTCAACGCGACGACACAAATTTCGCTCCGTAAGGACATGGGGCACCCACACATCGAGCTTCGAGGTTAAGCCCGTGCCCTTCAAATGGCCATAAACAGTCGAATTCGACAAATTTAATCTCTCACCGATCTCTCGTGTGGTTATTCGACGATTTGCATCAACTAATGCCTTTATCGCATCTTTGTCAGCTTCGACCGGCCTTCCAGACCGTGGTGCATCTTCGACATCAAAATTGCCGGATCGAAATTTTGCAAACCAGTTCTGGCACTGGCGTACTGTTAACACGCCTTCTCCATACACGTCCGTCAATTTTTTTCTCGCTTGGACAGCATTTTTACCTTTTCTGAAGTAAAAAAGTAAAATATGACGAAAATGCTGCTTATTGCTCTCCATATTTAAAAGGGCACCAACCAAAAACTACTGCGTAGAATTAATAGAACTTGTTCACACACAAGCCTTGCAATATCAGCTCTCAAGACATATAATGGTTATGCGGCTTAAGTGTGAAGTTGGTTTCGAAAAAACGTAATTAAGTCCTCTGACGGGAAAAAACGAAATGACTTTCCGAACAACCTTATAAATTTTTAATTCAGACTCATGAGAACGCCATCTCCAAGACCAAGGTCAGAATGAGCTTTATTTTGAGCACCACCATATGAAAGCGAATAAAATAGGTACCCATCAGATGAACAAAGGTACCAAAGTTTGAAGACAAAATGAACTAAACATTTTCCAGGTGTTTACAGGCGCTGACTTGTCTAGATTTGCTATAACAAAGTTTTGTTTCACAGATAAAAGCAGTCAATGTATGTTTTCTGCGATATAATCTACTTGCTACAGACTTAACAAAAATGCCAATACAAATCCAAAATATATTTTTTTTTTTTACTATTTTGGATTTACTTGAAAATGTGATACAAATTTATATACCGCTTTTGTTAACTTTGGAAGTCATATTAAAGATTTTTCCTATACACATATGTTTTATGTCCTTTAGTAGTGATTATAATAAAATTTCTAAATGGATGTGAAAAAAATATTTCCTTGATATGACAAAAAAAATCATAGAATTTGTGGTTCATTAGCACACCACTTGGACAGAATGGGTTAATTTCATTTTTAATTACCAGCTGGCGAGACTACCCCGTATATTACACCATTTTTCTTTTAAAAAACTTTTAGGGCATCTAAACTTTAGGGTTTATCAAAGCGGTTGAATTTGGTCAGAAATTAATGGAATCTACGTCTCGTTGCTTTAGAGACTGTTAGGGTGCAAAATTTAAAATTATTTTAAACTGGTATACAGGGTGGCTTAAAAATAACGTGCGAATTAAATGCAAAACCCCATTTTAAAATTTCACTGCTTATAAATAGTGTAAAGAAAAAATGAAATTTGTGTTTTGAATCTTAAGTTTATATTTTAGATTCTGATATACATTGAGATGCGGTTTTGGGCGGCCCTTACTTGAATATCTAGCGACTTTTTTTTTCAGACAATTGTGTTTTGTTTTGTTTTTGTATTTTCGGTTTTTCTGCTTTTTTTTTTGTTAACGGAAACTTTTTTCACGACACGTTGTTTAAGGTTACGGCCATCTTTACCCTACCACGTTCACCGGTAGGGTGTTGACTATCGCCTACTCCATAATTGGGATACCGCTCTTCCTGATCGTGCTGGCGGATTTCGGTAAACTCTTCACCAAGGCGATCAAATGGGTTTGGTCGCGTTTGAGGCGACTTTGCCAGACTGGCGGCTGCCTACGAGCCAGAAAAACCGCCCATATCCAGGTAATACTTTATTGGTTAAAATTTCGTATTTTTTAAGTACCGAATACCTAAGAGAATTAGAAAAAAATATTCACAAAACTAAAAATTCACACACACACACACACATTAAGTAGTATAGAGGGAGCAATCAAAGATGTAAATGCTCATTGAATAGTGGCTTTTTATTGTTGAGTCAAGCTTTCGCCCAAGCTTTGAGGCTTCCTCAGGACTCTAAAATGTAAAACAGAAACACTCTATCACAAAAACAAGAGAACGCACTAGGCTCGTCAATTCGTACATCAATTTGCCACCAATTAAACTCTAACAGCAGATGGGGCACAATACTCCTTGCACACATAGAGAACCACGTGTTAGCTATTAGTAAAAGCTGCACAGATTAAAATAGTAAAACAAAGAAAACTTATGCCTGGACAAGTAGTCGTTAATTAACAAGTAAAATAACCGGAAACGACAAAGAAACAACAAAAATCCGCTCAACGGCATTTAAAAAAAAGATATCTTGACGGTTGGGAAAATGGTCAGGCATATATATACTCCCTATAGCGACACTTTGAATAAGGTATTCTATCTGTGTTACGAACAAAATTTGCTGTGTTTTCTCATAATACATATATAGAGTGGATTAATACATAATATTAAATAATATAATAATAATAATTAATGTATGATTGTATGGAGACCTAGTAGTACAAGAAATTTTGTTCGTAATACACGGTTTTACGTCATAAAGGGTTTCGCTATAGGCAGTTTTCACTTTTTAATAAATATTTTCAATGAATTCACTGAATTAGTAAATTTTGAGATTATTTACTGTCTACTTCAAAAAAAGTTCTTTATTCAAGAAATATCAACAAATGGATTAATAGAAACAAAATCTGTTCCACCGTATGAAATTTTATACCTTCATTGAGTATGACAACTTGTATAGTTTTTTGGAGTTTTTTCGACGTTTGGGTAGCGCTGCCTCAAAGTCTGATGGAAGGGGACTTTACTATAGCATTTCATAGGAAATACTAAAAGGGGCGCAGATGATGTACCAAATAGCGACGTTCCGGAGGAACTCGAAGGCCCCACTCGGTGAAGAACAAGAAGCCGATGAGGAAAACCCCAAAGGTTTGGAGTTCCAAACTAGCGTCGAAGTCGACGAAAACTTCGACTTGCCCGTTACGCTGGCCCTGTTCATCCTGGTCACTTACATATTCTGCGGGGCGATCATCTACATGTACTGGGAGGAATGGGACTTCTTTTCGTCTTTTTACTTCGTCTTCATATCGATGTCGACGGTTAGTAGTACGCGGACACCAGTGACAAAAAATTGGTTAGGCTAACGAAATCGTTTAATGGATAGACAATATCTTATCGGGTCAAATTGAAATCAATCTTTTTTTTGTTTACTTTGGTATATATATTATATTATTTATATATTTGTATATTTCGCAGTTATACGGACAATGTTTTTCAAAATTGAAATTGCCACGTCATAAATTAACACTTTTACTTTTGGTTCATTTTAGTTAGTTTTGGTTAAAACAAATCAAAACTAAGCAACCAATCAGTTTTGGTTAGTTAACTAACCGAAAGTAACCGAAGCTCTTGGTAAGTTTTTACCAACTAACCAATCGGGATTCTCCGCTAGTATTCTGTTAATTTAACTAACCAATCTGGATTCTCCGCTAGTATTCTGTCAATTTAACTAACCAAAACTAACCAATCGGGGTTCTCCGCTGGTATTCTGATAATTAATGCGAATTGTGTAACGGTGACGTGGCGTCATTTTTGGTATAAATTATGGACAGATAAGTTCCGAAGCCCGTGATGTCGACAGAAACGTCACTAACGATTGGCCGGAGAAGACGTGGCCAAAACTAGCAGAAAAGTACCCTGCTGACGACATTTGTAATGCTGACGAAACTGGTATTTTTTTCAAAATAACGCCCGATAAAACTCTTAAATTTCGAGGCGAAAAGTGTGTTTTGTAGAAAGCTTTCTAAAGAACGTATGACAAGCACCCAGAATCGCCAAGACCGAAAAAAGAACGTCAAGTTCTATCAAACCTCAAGGTCTTGCTTACTGTTTTCTTCGATTATCTGGGCGTGGATCAAGAGTTCTTACCACAAGGTCGTACGGACAATAAAGAATATTACTTTGAAGTTGTGCGCCGTTTGCGAGAAGCAATACTAACTTTTCGGTCAAAAACATAACCACAATCGTGTCCCAGTTTCCAAAATTCAGAAATTGCTTGCCAAAAGTGCTTCAAGGATGAATTAATAAAACTCACCATACTTTTTGAAAATTGAACTGAGGTGGCTTTTACTTGATGAAAATCCATTTATCAAAATAAAAAAGAACTAAAAGTTCAGATTTTCACGAAATTATATATTTTGACATGATAATTGTTTCGACAACACATGACACACAAACACCGTGTAGTAGTAGTATTTTTTTTTACTTCTTGAACACACCTCACATACTGAGTCTGGTTTTATGCCGGACTGTGCCATCGCATTTCGTACCGACTACAGGGACTTTGTCTTTTTCGACTTGAATCGTAAAAATGTTTCTTGACGCAGGTGGGGTTTGGGGACTACGTGCCTCAGCAGCCGATCTGCATGATAGCCTCGATCATCTATCTATGTTTCGGCCTCGCGTTGATGTCGATGTGCATCAACGTGGTGCAGGACAAGCTCAGCGACACGTTCCAGCACGCGTCCGCCAAGATCAGCACCGGCTTGGGCATAGACGAGACCCCGACTTCGGAAAATGGCGGCGACGGAGACACTCCGAAGGTTCACACGGCGGTTATCGTTGACGGATAGGCGAGGCCGAGGTTGCCCGAACTGGCGACTGGTTGGTTCAATTATCCTGGAGCTAAGTTTCGACTGGCGCAGTCGTGGGGATCGGCCGTGCGAGACGAGCAGCCAGACAAGCCGAGTTTATGTTTAATCTGTTGTGTCGTACTACGAGAGGCGAATAACGGTGTTGACGAGAATACAATTGTTTTATTTCTATGGTCTTTTCATAGGTATAAGAAAGTGACCAATTGCTTTTGAATGGGATTATCCGAGGGTGGTCGTTAACATAAAATGCAACAATTTCGGAATTTAAATTCAGGTAAAATTGTGGTCCGTAATAGAAAATAATTTTATACCTACCTGTGTTTAATATTCATTGGTTTGATATACTACTTAGTATAAGTTTATTAGTAATCATTCACAGCGTGTGTTGAATCGTGTGCGAATTATGCAAAATATGTGCGAGTCTAGTGTATCTCAGGAGATGCTACCGCCCGAACACCATTCTATTGAGACTAAGGAAGTTATAAACAATGTTTATTTGACTCTCGTTGAACGTGGTGTCAGCAAGCAAGCATTTTTAAAAGAAAAGGCCACATTGACGAAAATTCCAACATCAACTGTACGGAAAATTGTGAATAATCCCATTTCAACGAGGAAACAAAGAAGATGAAACTGGTGTTAAATGTGACAGAACTACCTTATGGAAGTGAATTTAACACATGGCTTTATGATTTAAAAAAATTGACAAAAGGCAAGTTTTAATGGAATCTTTTAGAATTCGGAAATGGCGACTGGAATATCTAGAAAAAATTAGAATTTACAGAGAACAACAAAGGCCAATTATTTACTTGGATGAAACCTGGTTCGACACTTATGATACCCCGGAAAAGAGTTGGGTTGACTCAATTGATAAGTGTAAAACAAACGAGCCATCAAAAGACATAACGAATAACTATTTTGCATGCTGGCTCTAAAAATGGAATTTCTCTGTCTGCGAAAAATATTAAAGATTCTTCTCTGGAGTACCATGAAGACACCACCGTTGATTTATTTGAAAGTTGGTTTAAAAACAAACTAGTTCCAAACTAATAGGAAGTTAGTTGGGCAAATTCTGTTAAACATATAGAAAAAGCAGAACAATTGTATATCCATATTGCAAATAATATAGAACAAATAATAATTAGAACAGGCGATGATAGCGATAGTGATACTGATATATTATGTGAATCATTTTAAGTAATTTAAGTAAGTAATAAAAATAATTAGACAAATACATACATAAATAAATTAATATTGTTTAGTATATTGCCTAACAAAACCCCAAATAATTAAATTCTAAGCAAAGTACGGACCTGTTCGGCCATATTTGAATCTTACAGCTTGCCCGGGTGTTTCCTTAATTCGTATCGGTTAGTCACTTTCTTATAGCTATGAACAGATTTTACTGTAAAACACTTAAAACGACAAAGCAATAAATGCACTATATTTTTGGTCGTATTATAACAAACTAAAACTTTTGAGAGTAGGAGTGCATTATTATTAATAAAGAGGAGGAAGGATTTTAAAGTGAATTGACTCACCCCGTAAAGGGGTTTTATTGGCCGACGAAATTTAACCGTTAGCGTCATAAAACGAAGGCCGGTGACGTAACGCCGCGGGGTCGAAGCCCGTATAAATCAAGTAAACGGACAAAACAAAAAACATTTATTGACAATTCGGGTCCGGGTGATTTACGGCACCAACCAGTGGCGGCGCGCGAAAAGTTGTGCGAGTCACAGCGAAGATTCCAGGAACACTTTAGTCACGTCTTCGGCGTCTTTAAAGCTGACGTAACGGCTGCAGCGTGTTTGGGGGTTTGTGCAGGGTTCTTCAGGGGCCACGGCACCGAATTCGTCGCCGGACGCCTCTGCAAAAGTGACGTCAAAAAATGACGGATTCAGTATTAAGACATTGACGCCCAAATTTTTAGAAAAATGCATTTTTCTCAATTAGTAAGTGACAAATAGATCCGATTTTTCGCTAAAAACTAGTGTTTTCAATTTGATATTTTACACACAACCACAAAAACTAGAAAATTAAATTTATTGGACGCCATGGAGATTAACAAAATGAGACATTCAAATGTATTGCTTAACGATCAATTAGATTTAAATACCTCTCCCTTATTGAACTTAAATTCTCACAACAACATTAATTAACGTTTTATTGTCATTTTTCGGTATATATATATAGTAGCAGGTAGTTTGCAGAGCAAAAAAGTATTTTTTTATGCTTGGGATATTATAGGTTAAAAAGAAGAGGAGCACGGAACATAAAACAAAAACAGCTGTAAAAACTTCAATTTCTGTTCCGTGTAATGTTATTGAAAAAACGATCATCATTATTTCTCCTATTAATTTTGTGTGCCGGCATAACGGAATTGAAATTGACAAAGGCGACGCGAAAACGGTTTTAAAATAAATCCCAGTTGAACGTCACGCGTGTTTCTCCGAAAGAAGAAAAAGCCAATGCCGCCTATACGTTTTTGATAAACAGACGGATGACATTAACCGAGGGAAAAAAAACGCGTCGATGTTATTTTTCCCATTGAAACGTTTCTAAAATAAATACCGCCGCGAGCCGCAGATAAATTATCGTGTGGATCGAAGATGAAAAACGTCAATTTTCAGGGCCGTATCGGCCGAGTTCGTAGTGTCGTTTATAATAACGTGACAGCGGTTTATTTTACAGAAAGCAAATAAAACGTCGCCCGGCGTATTTTTAATTTCGTTTGCGAAGCTTAAGGCGCGTCACATGATACGCAATTCGGGTATCCGGAAAAGTGAGGTTAAGTAGTTGGAAACTCGAGAATCTTAATGAAGCTCGTCATATATTATATTTTATGTTAGGATAAAATTGATTTTTCGCGTTTTGTAAGCAACATGCACGAGGTTTCAAGTAATTGGGGCTTGTAGTTTTTGATTGCGATATTTAACGATAAGTACAATTGCAATTATATAATTAGTAAATTAAAAATAAGGAGACATATTATTACGGCGTTCAAATACCCACACCCGAGAGTTGTATTTTGAGAAAATGATATTACTTAAGAAATTGAATTGACTTGGCATTTCTTACAAGAGGAAGAAGAAGATGAAGAAGTTGATCTGGGACCACCACCAACCATTCAACAAGCCCTATATTCAGCTAAGCTGCTAGAGACATCTTTTATGTATCATGGAGAAGATGCCCCTCGCGAAGGAATGGTGAAAATACAATCCAAATACAAACCAAAAGAAAATAAACGATTATTTAAAACATTATATGTATTTCTTAAATATTTATTTATAAGGTTGTTCGGAAAATCATTTCGTTTTTTCCCGTCAGAGGACTTAATTACGTTTTTTCGAAACCAACTTCACACTTAAGCCGCATAACCGTTATATGTCTTGAGAGCTGATATTGCAAGGCTTGTGTGTGAAAAAGTTCTATTAATTCTACGCAGTAGTTTTTGGTTGGTGCCCTTTTAAATATGGAGAGCAATAAGCAGCATTTTCGTCATATTTTATTTTTTACTACAGAAAAGGTAAAAATGCTGTCCAAGCGAGAAAAAAAATGACGGATGTGTATGGAGAAGGCGTGTTAACAGTACGCCGGTGCCAGAACTGGTTTGCAAAATTTCGAGCCGGCAATTTTGATGTCGAAGATGCACCACGGTCTGGAAGGCCGGTCGAAGCTGACAAAGATGCGATAAAGGCATTAGTTGATGCAAATCGGCGAATAACCACACGAGAGATCGGTGAGAGATTAAATTTGTCGAATTCGACTGTTTATGGCCATTTGAAAGGCATGGGCTTAACCTCGAAGCTCGATGTGTGGGTGCCCCATGTCCTTACGGAGCGAAATTTGTGTCGTCGCGTTGACGTGTGTGATTCGCTCCACAAACGTCAAGAAAATGATCCATTTTTGAAGCGGATTATTACTGGGGACGAAAAATGGGTTGTATACGACAATGTTAAACGCAAGAGGTCATGGAGCAGAAAAGATGAACCGGCTCAAAGCGTGTCAAAAGCCAACATTCACCAAAAAAAGGTGATGCTCTCCGTTTGGTGGGATGTCAAAGGAATCGTTTTTTTTGAGCTTTTGCCGGACAATACAACGATTAATTCAGAAGTCTATTGTCATCAACTGGACAAATTGAATGATTCACTTAAAGAGAAGAGGCCCGAATTAATCAACAGGAAGGGTGTAGTGTTCCACCAGGATAACGCGAGACCTCACACAAGTTTGGTCACTCGCCAAAAACTTTTACAGCTTGAATGGGACGTACTGCAACATCCACCATATTCTCCAGATCTGGCGCCTTCCGACTACTATTTGTTCCGGTCCCCGCAAAATTTTTTGGATGGCAAAACCTTTACCTCAAATGAAGATGTCAAAAACCCCCTGAACCAGTTTTTTGCCAGCAAGGACCAAAACTTTTATGAGAGGGGAATTATGTTCCTGCCAGAAAGATGGCAAAAGGTGTTGGACCAGAATGGCCAATATATAATTTAATAAAATATTTATTCATTATACGAAAACTGTCTTTCATGTTCCTCAAAAGAAACGAAATGACTTTCCGAACAACCCAATAAAATTTCCTAAGTAGATGTTAAATTATGTATATAAGTGCCTATAACTACTCATAACGAAAAAAAAAGCAGTCCCATCAATTTCGCTATATTGAGTTTCAACTGTATTCGTAGCCTTCGATTTAAAAAAATTATTTCTTTTTCCGGTATACATAAAAATACAATAAATAAAATATATAATTTGGGTCAAACACTTTTTGTGTGTAAATGGCATTTAACTCACGAGTTAGATAGAGTTTCCCAAACCAAATATTTCCTAGGGGCCATTAAACCTATTCGCTTATCGTTCTGATCGGTTCTGCTATTGTTGTCTCTATTTAACTGTGTAGATTAGACAGAGAGAAATGTATTATCGGAAATGTCATATAAGTTATAAACAAAATCGTCTTTTAAGAGAGGATCAAATTTTCTAAACTTCATGCGAACTGTATGTAAAATTTCTGTGGTAAACTTAAATTATAAATGTCACTTTACTTACCGACTAGTCCAGTAGCTTAGGATTTTAATTGTCTGATATATTGCATAACATTTTGCTGTGTTACTTTTTGGGATCATTTTCGCAAAACAAAAGGAATACATAAAATCGTAAAATCTCCGAGAACATCCGATTGCTTCCGGAAATGTCCGAAGGGGCTCCGATCCGTGGGAAACGAAACTCACGTGGTTTAAGCATTTTACAGGTGAAAAAATTTGTTTTACTGCTTGACATTTCCAATTTTAAAACGGTGTACTAAGAGTTGCGTTTAAAGGTCTGTGGTTTATTGTCTCTTTGCGAAAACTATAAAACCTAACCTAAAATTCTGGCCATACCTGTGGTAGTCTTTATCGCCAGTTTCGCGTACACAGGCTGCAAACAAAAAAATAAGATAAACCGCTTCAAGAGTCGACATTCTGGCTAGGCAAGACGAAGAGCTACCTTGTGGTCTCCCATGCAAACTTCTTGACCGATCATGTCGTATCGGACATCGACATGTGGATCGACTAGCTTTTTGGCCGAGTGGCCGAGTAATATCCGGTCGCACCAAGACGGGCAACGGGTGGGCATGTACGATTTCGGTTTGAAGACGTCTTCCTCGAACGGGTAAGAGGGACTGAAAGTCACTGGGAACTCGGTGAGTGTCGCCTGGAAAGCTAGAGTCTCGAGGTCGTACGGTTTCAACTGCAAACGGTGACAATCGACAAGAAAGGAATGATAAACAATAAAGAAAATATTGTTTCCCTAAATCACAGGGTGTCCAATATGAGATTCCACATAAGTGGAATTTTGCTACAAATTCAGGTTCCTAGGCCAATATCCAACTCTTGCCAGCAAAGTTTTCTATTCAACTTGGGGAAAATAGAGACACCATTTTGCTACATAAGTGGAATTTTTCCAATAAGGTCAAAACATTTTTTTAAATTATTGAAATTTTGGGAAAAGCAGAAATTCTCCATTTAAGTGGTGATATCTACCTTATTATATAAATATTAAAACTCTTTGTCAAATGACGAACTGAAACACTTTTTTTGTCTACTATACTGCTCAAGATCGGCGGCTGATAAATAAGAACGGTGCCTAATTTGCTCACCCAATCGCAGCGCTCCTCGTCGGCCATCTTGAACTGCTTCTTGCCGACGGTTAATGCTACGTCGCCGTCGTCCTTAACGACCTGCAGCCTCGTGGAGTCGACTTTCTTATTGTTTTGCAGGCGGAGCGTCGTTGTCGACTCTTGTTCCAATTCCTGCGAGCACACGTCACCACCACAATCGCCAGATACCCCCACCACTTTTACCCGAACGACCCCTCGGGTATCGACGCGGAAGTTGAAGTCTCCGAATAGAAAGCAGGGCGTGGCTTCGTAGCTATCGGAGCGGAACCGTTCTACGACGTACCGTAGCGCCCTCTCGCGGTTACGGGCGTAAGCCGACGGGCGAGTTTCCATGGCAACGAGGTTGGACGCGTCGTGGAAGAGGTGCAGGTTTACCAGGTCGACGGAGGTGCCGTCCAGCGACCACCTGGTGCGCATAAACCCTTTCCTAGACCATTTACCCTGAAAAGAGTAGAGTTGAAGTAAGCCTGAGGAGGTTTGCGCCCGCTGCACAACCTCAGGGAAAAAATGGCGGGGAAACTTGGCCTTCTCCTTGGTGGGCACCAGCTCGATGTCGCCCGTGTGGACGTGTCGGCCGGTGACGGGCGTAAAAGCGTCGGCGTCGAAGTCGAACAGCGACGCCGACGCCAGGGACTCGTGGACGAAGTAGAAACTGGCCAGGCTCTGCACGCGGCGCAAAATATTTGAGAATTTACTGGCTCTTCCGGATACAAACAGGTTAAACCCACGACAGTGCCCTCTTGCGAATGCATGATATTATGCGAAGCGTAGTTAATAACAAAATTGCTGAAGTTTGTTGGGCGTAGTTTGTAGGAAAGAACTTCGCGATTTCGTGTGGTAAAGAGACGCATTGTTTTTTTATCATGCTCCTCACCCTGTATAAAATGTCCTTCACATCTCGTCGTCGAATTTACCCACAAAAACGGAAATTTTTAGGATATTTTAGTTTTTTTGCCCATAAACGACACACCCTGTATATGATACAATCGTTGTTTGAAGTAGAGGTTATGGCCCTGGATTTTCCACGGTAAATTTCAATTTCATAGATCAAACGGTTCCAAAGTTATCCCGGTAAAACCAAAAGACTAGAACGGAGAACGGACAACAAAAAAAAAAAACATGTTTTCCATCGATACATCAACGTTAAAACATTCTTGTGATGGAATTGATTATATTAGTGAAGGCGTGTCAGATGATTCAAAGACACTACTTAAGAAGCTTGAGAAAAGTTCACGGGAAACAAAGTTGTTCGAGGTGTTTAGGATCATCCTTTGTGGAAAATTTTTTGGGAATAAAAAATAAACAATAAATAAGTATTACGTCGCATTACCGTGAAGTTCTGGGGCACATCGAATTCCTCGTCGACGAAGATCCTCGCCCTGTCAAAAGGACGGAGTTCCTCGCTGGCGAGTAACAACTTTATGAAGTCCGAAACGTATTTCATGTTCTCGCGGTAATCCTTGCCGCCGATTTCCTGGCAGTGGAGAGCGACGAATTTGACGTCGAGACGCCCCACAGTCGCGAGCAGTTCCGCCACCCAAACGTCGAGCATCGCCTTCGGCTGAGGACAACCGGTATATCTTATAGTTAGACGATCACGTGTCGTAAGTAAAAGTGAGCCAATCATATACGCGGGGTGAGTCAGCGATTGAGTAAAGTTCATCATCTCATTGTAAGGATTGTTAGGATGCACGATTCGGAATTATTTTTTAAGTATACAGGGTGTCTCAAAAATGTGTGACGAATAAAACCTAGATTTTTTAATACGTAACACCCCCAATGTTGCAACCTATCGTAAAACTAAAAGCAGAAAAGTTTGCTGAACAGCTAGTCGTGATTGGAAAACCAACTAACCCACGATGTTTTAAAAACATCGTTTTCATTCATCATTCATCATTCATCATTCATTTATATAAAATGTTCCTAAGCAGATGTTAAAATATGTTTATCAAATAATTAAATATTACAGGACACATATGCGTATGCGACATAGTATTCTTTTGAAGGGGACAACATTAATTTTGATAAATAAGTATACGCTTTTTGATAAAACTAACCTTACTTTTTCAACACACCTCGTATAACAAAAAGCATCGGCATTTACACTTTCGTGTCGACTCGTACAAAACACCCGACCATTGTTTATCACTCGAATGCCATCTAGCGGCGCTGTGTGGATGTAAAAAACCAGCTCTGGTAGCGCGGCATTTTTGAAATCTTTAAAATTCGTTAAACGCATGTTACGGCGATTAACAACTTTGGCATTTGACAAGGAATGACGAACGAAGAAGCTGGCTTAATACTTGATATCGGAACGAGAAGCTTTCTGATTATTAGCGATAATGAGGTCGAGAGAGTGCGTACACACAATAACGCGTTTTACCACAAAACACGCTATTGTGCCGAAGGTTCCAGTCAAGAGTTTGAGAGAGTGCGTGTACAAATATTAAGTTATAAACATCAGGCTTAATATCAAACTGGCTCAATGACCACTTAAAATGACCCCAGGCATAACGTTGCTATATAGTAGGGTTGCTATATAATAGGGACACGGCAATGAAGAAGAAGTGTCAAAACATCCGCATAAAACTAACCTAAAGTAGAAGGAAGGGTTGGACATAAGTTGGGCATTTTATAAAAAAATCACACTTAAGCAGTCCGTTAATATTTTCTAAATATATGCGAGGTTAGTCAAAAAGGAGTTGAACTGAGGTGGCTTTTACTTGATGAAAATCCCTTTAACAAAATAAATAAGAACTAAAAGTTCAGATTTTCACGAAATTATATATGTTCACATGACAATTAGTTCTTCAACACCATGTCTTTATCAAATGTAATATTTACAAACTACCTGCTACTATATATACCGAAAAATGACAATAAAACCTTAATTAATGTTGTTGTGAGAATTTAAGTCCAATAAAGGAGAGGTATTTAAATCTAATTGATCGTTAAGCAATACATTTGAATGTCTCATTTTGTTAATCTCCATGGCTTCCGATAAATTTAATTTTCTACTTTTTGTGGCTGTATGTAAAATATCATATTCGTCAATGCGTTCCTTGAAGGATCAACCTGTTTATTCAATATTATTAATTTTTTTATTTTTTAAATTCTCACAACATTCATTAAGTTTTATTGTCATTTTTCGGTATATATAACGGGTGGTTAAATTGTAAGGGCCGATGTTGAATGTGACATTTCTCTATTTCAGACTTACTCAATTTGAACCATGGAGAGATACACAATCCAACAACGTGTTAAAGTTATCCAGACTTATTATGAAAATGGGCGTTCAAATCAAAATGCATATCGTGCACTTCGTGATTTTTTTGGTCAATTTGATCGTCCAAATGTGCGTACAATCGCAAAAATCGTGAAAAAATTCGAGCAAACCGGGTCTGTAGAAGATGTGAGAACACCAGTGCATGCTCGTACAGCTCGTACTGCAGAAAATATTGCTGCTGTTCGCGATAGTGTGACTGAAGAGCCGTCCACCTCAACTCGTCGTCGTGCCCAACAATTGCACCTCTCACGCTCGTCGTTGATAAACATTATGCATAAAGACTTGCATTTACACGCTTACAAGGTGCAATTGGCTCAAGAACTAAAGCCTCTTGACCATTCCAAACGTCGTGAATGGGCAGAATGGTGGCAAGAAATGGCAACAGTGGATGATCAATTTTCGAAGAAAATCATCTTCAGTGATGAGGCACATTTTCACCTCAGTGGATTCGTCAATAAACAGAATTGCCGCATTTGGGCGAATGAGAATCCAAGAGTGATTGTCGAAAAACCGATGCACCCCCAAAGAGTGACTGTTTGGTGCGGTTTATGGGCTGGCGGCATCATCGGGCCGTATTTTTTCCAAAATGAGGCCGGTCAGGCAGTTAATGTGAATGGTGTTCGCTATCGTGAGATGATAACGAACTTTTTATGGCCCGAATTGGGAGATATGGATGTGGACGACGTGTGGTTTCAGCAGGACGGTGCCACTTGCCACACAGCTAACGAAACAATGGCTCTTTTGCGCAACAAATTCAATGGTCGTGTTATCTCACATAATGGCGATGTCAATTGGCCGCCAAGATCATGTGATTTGACACCGTTGGACCTTTTTCTTTGGGGTTATTTGAAAGAAAAGGTGTACGTCTACAAGAGCTAAAGGATGAGATAATTCGGCACATTAACGGCATAGAACCTCCATTATGCCTCAGGGTCATCGAAAATTTGGACCATCGGATGGAGGTGTGCCGCCGTGGTCGCGGCGCCCATTTGGCCGATATTTTATTCCATACATAATTGAGTAATACCAATATATCATAATAAAATAAAATTACAATAATTTCCTAAATAGTTGGTTTTTTATTCAAAATCAACTTCGGCCCTTGAAATTTAACCACCCGTTAGTAGCAGGTAGTTTGTAAATATTACATTTGATAAAACAATTGTCATGTGAATACATATAATATATTCTAATAACATATTCTAATATTTTAAACAAGTCCTTTAGGTCATTGGGTTTCATAACAAACGGTAACAACTTCGAGATCAATGTAGACTCTATAACGCACTGGCGAAAGGAACCAGAAGTCGTAGTTGCGAAAATTCCAGTTAGTTACACACGCATATGGAACTCTGATAACGTCATGCTATATATGTCGAAGAGAACCAAACTTTAGCTATGAATATGCGCTTACTTACGTCTTCGAACAGCGAACCGACATTAGCAGTTATCAGCAACACTGGGATGGACTTCAACTCCATAATCCGAAGTAGACGGCTGTAAATGGTGATTCGTTAGTAATTTGGAATTGTATTAAAGTGTGACTAGTCGCTGATTTTCCGGTATTCATTGATATAAGAAACTGACCAATTGCTTTTGAATGGGATTATCCAAGGGTGGTCATTAACATACAATGCAACAAGATTATTACCTAAAGTTTCGGAATTTAAATTCACATTAACTTGTGGTCCGTAATAGAACATAAGTTTATACCTACCTGTGTTTAATATTCTTTGGTTTGGTATACTACTTAGTTTAAGTTTATTAGTAATCATTCTAATTTCGTGTGTAACAGAGCGCGTGTTGAATCGTGTGCGAATTATGCGAAATATGTGCGAGTCTAGTGTATATCAGAAGATGCTCCCGCCCAAATGTAGAAAACACTATTCTATTGGGACTGAGGAAGTAATAAACAATGTTTATTTGACTCTCATTGAGCGTGGTGCCAGCAAGCAAGCATCTTTAGAAGAAACGGTCACATCGACGAAAATTCCAACACCAACTGTATGGAAAATTGAAGAAAAGAAGAAGCGATACTGACATTTTCTCGAATGTAAATGAAAGTGATCAAGATATAATACGGCGTAAACTTTACCACTTATCCGACACAAAGTGTGCCTACATTAGATATCTTAATTAGGAGGCTTGAAAAAGATGAAACCGGTGTTAAATGTGGCAGAACTTCCTTATGGAAGTGTATTCAACACATGGGTTTTAGATTTAAAAAAATTGATAAAAGGCAAGTTTTAATGGTATCTTTTAGAATTCGGAAATGGCGACTGGAATATCTAGAAAAAATTAGGATTTACAGAGAACAACAAAGGCCAATTATTTACTTGGATAAAACCTGGTTCGACACTTATGATACCCCGGAAAAGGGTTGGGTTGGCTCAACTGATAAGTGTAAAACAAACGCGCCATCAAAAAGAGGTAAAAGAAGGATTTTGCATGCTGTCCCTAAAGATGGTTGGATTCCAAATGGACTTTCTCTGCCTGCGAAAAATATTAAAGATTCTTCTCTGGATTACCATGAAGACATCACCGCTGATTTATTTGAAACTTGCTTTAAAAAAAAATTGTTCCAAACATTCTTCCTAATAGAGTAATTGTAATGGACAATGCAAGTTATCACAGTAGACAGTTGACTAAAACCCATTCCTCATGTGACACAAAGCAACAATCCAAAACTACACTATAATAACGACATTTATTTTCACGAAGATTATACCAAAAAGCAATTAATTGAGGTTCTACAAAGCTTGAACCTGCGAAAGGAATACGTCCGTGCTAATTATGCAAAAAATCAAGGGTATACAGTTTTAAGGCTTCCACCTTACTCCTGTATATTTAATCCCATTAAACATGTTTGGCACCAACTGACATCTGGCATTCCTCGTAACCATGTTTTTCACCGTGTTAACTCCAATGTCCTCACACTTATAGAAACCGAAGTTTTTAACATCACTCCACAAAGTTGGGCAAATTCTGTTAAACATATAGAAAAAACAGAACAATCGTATATCCCTATTGCAAATAATATAGAACAAATCATAATTAGAACATGCGATGATAGCGATAGTGATACTGATATATTATGTGAATAATTTTAAGAAATTTAAGTAGGTAATAAAAATGATTTGTAATTGTTTAAATATTGTTTAGTATCTTTCCTAACAAAACCCCAAATAATTAAATTCTAAGCAAAGTACGGACCTGTTCGGCCATATTTCATTCTCACTTTTCCTTAATTCGTATCAGTTAGTCACTTTCTTATATCTATGAACAGACTTTAAGAAAATCTTGGAGGGATTGTTAACCATAAGGCTAAACATAATAATGTTTTTGGTTTTAGATAGAAGGTGTACAGAGCTTTCTTGTCAAAGGCTTCCACAAATATATTCGCGACGACTGGTGAAAATTATAATGTTCATGCACTTCTGAAGAATTTTGTATCAGTTGCTAATAAAAAAGGGTTAAGCTGAAAACTCCCTATAGAATTAAAGGAGAGGAAAATATTACTTCCCTTAGATAACTGCCCTGGACATCCCCATATTCCAGATCAACGGAATATTGAATTGGCATTTCTTACAGCCAAAACAACAAGTGTCAGTCGATGGACCAGAGTGTAATAAAAAGTCTTAAGAGTCGATACAGGAAAAACATTTTTATGGAAGACAAATTTTCCATTAATATGCAAGATGCAGTCAACTTTATTAGTAAAGCTTGGAAAGAGGTGACAGCAGAAACAATTCAATGAACATTTGCAAGATTTTATGGTAATAGATCAGGATTTGCCTACAACAGCAGAAGCCATATTACAGCAAGCAAGAAAGGGTGAGAAAGAGCACCAAGAGGAAGAAGAAGATGAAGACGTTGATCTGGGACCACCACCAATAGGGAAGATGTCCCTCTCGAAGAAATGGTGAAAATACAAGCCAAAGTACGAGATGCATATTGGCATATTAAAAAAATTCAAAAGAAAATGACCGATTATTTGAAACATTAAATGTAGTTCTTAAATATTTACATAAAATGTTCCTAAGTAGATGTTAATACATAGATGTATATAAAATAATTAAATTATTATGATTTTATATCTTAGAGTTAAGTTAGCAATGTCTATTTTGTATTCTGTGCCTTTTGATTGCGGTCTGTGTTTTGTTTTAGACCAAAAACTAAGAGGAACAACAGAAGAATGATAGAACTGTGGTGGTGGTGCACATGTTTTAGTAATAAAGATTCGGTTAGAAGAATTCCGTTTTATCATTTTTAACATGGTAGCAGAAGTCCGTGGTTGTAGAAAAATCAAAAAGCGAGAAAACAGACTAAGTAAAAGAAAAGAGAGGTAACATGGCTACTGAACAGAAAGGCGAACTCATCTTGCACATGTTTGATGTATCGGGGTATGACAAATGGAAATTTCGACTTATGTTGCTGCTGCAAATGAAGGATTGTGAAGATGTAATTAACAGGTAAGAAAGACCTGAAAAAATCATCGAACTGGAATGGAACAAAAAGGTATTTTGGAGGAATTAGGTATTGAAAAAATTAAAATTTATGAAGACAACACAAGAGCAATAAATCTTGCAAAACATGGCAAATTTTCAAAGAATTCAAAACACGTTGATGTATGTTATCATTTTATTAACGATTTTTACAAAATGGTCTAATTGATGTCGTCAAAGTAAGCACTGATGATCAACTCGCGGATATACTTACAAAATCACTTAGAAAAGAAAAATTTCAAAAACTGCGCACTCGGATATCGCTAAGATCAGTAAACAACAATTAAAAATAACGAATGTGTTTGGCAATTAATGAATCTTCTTTTTTACGATACAAAATCAAGGAGGTATGTTCAATTATGATTTTATATCTTAGAGTTAAAGTTAGCAATGTCTATTTTGTATTCTGTGCCTTTTGGTTGTGGTCTGTGTTTTATTTTAGACCAGAAAGTAAGAGGAACAACAGAAGAATGATGGAACTGTGGTGGTGGTGCACATGTTTCAGTAATAAATATTCAGTTAGAATTCCGTTTTTTTATCATTTTTAACATTAAATATTACAGAACACATATGCGTATTGTCCCTTCAATTTCGCTATATAGAGTTTCGACTGTATATCTAACTTAAAACCAGCAAAAATTCAATATAAAATTGTGAACATTTAAATAGAGCATTTTTTTTTTTAAAAACGCAGAAGCTGTGTTCTAATCTTCTTGGTGTTTATCGCTTCTAAGTACGTCACTGTCGATGCGCGATACGATCGGCGCAAAGACTGACAGCTGTTCGTTTGGTAAGCCGTGGCTACGCTGCACAAACGGACCAATAAAATCCCCGCATCGTTGGGACACAACATCAAACTCACCCAAAAGAAACCTAACCTATTCTGAAACGCGAAGAGCGCATAATTTCGCTGCTTTTCCTCCCGACATCAGCCTCCTCGAGATCACGAACGACTGATCACGCGGCCAAGCATCGCTCGAAGCACAGGCTCGATCGATAAGCGCGCGCTCTACGTCACGGGGAACTCGGCATTCTATTGGTTACGATTTCGGCGGTCGATTCGAACGCAACCGGCGGAACATTTCAACCCCCGCAAGAAACGAGCCTAAAAATAAACGTTTTACTATAACGGTTAAATCGGAAGAGTTGCCTTTTTGAAAATTATCCCGCGGCGTTGTCAGATTAGCCCGGATATCTGGGTGGTTTGCATAGGCAAAGTCTGTTCATAGATATAAGAAAGTGACTAACTGATACGAATTAAGGAAAGACCCGGGCAAGCTGTAAGAATGAAATTTGGCCGAACAGGTCCGTACTTTGCTTAGAATTTATTTATTTGGGGTTTCGTCTTTTTGTTTACCTTGATATCTATAAAAACAAAAAAGGTTGCGGCCAATTAAAATGTTATCAAGATAAATTGAAAGCACGGTACCGTTCCCGCTTCGCTCGCGTCGCATTTACGTCAACAAGGCGCGCGGTTACCGGGCAACCCTTAGAATCTAGTAACAGCGACAACGCCGCGATCGCAGCGCCGCCACGCGGCTGCCGACGCGACTCCTTCGTCCGCGGCCTTTTGGGGCAGCCCGCGCGCGCGCGCCACCCCCCGAAAAAGGGTCACGGCACGCGAAAAACCGATCGATAGGGCGACGATTCGGAATCCGTCGCGACGACGGGCCAGGTAAAAGCGGAAGACACCCTCGCCTCGTCGCCGATCGCCGCGCAGAGAGTAGGCCGTGGCTCCATCGCGTGCCGCGTCATCTGTCATTTCGGCGTACGTACGGCGAAATTTCCGATCCCCGTCGATAACGGCGAAGATGAACGCTGGGCGCAGGCCGCGTTGTCGAAAACGGGTCGCTTAGTGCGCGCGGCAGTTCGATTAGTCGGCCGCGGACGATCCGTTCCATTACGTCGGAGTTTTGATGTGCGTGTGTGCGGTGTTCTGTGTTTTGCGAATATACGCGGCGGCGAAGAATGACAAATGACGATCGTCGTTGACCGCTCTCCGTGGTTGCGTTGCGTAACGACCCCGAATTGCGTCGATTAATTGTCTGAGGCGGCACGATGTCGATCCGCCGGGTCTGTTGAGGACCGTCGCCGCGTTTGTTGTTTTGTTTTTTTTTTTTGGCGTTTCGGGATGCGGCGGCGAAGGCCTCGACGTTATCTTTACGACGGACCATAATTTAAGGTAAGCGGTTTATCGGCGGTGGGTTTTATTAAAAAATTAGCCGGCGGGACGCGAGAGTTCCCGTAGCCCGGTCGGTTTGGGGGAACCGGGACTCCCGTCCCGCGCCATCTTCCGGCAGAGAGTTTCGACCCGTCGAAATCGGGAGGTTTCGGGGAAAAAACTTATTAATCTTTCCGATTATCGATTCGGGTATTTTTTTACCCCCCCTAAACGTTTTCGGCGTACGTGAAACATCAACGACGTAATTAATAACTGAACTTCGACGTGGGGACATTTCGGCTGTTGGTGACGTCACGACGTACGTTGACAGAATTTTTGTTTGTTATCGCATTATTCGCGTCCGATTTTTGCATACCTGGGGAAATGCTGAGGAGTTTGCGTACCAAATTTGTTTCTATTTGAGCTCACCATATACATATCTGGTAAAAAAAACAACTTTACTCAAAATAACGCTGTTAACGCCAGGTCACCCTGTATAACAGGGCTGCAAGTATTCAATCGTTTTCCTGATGAAATAAAATGTATGGTCTGTTCATAGATATAAGAAAGTCACCAATTGCTTTTGTGCGTGTTTAATATTCTTTGGTTTGGTATATTACTTAGTTTAAGTTTATTAGTAATCATTCTTATTTCGTGTGTAATAGAGCGCGTGTTGAATCGTGTGCGAATTATGCGAAATATGTGCGAGTCTAGTGTATCTCACGAGATGCTCCCGCCCAAATGCAGAAAACACTATTCTATTGAGACTAAGGAAGTTATAAACAATTTTTACTTGACTCTCATTGAACGTGGGGAAAGCAAGCTAGAATCTTTAGAAGAAAGAAGAAACGGCCACATTGACGAAAATTCCAACATTAACTGTATGGAAAATTGTGAATAATCCCATTTCAGCGAGGAAAAAAAGAAACGATGCGAGTGTAGATGAAAGTGATCAAGATATAATACGGTGTAAAATTTACCAGTTATACGAGGAACAAAGCGTGCCTACATTAGATATCTTAATTAGGAGGCTTGAAAAAGACGAGACCGGTGTTAAATGTGGCAGGACTACCTTATGGAAGTGTATTCAACACACACGTTTTAGATTTAAAAAAATTGACAAAAGGCAAGTTTTAATGCAATCTTTCAGAATTCGGAAATGGCGACTGGAATATCTAGAAAAAATTAGGATTTACAGAGAACAACAAAGGCCAATTATTTACTTGGATGAAACCTGGTTCGACACTTATGATACCCCGGAAAAGGGTTGGGTTAACTCAACTGATAAGTGGAAAACAAACGCGCCATCAAAAAGAGGTAAAAGAATAACTATTTTGCATGCTGGCTCTAAAGATGGTTGGATTCCAAATGGACTTTCTCTGACTGCGAAAAATATTAAAGATTCTTCTCTGGATTACCATGAAGACACCACCGCTGATTTATTTGAAAGTTGGTTTAAAAACAAACTAGTCCCAAACATTCCTCCTAATAGCGTAATTGTAATGGACAATGCAAGTTATCACAGTAGACAGTTGACTAAAACCCCTTCCTCATGTGACACAAAAGCAACAATCCAAAGCTACGTGTATAATAACGACATTTATTTTCACGAAGATTATACCAAAAAGCAATTAATTGAGGTTCTACAAAACTTAAACCTACAAAAGGAATACGTCTGAACTTGAACATGTTTGGCACCAACTGAAATCTGCCATTCGTCGTAACAATGTTTTTCCTCGTGTTAACTCCAATGTCCTCAAACTTATAGAAGCCGAAGTTTTTAACATTCCTCCACAAAGTAATTAGCCCTCAGTTTCAGGATAGTCGCTGTAGCGATGATGTGTTTACAGCGAAGTGTTTTTTCCTTCCAAGTTTGTATTTCCTGATGTAGTGTTGATGTCGTATCGGTTACTATTAGCATCCCTGAGTTGAATGGTGTGAAGTTTTTATCAGCATGTCTTATAGACTAGACGACACGGTCTGTGGATGTTAACAATTTTAGAGAGCTGGTTTCTGCAAGTTTTGCTTATATTTAGAAGTCCCCTGTCATGTTCTTTTCTAGGGATATAAAGCTGTGATGTTGGTGAGTTGGCGTGTAATCTAAATTTTGTTAACATCTATCTAAGTCTTCTAAGTCAGTATAGGACCATTTAACTATTAGTTTGGTGTTGAACACTGTAGTCATCCTTTTTTAGCATTTTTCAGTGAACCGCGATAGTTGGGAATGGTCTACTTTCATGTTTTGTGGTATACCAAGATAGTTCTGTGATACCTTCGAAAGATTCTTCTTCTTCACCTGATGGTTCAAGTTTTCCTTTCTTGACTCCTATCGACATCTTAATGTCGCCACTGAATGAGACTGTTCAGTTTTGATCGATTTTCTGCATACGTCATCCATCATTAACAAAAAAATAAAGTTAACCATAAATTTTTTATGTTAACAAAATACATTTATTAACCAAAAAAATAGCTCCATTTGTCTATCGGATTATTTCTATAATTTTTTTTTTACAAATATATGAAAAACTGTCATTTATGATGACGTTTTTGTAATATTTAAAACTAACGTGAAAAAAATAAAGAAAAGTTAACAATTTGTTTATACAAAATTGTTAATGTAATAAACAATGAAATTGTTATCGAAAAAAAAAACAATTTTGCTTGTTAATTTGTAGAGGACTGTCAATTATGATTTTAAAAAATGATAAAAGAGAAAAACGTTTATAAAAATAAAAAATTATTATTAAGAGGAAGTAAGTTGTCGGCATTTTAACAAACACCGGACAGACAGACACAATTAGATAGATAGATATACAGATCGTTAGTTATTTCCCACAATACCATATATTGATATATTCGGAAGGGACCTTGGAGTTGATGATGATCGGAGTTCCGGTGAAATTGGCATCTCTGTGTCATGGTCGCCGGCGAGTACGTTACCGTCCAATTCAACTTGCGTTTATCATAATTAACGCTAATGCGAGAATGTGTACGACGTCAAATAGTCCGGTGGTATCCGACGAAAATAAAATAATCGCTTGCCAAAAAACAAAACAGATAAAAAGAATATTTCTATTAGACTGAATTACAATACATACATGTTCGAAGTGTTTTCGGAGCGCGAGCAATGAAGATGGCAAGTGAGATCTCGGCGAAACGTCTGCAGGATTCCAGTCGGAGTTCAACAAACGAACGGATGATGTCCCGGAATATATTTTTCCATCCGTGAATCAATACGTGAAAAAATATATATATATTTTTCTTTTAGTATTAGTAAGCGAACATGAGCGCAACTAAATGATAATATGTCCAATTCCTGGTTTAAGGGAATAAACGCAAAATTGGCAACGCCGCAGATGTTTACGCTAGTGTTTACCAACAATACGGTGCCTGATTTTGTTTGCTGTAAACATTGCCCGCTTTTCCTATGGTATATTTTTGTGTACACAACGAACGCGATAAAAATAATAGCGATTTTACGACGTTTGCACAAGTTCCGGTAAAGCTTAGTAATTTAACGGACCGGACAATCCAAAAGGGTGTAGGAAAAAATTTCAAACTTTTGCTGCCGTAATTCGGAGGTATGACATATAAAATAAAAATAAAAAAAGTTGGACTTGTTCAGAATCTCGCGCCTCATTGTTAGATTTCTGGATCGACACTCGTTATCTTATTCGTAATTTTAATAGTAATAAATAAATATATATTCAATTAGCTAATAAATAAATTGAATAAAAAAAAAACAACCCTTTTTCTTTGCATTCTCTCTATATATAAGATTTGATAAGACAAGATTTGTTGCTCTTTTAAATTTGAAATATTGTTGCCATTGTTTACTTTTTCTTTCTATGCTCTTGTTTAATTATTTTTCCTTTTTCTCTATGTTTTGTGTTGGTATTAACTATGCTTTGCGTATTATTATGTGCTTTTATTGTAATTTTTAAGAAGACACAGTCGTGAGTTTAATCTGTTGTGACCCAAAGAGCATATAAATAAATAGATAATAGAATAATTCCATATTATATTTATCAATACAATAAAATTGAAAAAAGGGAAGGAAAACCTTTTTCTGTGCCTTTTTTTTTCTATGCTTTTGTTTAGTTATTTTGTAGAATCTTGAAATATTTATTTTTAACGCATTTTCGAATAAGTAGAAGCGTTTATTGTAACATCAGGTGATATATATTGTTTTTAAGAGTTTAATCTTAATTCTCGAGCTTTGACCCTGGGAGACTAGATAGTTCAAAGGGTAAGGGTAAGAACTGTACTCTATTTATCTTACAGGTAAGTTTGAAAATAATCATTTTTGTCTTGTGTGCGCGTCGATTAACAACATTCTTCTTCTTGTATCTTTGTATCTTCTACATAGTTTTTTTTAAAGACTATATACTAATATAATACAGATAAATGTTTATTAGAATCTTCCAATTAAACAGTTTTTGAAGGTTCCTCTTTGTTATCACTTTAAAATGTGGAAGCCGTGGACCGAATCAAATTTTCCGCTGTTAGAAGAAGACTTGGAATAAGTGGAGACGGTAGTCGAACCTAATGACGATGTGGATGACGAACTACCTCAACAAATAGATGCTAAACATATTGCTTTGAATGTTTACAATTTTACAAGAAATTCGAAAGAGGAAGTAGGAGTAGCAAATTAAAAAACAAGTAACATAGAACGTAATAAAGATTGAAAACATATTTATATCCCGCATTTTTCGCTTACTTGCCATGCTCGCCGTATTCACTAAGTCATTCCTGACTTTGTTGCCTGATCTGCCTTTATTTCGGGACTCCATGGGAACCAGCCCTAACCAGTATTCCCCTATTAAGGGTTAGGTGTAAGAAGGGTCATCCCGTTTCTTGACTTGCCCCGCCGTATTATTTACGTTATTTTTAAAATAGGCGACCCTATCGGGGCCGCACTATAGCCCATGGAAAATCGCAATTTTTTCGGGATTAAAAATCCATTACGCCCACCGAAGGGTAACCCACTTTTTTCCGCGAATTCGCAAGTCAAAGAGGCGGTGGGGGGCGGCGGGGAGCCGACGCCGTTACGGGTTCAACCGCTAACGATTTCGTGCCAACCGCCCCCGCCCCTACCGCCCCCGTCGACGCCGTAAATAAATCACTTCGTGTCGCACGTCGAGTTTTGTTTGTATGGACGGGAACCGGGCGTCCAAATTTCTAATTATACGTCGGCGTATACGAGGAGACTTGGCTTATTTCATTATTTCAAATGGCCGACGGAAAAAAAAAACCTTCGTTTGATCCCAAAAGCCGGCGATGCCGGCCGCCTGTCTGTCGGACGCTGTTGACGTCACGCGTTGAAAGATGGAAACAAAACGGGTTGCCTATCGATCGTCGATCGAGCCCTGTATTTAAAAATCGACAACTCCCAACGCTAAATGTACAAATTTTAGGTGACGCATTATCAAAGCCTTGTTACTTTTCAAAAATCGATGAAATCGAATTTTTCGAAGCTTGGCAACGAAACTTATATCTCGGCAACGGTAGGTCCTAGGGAACCGCCATTGGTATGGTCTGTTCATAGATATAAGAAAGTGACCAATTGCTTTCGAATGGGATTATAGAAGGGTGGTCATTAACATATAATGCAACAAGATTATTACTTAAAGTTTCGGAATTTAAATACAGGTAAAATTGTGCTCCGTAATAGAAAATAATTTTATACCTACCTGTGTTTAATATTCTTTGGTTTGGTATACTACTTAGTTTAAGTTGATTAGTAGTCATTCTTATTTCTTGTGTAATACAGCGTATGTTGAATCGTTGAATTGCGAATTGTGCAAAATATGTGCGAGTCTGGTGTATCTCGGGAGATGCTCCCGCCCAAATGTAGAAAACACTATTCTATTGAAACTCAGGAAGTTATGAACAATGTTTATTTGACTCTCATTGAGCGTGGTGCCAGCAAGCAAGCATCTTTAGAAGAAACGGCCACATTGACGAAAATTCCAACATCGACTGTATGGAAAATTGTGAATAATCCCATTTCAGTGAGGAAATAAAGAAGCGATGCTGACATTTTCTCGAGTGTAGATGAAAGTCATCAGTGGGCGTAAAATTTATCAGTTGTACGAGGAACAAAGCGTGCCTACATTAGATATCTTAATTAGGAAGCTTGAAAAAGATGAAAGCGGTGTTGAATGTGGCAGAAATACCTTATGGAAGTGTATTCATCAGGTTTTAGATTTAAAAAAATTGACATTAGGCAAGTTTTAATGGAATATTTTAGAATTCGGAAATGGCGACTGGAATATCTAGAAAAAATTAGAATTTACACAGAACAACAAAGGCCAATTATTTACTTGGATGAAACCTGGTTCGACACTTATGATACCCTGGAAAAGGGCTGGGTTGACTCAACTAATAAGTGTAAAACAAACGCGCCATCAAAACGAGGTAAAAGAATAACTATTTAATGATGGTTGGATTCCAATTGGACTTTCTCTGTCTGCGAAACATATTAAAGATTCTTCTCTGGATTACTATGAAGACACCACCTCTGATTTATTTGAAAGTTGATTTAAAAACAAACTAGTTCCAAACATTCCTCCTAATAGCGTAATTGTAATGGACAATGCAAGTTATCACAGTAGACAGTTAACTAAAACCCCTTCCTCATGTGACACAAAAGCAACAATCCAAAGCTACGTGTATAATATCGACATTTATTTTCATACCAAAAAGCAATTAATTGAGGTTCTACAAAACTTGAACCTGCAAAAGGAATACGTCTGTGATAATTATGCAAAAAATCTAGGGCATACAGTTTTAAAGCTTCCACCTTACCACTGTATATTTAATCCCATTGAACATGTTTGGCACCAACTGAAATCTGCCATTCGTCGTAAGAATGTTTTTCCCCGTTTTAACTCCGATGTCCTCAAACTTATACAAACCGAAGTTTTTAACATCCCTCCACAAGGTTGGGCAAATTCTGTTAAACATATAGAAAAAGGAGAACAATCGTATATCCATATTGCAAATAATATAGAATGAATAATAATTAGAACAGGCGATGATAGCGATAGTGATACTGATATATTATGTGAATAATTTTAAGTAATTTAAGTAGGTAATAAAAATAATTTGTAATTTTATTTTAGATTTAATCATAAATACATATATAAATAAATACATATTGTTTAGTATCTTTCCTAACAAAACCCCAAGTAATTAAATTGTAAACAAAGTACGGACCTGTTCGGTCATATTTCATTCTTACAGCGTGCCCGGGTGTTTCCTTAATTCGTATCAGTTAGTCACTGTTTTATATCTATGAACAGACTTTACCTTTAACAAACTTAGCTTCAATAATGTCTTGGAGAGTACCTGTTCTCGCAAATTCGTCCAAGTTCATACGTTAACGGTATGGCCCTTAGTTAAGTATCTTATTACAATTTGGTAAATGCGAAAGGTGTTGGGATAGGCAATTTGAAATTATAGGAGCTTCCCTCTCCCCACCACCCCCCGCCCGATTGCGTCGATTTTCAATTGATATTCCATTTATCTCGAGTGGGAACCACACCAAACCGCTCGCTATCTAAATCATTTCTCGCGTATTTGTTATTAATTCAGACGTGGAAATAATCAGCTTTGGTATGTTTTTTTTTTTATTGTATCTATGATTAGAGCAACCCAGGCGTCTATTAGAAATAGCCGTGGCCAAAAAACTCAGTTAGGAAAAACGCGTTAATGCTAGTTTAGAAGTAGGAATTTTTAGGTTCATTTGTTGCTTGTTAGATTCCTTTGTGCGGGTTGTGTTTATCGTGTGGAAAGTCGAAACAGAGTTTCTGAAATAACTGTTCCAAAATGTAAAAGGTAAGACGATAAACTTATATATTTATTAATGTAACTCTCTTGGTAACACTTTTTTCCCCCTTGCTGCAGATGTCACATTAAAGATCCGTTGCTTAAAAAAATTAAAACGCCCTGAAACATAACACTTTTAACTGTAATAATAATAGAATTTTATACTACTGGCGCCTCCAAAATGTAAAAGGTAAGACGATAAAATTATAAATTTGTTAACGTAACTCTCTTGGTAACACTTTTTTCCCCCTTGCTGCAGATGTCAAATTAAAGATCCATTGCTTAAAAAAATTAAAACACCCTGAAACATAACACTTTTAACTGTAATAATAATAGAATTTTATACTACTGGCGCCTCCAAAATGTAAAAGGTAAGACGATAAAATTATAAATTGGTTAACGTAACTCTCTTGGTAACACTTTTTTCCCCCTTGCTGCAGATGTCAAATTAAAGATCCGTTGCTTAAAAAAATTAAAACACCCCGAAACATAACACTTTTAACTGTAATAATAATAGAATTTTATACTACTGGCGCCTCTTTACTATTTACCATTTCATACGACTGATTTATTCTCGAAGAATTTAAGCGGTTTCAAGTTTTACGAAAATATTTGCAAGAATGTTAAAAAACAGAAGACGATCGATTACTTGTCGAAAAATCAGTACGGTTTCAGAGAACAAAGTTCGGCAAGGGTGCGGTAGTTGAATTAGCCTCTAACACAAACAAATGCATTGACGAAAAAGCTCCATCACTGTGTATGTTTCTTGATCCGGCTAAAGCATTCGACACGGAGCCATACCATACCAGTTATTACAAAGTTACTTGTTCAAATTCAAAATGTTACTAGCGAATTCCGCTTGGTAAAATATGGAGTGCCTCAAGGAACCGTACTTGGCCCTATACTCCTTAAGATGGAATATGTTGTGAAAAAAATTCAGAACGAGGCACAATTAAGACTACTCTATCATCCACCGATATTGGATATAGCATATGGATCAGTTAAAACAGTGCTCTTCCCAGCACAAGAATTATATGATTTGGCAAATTCTAATTTATTTAACTGATTAATCTTATTGGCTCAATTATTATATTGTTTATATTTACTCTAACTTAAGACAAACAAAAATTATTATTAACCCCTAATACACCCAGCAGGTTAATTGTTAATAGCTGGTAGAGGTTGTGTGGTGGTATGGTCTGTTCATAGATATAAGAGAGTGACCAATTGCTTTTGAATGGGATTATCCAAGGGTGGTCATTAACATACAATACAACAAGATTATTACCTAAAGTTTCGGAATTTAAATTCACATTAACTTGTGGTCCGTAATAGAAAATAATTTTATACCTACCTGTGTTTAATATTCTTTGCTTTGATATACTACTTAGTTTAAGTTTATTAGTAATCATTCTTATTTCGTGTGTTGAATCGTGTGCGAATTATACAAAATAGTCTAGTGTATCTCAGGAGACTACTCTATTGAGATTAAGGAAATTATAAACAATGTTTGTTTGACTCTCATTGAACGTGGTGCTAGCAAGCAAGCATCCTTAGAAGAAACGGCCACATTGACTGAAATTCCAACATCAACTGTATGGAAAATTGTGAATAATCCCATTTCAGTGAGGAAAAAAAGAAGCTATGCTGACATTTTCTCGAGTGTAGATAAAAGTGATCAAGATATATTACGACGTAAAATTTACCAGTTATACGAGGAACAAAGCGTGCCTGCATTAGATATCTTAATTAGGAAGCTTGAAAAAGATGAAACCGGTGTTAAATGTGAAGAACTACCTTATGGAAGTGTATTCAACACATGGGTTTTAGATTTAAAAAAATTGACAAAAGGCAAGCTTTAATGAAATCTTTTAGAATTCCGAAATGGCGACTGGAATATCTAGAAAAAAATAGGATTTGCAGAGAACAACAAAGGTCATTAAAAAGAGGTAAAGGAATAACTATTTTGCATGCTGGCTTTAAAGATGGTTGGATTCCAAATGGACTTTCTCTGTCTGCTAAAAGTATTAACGATTCTTCTCTGGATTACCATGAAGACACCACCGCTGATTTATTTGAAACCCCTGCCTCATGTGACACAAAAGCAACAATCCAAAACTACATGTATAATAACGACATTTATTTTCACAAAGCTTGAACGTACAAAATCAATACGTCTGCGATAATTATGCAAAAAATCTAGGGCATACAACTTAAACTTATCCGAAATTTTTAACATCCCTCCACAAAGTTACATTACATTATGTGAATAATTTTAAGTAATTTGAGTAGGTAATAAAAATAATTTGTAATTTTCTTTTAGATTTAAACATAAATACATAAATATATAAAAAAATATTGTTTAGTATCTTTCCTAACCAAACTCCAAATAATTTAATTCTAAGCAAAGTACGGACCTGTTCGGTCATATTTCATTCTTACAGCTTGCCCGGGTCTGTCCTTAATTCGTATGAGTGACTCACTTTCTTATATCTATGAACAGACTTTACCACCTGCACCTTTAGCCCATCTTAATTCGCTTTAAATCCCAGTTCAAAATGGAATTTGTTCAACTTGGAAGACCCTGAGAAAAAAAAAAGAAAAAAGTAATATGTTTCACTGAATTTAAATTTTATTGAACTTTAAAAATAGATCCAAGTAAGAAGTAAGCGTAGATCATTCTTAGGTGCATGAAAATATTAGTTTTCCTTCAAAATTGCTTTGCAAATTTTTTGGGTCTTATTGAAAACATTCAGATATGTCCGCATTTTAAATAATGTTAAAGCACAATAGAAGCACGGCGCAGGACGTAATACATTAACCGATGAAACCGCAAAAATGTTGTTACTGGATCTCTCCTAACAGATTATTTTAATTTTCGTCCAATTCAATAGTTTTAATTGTTAATATATAGTATAGAATGCCTCAAATTTGATAAATGCCGTTTCGTATCAAAGCCACATTGTTCCTACTTTTCGTAAAGTGAAAAGGAAGCCAGATGGAGGTGAACCAATATGGGTGGTTCCGTTTTAACTGCTATAAAAAATTATACAAGTATAATACACGAAACCTGACATTCTCTCTCTCTCGACGCAATATTCGAGACTGTTTCAGTCAAATTATCCAATGTTTTATAGTTTTTCATTTACGTCTTATAATTTATCCACGAAACCTTCAATTTTCAAGGATTTTTTTACCCATAATTGACACACCCTGTACATGAATGAAAAAGTTCCGCCAACGGAAAATAGCAAATGCCTTAATAATCCATGACGTCGTCGTTTCTTGACTGACCCCCCCGAAATAGCGATTTTAATGTGGATTTTTTCAAATATCCCGAGCAGCGATAACCGGCTATGGCACTGTTTGAACCGATTAGCCATGTTTTTTGCGATTTTTGATTTGCGGTTAATAATTTACTCCGTAAAAGAACAATTTTCAAAGTCTTTTAGATTTTTGCCTATTATTTGAACACCCTGTATATAATCGAAAAAATGCCCGAAATGAATGTTATTGCACTAGATCGTCCGCGTCTGCTGGTTAAAAATTTTCGCCTATCGGGTGAGCGATTATGGAGGAAAATATATTTTTCTGGGAGCCAAAATTACCAAAAAAAATTGAAAAAAAAAAAACTCTTATATGCGCGATTTTTTATTTTTCTTGAATACTTCCCGACCCCCAGCCCCCCATTTTCAATAGATTCTGTCACGGAGCAAAGCTGCATATATGTGCCAAATATGAAGTCGATTGCTTCAAATTTCGGACACTTATCGTGTTTCATAGCAATGTCCAAAAAACAGTCAAAAATCGCGAAAAAAAGATGAATCTTCGAATCGGGGCCATTTCTTATAACCATATGTGTCTCGTGGAGGGTTAAAAACGAGGCAAATTTTAATTTTGTAGCTACAACGGTTCAAAAGTTATTCAGGAAAAACCAAAAGACGAGAACAGAGAACGGACAGACAAAAAAAAATTTTTTCGACGCTGATCATTTCTGTAGCAATGTCGATTTTTTGTCTATTATTTTCGTTTCCGGTTGTTGGGTAAACTTTGATTTTTGTTTAAAAAAACTCAAAAATCATTAATTAAAAAAAACATGAATTTTTGGTATTTTTCGATTTTAATCAATTTTTTTATAATTTCTTTTGTAGCAATTACAAAATATTTTATAACCCCTGTAAACAATATCGTACAATACACTTACACATTTATTTATTATAAAAAATAGTGTAACTGATATATTATATAATTTTTATTATATGAAATTCCATTACACGTACAGAAAGACTAATTGACTACTTAATAGTGATATTGGCGAGAACTTTAGTGATTCTAGTGATTTCAGTATAGATTATCAGAATAGTAAATTAGTCTTTAAAAATTCATAATATCTAATTACGTAGGTCTATACAAAATTAAACTTTTTGGCAGATGTTTTTATTTTGAAAACTGATTGTATATAATTTTCGTAGGTTGCTTTCAAAAATTCTATGCATTTATTTATAACAATATAGCAAATATCAAAGAAAAAAAAAGATATATCTAAATAATTTTTTTTTTATTCAGTAAAAAAGTGGAATCCTACTTTAAAAAAGTGAAAAATATAGTTTTACTCAGACTTGTTTGAGTGAAATCTTCGTCTTTTTGCCAGAAAGCTGTTTCGCTAATTGCTCCAAGACTTTTAGTAAAATAGTTCAAGCGTGGAAACAGGAAATGCCCTTTGAAACTCATGTCGTAGTTATCACCCTTAGAGTTCACAAGAAACTTGTCAATTATATTAGTCATTGTTTGTTGAAAATCCTTGTCTTTCTTGCACAAATACTACTTGCAACACTGTCCATTTTTGTTTAGGGCTTTAACAAACTGCTTTAACAAGCCAAGCTTGACATGAAGAAGAGGCAGTAAAACTTTTTTAGGGTCAACTGGGCGTTTTTGTGATCAGGTGTAAGGCGTGTTCTAGACGTCCATTCTATTTGAGACCACTGTCTATCTCTTGTTGCAAAAAATCCCCCAAAAATATACACACTGTAGACCTGTGTTATTAATATTTGGAAGTATTGTAGTTATCTAAGTCCCTAAAATCAAGCTTTCAAAAATTGTATAACGTAACGAATGTTTACATGTAAATGAAAATATGTAAATAACGGCAACGTTGCGCGGGCCGGGCAAGTTCAAAATTTTACAGTCTAATTCCAGTTTCGTCGGTACTACATAAACAACTCTACCAAATGTTATTTTTATCCCATCGCGAACGGTAAACTGGCTTGTCACTTTTAAGCAAATTGCGTCCACCACAGATCCGTAAAAAATATGTTAGCCATATGTGCGAGGTTTGGCACGAGCGGCAACACTGTAAACAAACGTCAAGTTTCCTCTCAGTGGCGGATATTTACGTATTTCACTCGGGAGAGAGACCAGAAATAACGTTTGCTTAATTGGCTGCGTAGTTTAAAAAAAAAAGGCAGTAAAAAAATTTCGGTTATTTCAAAAACAAGAAACAGGAAGCTCGAATTTTGTCAAAAACTCATTCCTGAATCTGCAGAAGTCGTTCCAGTAAGTTATCAGACAGTTAAGCTCAGCAGTTCAGACAGAACCAGCAAGGAGCGAGGAGCATAGAAAGTGTTTCTTCATAAAATTTAGAAGAAAGGAAGGGATAGACATCAACTCGTTTGACAGTGACAGCAGTCAACTAGTGTTATCAAAAAAAAATCTTAATTTTAATTTTAAATTTGATTAATATAATTTTTTCTCTATGTTTTTAAGCGAGGGAACTGTTAATTTGATAGTTTCAGCCGTATTCCAAGGACTTAGTATTGTCCGACGAATGTCAAGGGTCTCGGGAGTGGCAGCTTGGATAGAAACATGTTTTATTGCTTTTCGACGTCATATGTAAACCGGTTCCAATACAGGTTTACAATTATTTGGATGTCCTTGTCGTCCATTCCCGTTGTTTTGAATATTGCAAGCATTTTCCGTGCCGAGTTCTATCAAACACCTTTTCAAAACCAACGTACACATTGCAAGCTATTATCTTCATTCGGGTTTAAAGGCCGTCGTCGATTGGAATTACTTCCTAACGTTTCGCTAGCACGAGTGGCGAGCTTCTTCAGAGGTCCTTCCATCTCCGATGTTGGACGTAGACTGACGATTTCTCCTGCGCAGGTTGTATTTATGCCGATTGGTGGAGGGCGGGGCTTGTTCCGCTTCGGTTGGTCTCGGGATATCGATCGGTACTGCTCGGGCGTTCCTAAGGATCGGGTTCCAGATTTGGTTGAGTCTAAGGGTCTCCTCCTTTCGGTTGAAATTGTGTGGGTGTTTTTGAATCTCAATGGCTTCCCTGACTAGTCTGTTGTGATAGCCCTTGACCGATGCTAGTAACCTACAGCTCTCAAAGTGTATCCTGTGTTCCCCGCTGCCCAGTGCGTGTTCAGCCACTGCAGACTTCTCTGTATGTCCTAGCCTGCAGCTTGCTTTATGCTCCTTAAGTCTCGTTCCCATTGATCTCTTGGTAGTTCCGATGTAGACCTTTCCGCATGAACACGGAATGCGGTAGACTTCCGCAGCTGAAAGTGAGCCCCTCTTGTCCTTCGCTGACCTGATGGTCTGCTGGATCTTCTTTGTAGGCTTAAAGATTATTTTGATGTCGTGTCTTTTCAATACTCTGCCAATCCTGTCGGTGACACTCGGAATATACGGCAGATATGCGTGGGAGGTGGAGGGTCGTTGTTCGATATCCCGTGATCTTGATGATCTTGAGTTCATTGATCTCTCGATCTCCCTCTTACTGTAGCCATTTGCCTCGAACGCAGTTTTTAGGTGTTCAAGTTCCATCTGGAGGTTCTCCGGTTCGCAAATCCTTCGGGCTCGTCTTCTTCCAGCTTCTTGTAGATTCTGGAACTGTAGTCCTCCTACTTCGTTGTCCAGCACTTTTTAAGTAGCATAACAAATGTTGCTCTACAGCATGTAGTACTTCTTCTTTTTCATTTATGAAGATAAAGATAAAGATAGCTTTATTTCCATAAGACTTGATTTACAAGTGTTGGATGTTGTCAGCATAATGTAAAAGTATAAAATTATCTTAGTATAATTAGTTAATTAATAATAATAATAATAAGCAATACTGATTGATAAATAACAAATATATATGTTTGACTAGTTATCTCCTTCAGTTCGATAGGCAATTTATTATAAATTTTTACAATCTAAACAAAGGGACTATTTGCTCTAAGAGACAGTCGACGTGTAGGTATTTTTATGTTAAGATTCAGTCTTAAACTGTACTGAATATCTGAGTTTCTTGAGGGCATATAAAGATTAGAGTTACTTTTTACATATGTGGCACAATGTCAATTTGTTAATTTCTGCATAATGTTTCATTTGCTCAATGCTAAGTGGCTCAGACGATGCTGCAGAAAGGGTAGAAACTGCATCGTCCGCAAAAAGGGAAAAGTAAGTATGGGGGAAAGATGAAAATACATCATTTATAAACAGTATAAACAATAAAGGATCGAGTACACTTCCCTGAGGTACACCACGATTCACTGACCTGGAATCAGAGACGTATTCAAATCCTAAAGTATCTCTCAATTTGACCAACTGCGTACGACCCCCAAGAAAAGACCTTAACCAATTTAAGGCGGTACCTCTAATACCATATGAACAAAGCTTGTCCACTAAAATATCAACATGGGTCCTGTTAGTGTGCTGTCAGGTGCGGATGGATAGGGCCCTGTCACCGTCAAACAGTTCTTGCACGTACTCTTTCCATCTTTCAAGTTGCTGCTGTAACTCCATTATTTTATTACCATCGCGTGTTCCTGTATCTGATCCAGGAAGTCTAGGATCTCGCTCCATATTTCTTCAATGCCGGTTTGCAGCCTTTTTTCCAGTATGCGGATACTCACGCATTGTCTCGTCGTGAATTACATCCAAGAATTTTGTTGGGCAACCTCTGGTGAGTTTATTTGTCAGTCACGTTTTCATTGTGAAGAAGGAAAACCATGTATGGCTGCTTTTGGACTGTAATGTGGAAATCATTATGGAGAGAAGAAGTGTTTTAATCGTTGGCTGAGTTTTAGACTTTCTTAACAAGAAAGTTGATAACCGATGATTGTGGCGTGACCTAATGTTAGGTCTGATTTTCTATTTATAGGAATATCTATGAATATGAGATTAGAGCGTGTGTTAGGGTGATAGAGTTCAAATTGCTAAGAAAATCCCTGAAGCATTTTTTACCATGAGACCATGACGACCAAATGACGAAATTTGGTTTTAGATGGAAGCGTTGCGCTCAAAGTCTTGATTTGGTATATTCGCGATGACTGATGATGACGGAGGTTCCATAGCTGTTCTCCAGGCAAGCATCAATAAGAGAAGGTTCGGTTCCAGATTCTGCTCTGAAGAAGTCAACAGAAGATTCGCAAATAGTATTTCAGCAGGAAGTTTCTTTCAAAAACAAAAAAAAGACAGTAACGCTTCATATATTCGGAATTGGTATATAAATAATATGGTATTTATTAATATCTAGTAAAAGCCACAACTAACACTACACGTTTGGGTTTTTGTTTATTATTATTGTGGACACTGTCCTTGATTTTGGAAAATTCGCGAATGTTATTTCTTTTATATGAAGTACACCCCTTTGGAGTATCTCGGCGTCTAGCAAAGACCAGTTTAGCATTCGAATCTGGAAAAAAAAATACTGACTGTTGCGTTTTGTTCCAGATCCACGCGAAATGGCCGTGGAGAGCTGATGCCGACTGGCCAAAAGGACATAGCCGACGGTGCGAAGATGGCAGCCACGGACGATTAAAAAGTCGCCGCGCCGCATACCGTAGTGCGCACCCCGCCCCTTTCAATCTCGTATGGAGACCAACATATCTTCGGCACTTCTTCCAAGCGATTCTTCTTACAACTACTCTAGAGTGTACACGAAAATCGGGTATAATTTGGCGGAGAGCATCGCCATGTGCATCATTTTGGGCGGCATCATCGTCACCACCGTCGTAGGAAACGTCCTGGTCTGTGTCTGCATCTTTCTCGTCCGTAAGCTGAGACGGCCCTGTAATTATCTGCTGGTCAGTCTGGCGGTGAGCGATCTGTGCGTCGCGACGCTGGTCATGCCGATGGCCCTCATCTACGAGATAGAGGGCAGGTGGATATTCGGCGAGATCGCCTGCAACCTATGGGTAAGTTAATCTGTTCCAAATCTTCTTCGTCGTTCCGGGAAAGTGGGTTTTTAAGTACTTATCTGCTGCTTTAATGTAGATTTCAGTCCTGTAAGTTATGAAAATGCTGGTTTTCACTATAATATGCTCGAAATGAAGAGGAAAGAGGAGGATAAATGGATTTTAATCAAGTAAAAGCCGCCTCAGTTCAATTATTATTATTATTATTGTTCGTATAGTGCGTGTTTTCGTTGTCTCCCCAGGTGAGCCTCGACGTTCTCAGCTGCACTTCGTCTATCCTGAACCTGTGCATGATATCGGTGGATCGTTACTTCGCGATCACCAAACCCCTTGAGTACGGGGTGAAAAGGACTCCGCGCCGTATGACCTTGTGGATCGTGTTAGTGTGGTGTTTAGCGGCCATGACCTCGCTGCCTCCGCTGCTCATCATCGGTAACGAGCACACGCAGACGGAGGAAAGCGGCGAAATCATCAAGGACGTGTGTTTAGTATCCCAGGACATCGGTTACCAGTTATACGCGACCATGTTCAGTTTTTACATTCCGCTGACTGTGATGATCGTGGTGTACTATAAGATATTCCGCGCTGCGAGGCGGATAGTCAACGAAGAGAAACGGGCCCAGAGTCACCTGGAGTCGCACTGCTACCTCGAGATCAGCGTGAAGAACGGCGACGGACCCCCGGAGAACAAGATTGCGAACGCTGGCGACCACAGATCGAGCTCGATCGGTTCCAACGCCACGGTAAGTTAATTGAAAGCTGATTGAAATTTTAAACAGACAACTTCATATTCGTATGTCCTAAACGCGTAATTCGGCAATTATTTCAGCGTTTTTGTTCTTCGAGCCCAGTAGATACGATGCAATTTCTGCATGTATTTTTTTTTAATGTAAAACGTTGGTTTTCGTAAACTCCAGTAGGTTTAACGCTCATTGAAATTAACTTTGGGGTGCTAGATATCGCACACGAAACATCTAAGTAAAAAAAAGGTTCAAGAAGCACCAGACTTGATATGAATTTGTTGTTGAATAAGTTAAATAATTGCCGTATACGGCTGGATTGAGTCGTCACCAAAGAGTTGTGCTTAGAAAAAAAAATTAAGTCTTATGTCAAATAGTTTTTTACTGACAGCATTTTAAACAAGACGTGTCCGAAAAAATGTCGCAAATAACGCAAATTGAGTATAGAGTAGTCATAAAGTTTTTGACAAAAGAATGGTTAGCATATAAAATTATTAAAGATAGGCCGGATGGTGTGTACGGGCAAAGTTCTCCTTCGCATTCTGTAGTGAAAAAATGGGCAAAACTTTTTCGAATGGGGCAGGAGTCCCTTGAAGATGATTCAAGAACTGGTCGACCAGCGGAGGTCATAACGGAAGATATTGTCGCGATTGTGGAAAAAATGTTATTAAGTGATCGACGTTTAAAGGTCGAGGAAATCTCAGAAATTACTAAGCTTTCTGATACAAGTGTTCGTCGAATCCCGCATGATCATTTAGGTATGCATAAGGTTCGTGCAGATGAGTTCCTAAAAACCTTTCGGCTATTCGAAAACAACGCCGTGTCGAGTGTACGCGGTCGTTTTTGGAACTCTGTGGGTCGGGAACCGAAGACTGTGATAGAAACTATTGTGACGGGAGGTGAAACTATGGTTCTCTATTATGACCCTCTATCGAAAAAAGTGGCGTCGTAAGGGTGAAGCACCTCCAAGAAAGTTCAGAGTCTGCCAGTCAACGAAAACGGTGATGGCCACGATCTTTTGGGATTGTGAAGGAATTCTTTTGATAGATTTTAAACAAACTAATACCACTGTCGATGGTAAATATTACGCGTAAAACGTCGAGGAAAACTGAGCACGATAATGCACCTGTCCATACTGCTGGTGTTGCACAAGCTGCCATTTTAGAGTGTGGGTTCCAACAGATAGATCATCCTCACTATAGTCCAGATATGGGCCCCAGCGACTGTTATTTGTTTGGATATTTGAGGGACTTACGTGGACGGCGGTTTAACGACGAAGTTTAAAGGGATTGAGTTGTTAATAAAGAGATGTAAAAATAATAAAAAATTGTTACTCTACTTTGTTTCTTTCATATTCAGGCCGGGAAATTTTGGCGCTGCCCTCGTATTATACGGTGAAAAAAAAAACAGAGAGATCAAATCTGCTCAGAAATGAATACAAATGTCATTAATTTTTTTAATGAAATCCGCGGCGTGCTACTGAATGTCCATGAACTGATAATATTTTGGTAATTACGCCAACACTACACTGGTTAAATCGAGAACTTTTTTGCCAAAAATATAAATACCTAGTGTTTAGTTGCGAACTAGTGTCCTGTTTTCTTTTAATTTTGCAACTAAATGATGAACGATTCTTATTTAAAAAAAAAAACTGCCTTCTGTTAATAATTTTTTACAAAGTTGTGTGTAAATTAATAACCTTTTTGTAAAAAAAATACATAGAAACTAAGTAAGTTGTTGAAAGTGTCCTTCACCGTGTAAAGAGGTTCTTACGTTTTCTGCGAATTTATGAGTAGTCCCCCGTATACGTTTATTTACGCCGGCGAATGACTTGTTCGAGCGGAATGTTTTGTCGCCGCATATTATAAACAAATCGTCAAAAGGATCGACTTTACGACCAGCGACCTCTTAATACGGGGGCTGAATCGTAAACCCCGCAAGACTTTAATTGCTTTTTTATACTCAATTAACCGCGAAAGGCGCCGCCTCTGGCGGCGTACAACAAAACATACTATAAACATGTCTAAAAGACTTGAAATAACTGAATCTACGCAGTTTATCTTGAGAACATTTTAATCAGCTGTAACATTTTTGTTTTCAGAGATATCGAGGTAAACAAAAAAAAAACAAAATGGAAGATTAGTGACGTATAAAACCAAACATTAGCAATTTTCAAAATAAATAAGAACTAAAATCTCAGATTTTCACGAAATTATGTATTTTTACATGACAATTGTCTCGACAACGCCTTGTCTTTATCACATTTGATAAAAACGCGGTGTTGTCGAAACAATTGTCATGTAAAAATATATAATTCCGTGAAAATCTGAACTTTTGGTTCTTATTTATTTTGATAAATGGAGTTTCATCAAGTAAAAGCCACCTCGGTTCAACTATCGATTTTCCGACATATAACCTCACGTCATATTTTTTTAAAACAGAACATCGTGTATGTTACAAGTGCTTAATGGATTATCTTATTCCGATTACAATGATATAAGACACATATTTTAGTCCATTCGTTTTTAGCAAATTGGCACAAGTACGAAGCTTTTATATACAGTCGAAACACTTGAATCACTTTATATAAATATTTAAGAACTACATTTTTTTAGTATTCCAATACGCATCTTGTACTTTGGCTTGTATTTTTACCATTTCTTCGAGAGGGACATCTTCCCCATTGGTGGTGGTCCCAGATCAACTTCTTCATCTTCTTCTTCCTCTTGGTGCTCTTCCTCGCCCTTTCTTGCAAGTCTACAACTTCTTCACCTGTAAACGTAATTGTTGTTTGACACTGCTTTATCCATTCGCTTAGTGGCTGATCATCTTCCAAGTCCTGTTCGCATTCTGTCTCGGTAATAAGTCCTGCACGACGATAGGAATGTTGAATCGTCTCTCCTATCACCTCTTTCCAAGCTTTACTAATAAAGTTGACTGCATCTAGCACATTAATGGAAAAATTATCTTTGGACTCGATCATTTCTATTAAAATGTTTTTCCTGTATCGACTCTTAAGATTTTTTATTATGCTCTGATCCACCGTAGATTTGGAATACGGGGATGTGCAGGCCAGTTATCTAATAGAAGTAATATTTTCCTCGCCTTTAACACTGCATCCCATTTTGGTATCTCCTCTTCTTGTTTGCCTTGTAAGTGACCGGTAAATGCTTGATGTGCTTAAAACATCGTGGGTTAGTTGATTTTCCAATCGCGACTAGCTTTCTTTTTCCTGTCCCACTCATATACGATATACGTTCTTTCGAAGGTTTTCCACCCACACACTTTTCGCTTCGAAAGTTAAGTTTTATCTGGCATCATATACCAGGTTTGTCAGCATTAAAAATGTCGTCAGCAGGGTACTTTTCTGCTAGTTTTGGCCACGTCTTCTCCAGCCAATCGTTAGTGACGTTTCAGTCGACATCGCAGGCTTCGCCACTTATCTGTCCATAAATTATACTATGTATCTGTTTGAACTTCCCCCACCGTCCTTCCGAAGCCTTGAAATCGATAAGGCCGAGCTTTTGAACAAACTTTTCTTTCTTTTAGTTTTACGATAGGTTCAGAGAATGGCACCTTTTTCAGACGTTGCTGTTGGAACCACTGTCGGCTTTCTTAGTTTTTTACTAGGACTGCCTGCCGTTTCAGCCTGAATGATTTTTCCTTTGCAGTTCCAAGTCGTAGATACAGTCGACGTTGTAAAGTCGACCGATAAAGACATTAACATAATCGCTTATTACGAGAAAAACACTTAGGACGACCAGGTTCTGGGTAATTAGAATATTAGGGTAAGGAATTTTGAGAAGATGAGAGACTCTATTAATTACAAGTCTTTCTTTCGGTATAGAGTGTGCAGCTTTTTGTGGAGACTTAATAGTCCAACAAATTTTGTTCATAATACAGAGCTCCGCTATATGGAGTTTTCACTGTATTAAAAAATATATATTTTATTTTTGAAACATTTGCCACCCTGTATCTCAAAAGTGAAGACGTTTAAGACACATGAAATTTTCTTTTAAAAATGGATACAAAAATCGCTCTATTAATTATTGATATGCAATTAGAAAACACCTTAACTCATTACGGCCGCTGACGTAGTAATACATTATTTTTTCTTCGAAATCCAGTAGGCGCCGACGTAATAATACGTCATTTTTTATTTAAAATCCAGTAGCCGCTGACGTAGTAGTACGTTTTTGACAGGATAACTTTGTTTGTGCCATCAAACAGTCGATTTATTTTAAGTGTTTTTTTTTATCAGTTTTTAAATAAATATAGATTAATTTATTATATAACCTGCTTTATAATGAAAGAAGACGATTTTGAATGGAATAATATTTGCAATGAGACTAATGAGTTTTATGCTGATGACACAGATGAGAGCGATGATTCAGACATTGTAATCTGTACTAAAAGAAAGGTTTTACCTATTGTAAGTGATTCCGATGGTACAGAGTTTGAAAACGAAATCAATACGCACTGGTCCGAAAATGATAGTGATATAAATATAAATGCATTTTTGGGAAATGATGGGTCGAAATAAAGAAGTTCCTTGGTTTGGATATTTTAATGGGGTAGTTAAGAAAAAGTACTACAAACAATTATTGGTCTACTGATCTACATATCGAAGCACCAATTTTTGAATACGCAGATCGGCTTTCTTGAATATTTAAAAAACGTCTTTCAAAATTCATATTTCTCACTAAAAATCTTATATAGTAACAGGAATATTTTAAATTTTACGCTAAGGACAAAATTATGTGAGTCACTTGTTCTCTCACATTTTAACTACTGTGATGTAGTGTATAGTGTAGTAGAGTTATGTTGTTCTTCTGATTTGCAGGTATTTTTCATATTTTATTTGTGGTTCATCAATTTTTTATTTCAATAAATAGTGCGCAATTTATTAATTATATAAATAGTTCTTTAGCGGTTCAGTGAAGTAGCTATTTTACTTTGTTTTGAAAAATATTAATGTGGTATATTGTTTTTTTTTATTAAAAATGTAGACCCACAGAATGCAGAAGTGCTTATCAAAATAAAAGAAGGGTTACGGGTGTTAAAGGAGGCGAAGGGAAGTTCAAAAGATGAGATACTGAATACGCCCGTTTTTATTAGAAATATCATTCCGTCAACCTCTCTTCAAAACGATATACTTCGAGACGTACCATACGCTCCGTAGGATTCTTTGATCGACGACCGCCATTTTAAACGGGAAACTTCTCTTTTTTGTTTTTTAGTGCATTATCGTGTAGAGTTACGGGTGGGCAGAGAAAAAAAAAAACAATATCCCTCCGAGGCGGAGCGGGAGTGAAAAGATGCCACCGTTGTTTGCGCATCCATTTGCGACCGGCGTCGCCCGCCTTTTAAGGCGGCCGAAATTGATCTTTTGAGTTTTCTGCCGGCGACGGGATGGCCGGCACGCCATTGTCCCTATATATCGACCCGCCGAATCGGAATTACGCCACTGTCGAACAGAACGCGGGGGAGCAGACCGCCCGCACCAACGCCCGGCCGTGGACGGATCGCCCATAACAACGGCGCGTCGGGAATGTGAACCAAAAAAAGTTTACGTCGAACGGTCCGCTGGGTTTCGAGAAATTAATTGTTTCCTTCATTTTTCCCACCGAAACATGGTTTCAATTAAATTTTTATTACCGCGACACTGGAGTCAGTAGTGTGCAGTGTACATTGTTTCATAATATCGAAATTAGTTCTGTAGCCCACACCTTGTACGTTGTCACATATTCTAAGAGCATATAAATTTGACCCGGGTGGCCAAAGCATTCTGCACCCGTTAAAAGCATTCTCTTTTCTTCTTCTAGTTGTTGGTCCAAATGGGTTTCTGCCATGAGGTCGTAGCATATATAAAATGGCCCAATTGTATGAGGACCGCAAATTCCCACCATAACATTTATTTTTTGATTATATTGGCTTCGAATTTGCTGTTCGCTATTCACCACCAGTTTTGAACATTCGGTTCGTTGTTGATTGTGAATGTACATTCATCAGTGAAACATAATTTCAAAACAAAATGCTACTTGTTCATCGCCTTCCCGACGCTACTGGTGTTTTTCGTATTTATGGGAAAAATATTTATATTTTTTTAATATAATAATAATAATGATTTTATTTGAATATGATGTGACAAAGTTATAACAAAGGAATAATTTCATTTACCTGTCTAAGTTTGGCACAAGTCTAGCCTTCGGCTACCCTACTGAATCAAACAATGGCAAACCTTACTGAAAAACAAATGTTATACATTTAAGTACCTAACTTTTAGGTTATAACATTGGAGGAGAATTAATTGGGTTTATAACATTTTGGAACTCCGTGATATGTAGGTATGGTCTGTTCATAAATATAAGAAAGTGATCAATTGCTTTTGAATGGGATTATCCAAGGGTGGTCATTAACATACAATACAACAAGATTATTAACTAAAGTTTCGGAATTTAAATTCAGGTAAAATTGTGGTCCGTAATAGAAAATAATTTTATACCTACCTGTGTTTAATATTCATTGGTTTGGTATACTATTTAGTATAAGTTTTTTAGTAATCATTCGCAGCGTGTGTTGAATCGTGTGCGAATTATGCAAAATATGTGCGAGTCTAGTGTATCTCAGGAGATGCTCCCGCCCAAATGTAGAAAACACTATTCTATTGAGACTAAGAAAGTTATAAACAATGTTTATTTGACTCTCATTGAACGTGGTGCCAGCAAGCAAGCATCTTTAGAAGAAACGGCCACATTGACGAAAATTCCAACATCAATCTGCCATTCCCCGTGTTAACTCCAATGTCCTCAAACTTATAGAAACCGAAGTTTTTAACATCCCTCCACAAAGTTGGGCAAATTCTGTTAAACATATAGAAAACGCAGAACAATAGTATATCCATATTGCAAATAATATAGAATATATAATAATTAGAATAGGCGATCATAGCGATAGTGATACTGATATATTATGTGAATAATTTTAAGTAATTTAAGTAGGTAATAAAAATAATTTGTAATTTGATTTCAGATTTAAGTACAAATACATACATAAATAAATATTGTTTAGTATCTTTCCTAAGAAAACCTCGAATAATTAAATTCTAAGCAAAGTACGGACCTGTTCGGCCATATTTCATTCTTACAGCTTGCCTAGGTCTTTCCTTAATTCGTATCAGTTACTCACTTTCTTATATCTATGAACAGACTTTACAGAGTAAAATACGAGCCAGTTTCAATCAAGCTCTGAAGAAGCCAACAGGATGGTTGGCGAGACGTCAGCAAATTCGACTCAGCAAAAACCGACGCAGGAGAAATCCAGAAGTTTTGTAAAAAGTATTACAGTAACCTGTGGAAGTTTCTTCGAAAAATTAAAAATGTTTTTTTTTCGACGCCGATTCCGATTTTTCGAAAGTAACAAAAATTCGTTATCGCCCGTTTGATTTTCGATCGGCCGCTTAATTTCCGAAGACGCGCGTTTTAACGAACCGCTTCAAATATCCATTAGCGACATCAATTAAACAGTTTACACATTATTTTTTTTTATCTGGTAACCCGCGACCGCTAGTCTAATTGCCGTTGTAATTGACGATAGGGACGCGTAAAGTATTTTGTTTGATGTTTCTATTTTAATCGGCAACGTTGTCACTAATCGCTTTGATATCGTTGTGATGTTTGTTTCTGTGAATGCTCGCGCGACGGGCGCCCGCGGCCTATACAGGGTGTCCCAATCCCAAGGGGGACCATTGGGATCTCGTAACACCGAGGCAGACCTTATCTTGAATGAGCTCGGCAACGATACTCATATCTCGGTGTAGCATCGAAAAACAAACGCCTTTATTTTTTGTCCGTTCTCTGTTCTCTGTTACGCTTCACATAAATGACAATAATTTCTCAACAATGAGCAATGCCAATGTGGTCCTTCCTTACATTCAAAACATCACTGACCACATATAAAAAGTTCTAAAGAAGTATAACGTCAAAACCAGATTTACCACTGGTCCGCAATTTAATGCTATCGAGTTCAAACGTGGCACAGGTTTTGAGTTTAGAACACGAACGGATCTTATTGAACGCAGGGGGCGCCGGAGGGCCGGGAAGTATTTTAAAAATATTAAAAATCGCGGGTCCGCGAAAAAAATCATTTGCCAAAAGCGATAATAAATATCGAAAAAAATTTCTAGCGAAAATACGCAAGAGATCGGCATCAAAAACTCATTTGGAATAATATTTTTTGAAAATATACGGGGTGCGTCGGTAATTTGTGAAAAACTGTAAAACGGGTTCTTCTTTTAAAGACAATGGGCTGTACACTGTAAGGCTGTGTTTCAAACACTTCGAAGATTGTTTGAATTATATACAGGGTGTGTCGTTTGTGGGCGAAAAACCTAAAATGTCCGTTTTCGTGGGTAAATTATCAGCGAAAAATGACAACCTGTTAAAGATGCGATAACGTCATTTGAACGCGGCTTCTTTAAAATGCGACGCTATTTCGACGATTTTTCGAAAGGAATCTTGTTGTTTAAGAATTATTGTTACAGTAGCGAAAAATGAGGTTTCGTTCCTCTTGGTTTCGTCAATCATCCTGGTGGCTTCTTCAGAGCTCAACGGAAACTGGCTAGCGGTCTACTCTACCTGCTCATACAGGGTGTTTCCTAATCGAATGTCAATAACTAAGATGGGAGGGCGGATTTTTGGGTCAATTTTAAAAAGAAAAGTTCATATATAAACATCCTAACTTTTGAGATACGTAAGGTGATAAAGTTTTCAGAAATGAAAATATTTTATTTCTCTTTAATGAATCATTCAATTTGTCCAGTTGATGACAATAGACTTCTGAATTAATCGTTGTATTGTCCCGCAAAAGCTCAAAAAAAACGATTCCTTTGACATCCCACCAAACGGAGAGCATCACATTTTTTTGGTGAATGTTGGCTTTTGACACGCTTTGAGCCGGTTCATCTTTTCTGCTCCATGACCTCTTGCGTTTAACATTGTTGTATACAACCCATTTTTCGTCCCCAGTAATAATCCGCTTCAAAAATGGATCATTTTCTTGACGTTTGAGGAGCAAATCACACACGTCAACGCGACGACACAAATTTCGCTCCGTAAGGACACGGGGCACCCACACATCGAGCTTCGAGGTTAAGCCCATGCCTTTCAAATGGCCATAAACAGTCGAATTCGACAAATTTAATCTCTCACCGATCTCTCGTGTGGTTATTCGCCGATTTGCATCAACTAATGCCTTTATCGCATCTTTGTCAGCTTCGACCGGCCTTCCAGACCGTGGTGCATCTTCGACATCAAAATTGCCGGATCGAAATTTTGCAAACCAGTTCTGGCACTGGCGTACTGTTAACACGCCTTCTCCATACACGTCCGTCAATTTTTTTCTCGCTTGGACAGCATTTTTACCTTTTCTGAAGTAAAAAAGTAAAATATGACGAAAATGCTGCTTATTGCTCTCCATATTTAAAAGGGCACCAACCAAAAACTACTGCGTAGAATTAATAGAACTTTTTCACACACAAGCCTTGCAATATCAGCTCTCAAGGCATATAATGGTTATGCGGCTTAAGTGTGAAGTTGGTTTCGAAAAAACGTAATTAAGTCCCCTGACGGGAAGAAACGAAATGACTTTCCGAACAACCTTATAGATATTTTAATAAAATTTGTCACACATGCGCTATGTATCAATACGCATTATTTAGTGTAATTTTTTTTTAAATACAGCAATGGCGAGCGTACGGAATGTCACCTCTGTATTTTAGTAGACATTGATGGTACGCCACTGATCGGATGTACGGTTTTCGCGTAAAAAAATAAAAACCCCTTCAGAATGCGAACAGGACTTAACAAGTGAGGAGTTGCAAAATTTTATGGTGATAGATCAGGATTTGCCTACAACAACAGACTTGGCAGAGGAAGCCATATTAAACCAAGCAAGGAAGGGTGAAGAGAAATCAGTGGCGTACCATCAATACCTGCCAAATTAGGGCACACTAGTACACGTGTGCCAAACTTCGATAAAATATCTATAGTGGTATCACAGATATTAAAAAAATATATTTTATTTTTGAAAACTTGATCACCCTGTCGCTCGAAAGTTAAGACGTTCAGGACAACGAACTGAGCCGTAGTTCATTTATGTCATACCCCCATAAGAAGTTAATCCGGTGGACTTCTAGCGGCTATCGCATAGCAGATAACGTAATTAATTAATTAATATATAAAGATTACAGGGGAAAAAAGATGAGGATCCAAATGTGGTATTGCTGTAAAAAAATCCTGCGTTTTTTGAGAACAGAATCTTTTTAGATGCTGTAGGTCTTGAAATTTAGCTTTTGATACAGGTGTTGTTGTTGTTGTTTGTTTTATGACAACATTTTCAAGTTCTCGTCCATCGTAACTTTCCCTATGACCGGTCTTGAAGGGAAAGGACATATAGATTTCGGCTAGAAATTTGGTCCAATTCTTCACAAGAAATAACTTTAAAAGGGCTTGGTTTAGTTTGGTAATCCCTTAAAACTGCATTCCATTCTGTTTCGCTAAACCCATATTTCGATCGCGTTCTAGATACGAATGTCCAGGAACAAGAAAAACCATTCTGATTGTGTTAAGTGTTTTAACAAAATGAACACCGTGAAATTTTTATTTTGTCCAAAATATTGTAGGCTTCTTGACATCAAAATCCAGATGGTTAAAAATGTAATCCCGTGGCAGGGAAGAA